>NC_024307.1:6133795-6162432 GCF_000523025.1 Cynoglossus semilaevis | reverse complement strand
TTTAGGGGCCAAAAGGAGCAACATGTGATTACTCTGGAAGTCTGAAACATACATAAGTTATGAGGCTAAAATTAGTCACGGGAGAAACTGCCAAAAGTAAGTGTGCCTTCTAAAAATACGGTCTCACCAAACATTTCTAGTAGACAATTTCCTAGACTACAAACTGAATATATTGAGGCATTTCCGTGGCCCAAATGGTTGTTCAACATGATAAATGTCCAATACGTTTTTATACGTCCATAAATTTAACTTGCAACCGATGAAAAATGTAACGTTGAGGAGGCGGTAGCAAAGAGTCAGTGCGGCTGACGGAATTTCTTCTGCAGATAAGCAATCATCTGTGAAGTCAAAGACACAGCGTAGCTCTGTCTGGACTTCCCATCAGTCATCACCCAGAGGACGTACGTGATCGCAGTGGTCAGCGAAACAAGGCAGCCGGAGCAGTAAGTCATGTTTCATACGATATGTTAGACAAGTGTTTCTCTGATCTGTTCTGTTAACATAGAATCTGCCAAATTTTCTAAAGCTAGACAACACCCATAAACCCTAATGAAAAACGACAAAATCCAAGAAAAAGCATTCATCAGGCTGCTTGGCAGCTGCTGCGGGACCTGACCTGAAATTAGAAATTACTTTTTGAGAACGATGCAGCAGCAGAATAGGACGGAGATTCAAAAACACTCCAGTAAATATTATGGGTAACCATCAACTTTTGCTGCTTTGGACTGGGCAACGGAGAAGGAGGAACATATTGAATTCATCGCTGAAGAAAAGTATGAATAATAAAGGGGATAAATTTCAACATTTGTTGGCTATTGACACACCGCTGGAATATAAACGTGACCCTCTGTGCACATGCCTTTGCTTTATTAAAATATGTATCCCAGATCAATCATTACCTGATAAATAATAGAGTGAAATAAGAAAACATGTTGAACTTGCTGAACCTGTGTTTGAGGATTGTTGTTAATGTAGTCAGAGTGATGCACTGGAGCGTTACAGCATGAGGTCGTTACCCTCTCATCAGTAAGTACAGCCCACAGATTACAACCAAGTCACTGGTCGAGCTCAGATCAACTGTCAGAGCAGCTCACGTCTGTTTATGTCAATGTCAGTTTCTTTCTCCATAGATTACGGTCATATTTTCAACGTTTCTCAGTGTCACGGTCGGTATTTTAATGTGACCTCATGTTGAGGTGCTGGTCTGGATATGTTTTAGGTGTGAAAATTACAGCATTACCCAAAGCCAAGTCTGATGAATTTTTTCAATGACGCATTAAAGAAAGCCAGACAACACCACGGTTGTTCCGACATTAAATTAAACTTTTTTTTTTCATTCACTTTGTTTTTCTTCTGCTTCACTTAAAAAAAGCTGAGCAACAAACATGATGGCAACTAAAGCTCCCTCAAACCGACCCACATCACCATAATCTTGGCCTACTGCACCACTCTCCACTTGGTACCTCAAAGACCAATTAAAAAGCTGCCGCAGCCACTTTGTGGCTGGTGAACTCTGACCCTGGACCAAGGCTAAGTGTAGTTATGACCTGGTTCCCATGGGGGGGCCTTGACATCTACAAACCCTATTTCCCATTTATTTGGCCCCGTTTTCACACCAGCAGAACTTCTGACCAAACCTTAATAAACAGTATTTTTTTTTATTTCTTCTAAACATTTATTCGATGAAATAATTGAAATATATATATCATTTTTGCAGCTTTCTTTACACAAAGTTTAACTCAGTGATTCCTGTGCCGTTATAGATGATTGAATGTTCTGTGAAAATGTATCCAGTTTCACTTAATTAGTCTAAATTATTTATTAACTGCAAATAATTTGTGTTTGTTCGTTAATTAGTGACAGGAAGAACAATTAAATACTCTTTCACCAGGTGGCAGCAAATGGATGTACAAACTAAAAAAAAGACAGAGAACCAAGAAAATCTTTGGGTGTGTCTTCCTTCAATTCCTGCAGGTAAATGTCTTGTGTTCAACTAAACTATGAAAGTAAACTGTGACTAAACTAACACTGACATTCAAAGATCATTGCAGTTTTGAACATTTTTGTTTGGTGATGCATCATGGGTTTTTAAATGTAAAGCACCGTGACTCAAAAAATGTGGGAAACACTGGGTTTATAAGTCTATGGTTTATGTTTGATTCAAAGATCATTGCAGTTTTGTTTGGTGATGCATCATGGGCTTTTAAATGTAAAGCACCGTAACTCAAAAAATGTGGGGAAACATTGGGTTTATAAGTCTATGGTTTATGTTTTAAAATTTGGTTTAAATGTCAAAGACATCTGTGCATCAGCCTGTTATTAAGTCTGATAAATAAAGATTCGACTTTCTGGTGACAGGGTTTACAACAAGGGTTATTTTATAATGTGTTCCACTTTTGACTTTCGGGTGACGGGGTTTTACAGCCAGGGTTATTTTATAATGTGTTCCACTTTTTTTAACCATTTAAAGACTGTAGTGCTGCGTTGCTCACCTTGACAGTGTGTCAGATTCATCCGTTTGAAACCTTTGGAACACTCCACCTGTCCATTTGCGATAACTGTGAACGCTACAAACAGAAAGACAAAAGCACAGGATTAGACGGACTTCATAGAGCTGCCTCTCTCTGTCACAGAGAACGGCGTGCGTCGTGGACAGAGCAGTTCCAGTGAGCATATAACTTACAGATGTTAACATTATGGAAACAGTAGAAATGAGGGGACCCACAGATGGGCCTCGGGGGAGGCCCGTGTAGGAGTATGGAAATGGACAGAACTGTCATCCAGCTGAATGTAACACTAACAGGCACGTCATCTACAATCATATTATCTATAACTCTCTCCAGCCCCTAGGGGGACATAAAGGAAGTGCTTATATCATAAATATGTCGAAGAACGCCACGAGAGGGTCTCGACCTGTATATTCAACCACAGAGAAAATTTGTTTAAACAAAGACTAATGCTCTAACAGGGGTCATAGGATGTGTGCATTACAAGAGAGGAATAGCCGTGAAAGTCTGTTTGTATTCCTCTTGTATTGCGGGCTTTAACCGCTGCAGTAAATAACTGTGTCTCTGTTAATGATCCACTGTGACCATACCACCAACTTCTGCGGCCTGAAAACATTCTGCTCCTAATGATTCTGCACCAAGTAAAGCCTCGGCGTGTGTCACAGTCTGTATCAGATGTCTGTATCTGTATGTTTGACCTTGCCTAAAGTAGTTGTCTTAAACTCCTGGCTGGTGGCCCATAAAATTTTCACATGTGGTCCATGATGATTTTTTTTTCTACATCAATTTATTTTCGTATTGAAAATCTTACAGTCAGTTTGAAGCCTCCTGACATGTGATGGAGAAATGAGGTTTTCTGTTGAGAGGAGCTTTGAAATATCATTACAATAGAACTGGGTTTCACGTTTTGATAAAAAAACAGTTTTCGACCAAAATATTAAACCTAGTTTATATAAACAAATACTTGTCCTGTTCAGATTCAATTTCAGTTTACTCATTGTCCAAAATCAAGAGCAAAGTAGATATTTCTTGCATATTTAAAAACAGCAGCGAAAGACATTGATGACAATCTTCAAATTAACACCAAGGCCAGGAATGAAATTCAATTTCATGAAATTCACAACAGTGACCAAGAATCAGTCAACACAAAAACAAGACGTCACCACTGGCAAAGAGATCTGGAGCAAAAAGCATCTCTGTGTCGCCCAACAAACCTCGACAAATACATGGCAATTATTGCACTGTTTTGAGGTTGTAGCCACTCAGCAATACCTTTAACAGACTTCCATATATAACTTCATATATATCTTAAAACTTGAACTACATAACCAGTCGAGTCCTCGGTTCTTTTCTCATGAGTGAATGGAATGTGTGCAATGTGAAGGTTTTTAGGAACAGGTCTGAGACGCTGAGTTGTGTTTTTGTCTTGCTGTGACCCAGAGGAGCAGACAGGGTAGGTGTACCTGAGGCCCAGCAGAGCAGAATTGGGTCAGCGTGAAGGGGGCAATGGGAAAAAAGAAATGTGTTAAAGAATTGCCCCTGTTTTGACTCTAATCCCCCTCCGCACTGCCTGAGTAATGAGCTGTTGTGATGGGTAGTCGGTACGTTCTCCTGCCGCGAAGGGATCAGTCTGGGCGGAGAGACAGTAGGGCGCACATGCCAAAGGAAAGTCAGAGGGGGAGTTCAGGATGTCCACCCACAGGGTTAGACATTGAATTTCAAAATGTCTAGGATTGTTTTCTGTCTCTGGAAAAACAATGTGATTGTTATGGTAATGACAGTGTAACATTTTTAAAGGAAAACGTATCCATGGCAGGTTGTTCCGATGTTGTGACAGCACGGTGCTGACATTAATAAACACATTTTATTCATTAAAGACACAAAAAGCCTTTTGTCCTTACAGAGCAAAAAGTTCTGCCTGAATCAATGTACGTAACCGCCGTCCCCGAAGCAAAAGTCGCTAAGTGCTGAGACCTCGAGTCAGTCTGGGACTTAAACTCAGTCAACTTGATCATGTAATTAGCATAACTATACACAAAGCTACAGTTGAGGTATTCACCAGGATTTGATCACATGTCTGTTCTCATGCTTGTTTCTACAGTCCACAGAGTGAACTCAAGCTGCGCATCATTAGTGTCACCCTTGGTTACAAAGGCTGCGGACTCACAGGCCGATCTTTGTGCTGCGAGGACGTCGACAAAAACATCCAATTGTTGTCCGTCCGTTTAGCCCCGTGTGACAAAAGACTTTGTCACCCCTCACTAATTTAACGTCTGCCTCCATTCGATTGTGTTTTGCATTCCGCTCCTCACTGTGTAGCAATATTTGCTCACATTCCTGTCAATTTCAATTGCTTCGACCTCGTTGATTGGGAGTTGCTGTCCTTAATCAGATCACAGCAGGGGGGTGTGTCTCCTAAATATAGAAGTTAAACTGCGGCAGGCGCCACAGAGAGCGTTCCGATTGAGGGACAGCTTTACATATGGAGAAGAAAGTAAAGAAAGGGAGGAGGACAGAAAAGTGTTAAGCTCTTAAACCCCCCTCCCCCCCCATATAGAAATATCTATTTGTTAGCTGGTTAGCATTGGTCTGCAGACCACACAGACGTGGGTGTTTTTCTAGAATTACTAAAAGGTCTGGTCTCTCAATCACAGGGCTCGGTGCCCTTTCCCAGCTTCCTTAGGGACCTGGCTAAGAGGCAACCTTAATGTTGGACATCTCATCGCAACTGTCTGGAAAACCTTAGAAAGTGTGGTGGACAGGAGCTGAGACGGAGGCATGGCATCCACAGACCCCGACAAAGAAGAATGACTTTTCTTTCCGTTGCGTACCACAGTAGGAAAACAACCAACACAAAAACCAACTCTTCCTCGGGACACTCTTCGGCGATTGACTTTCTTGACTTGGTGCCACTGGACAAAGTGGTGCCACAAAAAAGAAAACCGGGAAAATGAAAAGAGACATAATCCAACTGATGTGTTTTGGTCTGTGAATTTTTCTAAGAAGCCAATGCCATGTCCTTTCGGAACAGGAGCCAACACTTGACTTGAGGAAACGGTTTGAAGCAGAGCCATTTTGCTCTCACTAGAAAATGTGTCCTTGGCACACGCCACATTTGCCACGAAGGCACGGTTCATGTGCTGTAGTCTTCTTTATGAATAGCGTGCCCTCTGCCTAAGAGGCAAGGCTAATCAGTTAGGACACATGGGACTAGTGTCAACATCCTAACAGAGCCAGAAGCAAAACACGCTTCAAGAGATAGATGAGATCGGCTCAGTCATTTACAGCCTGAGCTGTGTATCTGGATCGTATTGCTTCAACACAAGGATTCCAGAGCGTACTGTATGGGCCTCAACAACAATATGGCTCTGATGAGAGGATTACTTCATTTTTCTGCCACATTAAATCTTAACTCATAACATACCATCCATGGCTTTCACTCACACAACTTTACGTCTCTTTTTATAACTGTGACAATGGAGATTAACGCCCTTTTTCCGAATGTTGATGGCAAATCAAAAAAAATCAAACAAACATATGAAACAGAAACCCAAATGCAACTCAATTTATAAACCACCCAAATCTTTTTTTAATGGTAGGTATACAACAGAGCATTTGTTTTATTTTGCATTTCAATTAAGAAAAGCAGCTAACGTCGCATCCATTTGCCTTCACCAGGATTTATTTCTCCTAGCGGTTAGCTCGGCTGAATCTTAAAGAGCTGTACTGCAGCCCAGCTAATAGGTTCCATCGCTTCAGTTGTGAAAGGATAACGCTAAGTCAACTCCAGTGAATCAAATGCTGTCAAAAGAGATGTACACTAACTGTCTTTGTCTAAACGCCACAAAAAGAAGCCACCGAGCAGCTCCTCCAATACAGCTGCTGTTTCGCATCCAATTTCGACAACAAAGTTGCAGCATCTCTGGCTTTTTGTTGGTTATTAACATGTTCTACTTTGATCATCTGTGAAGTCTATCATAAGCACATGTGTTTGCTGCTCGATGTACAGTACAGTGGAGTTCTGGTGATGAGTACATTTGGGAAGGTAGACAAGTCCATGAATCGCTTCGTCTCGTTCTGTTTGATTCGTTTGCTATTGTAAAAAAAAAAAATCATTAAAACCACATTAAAACGAGTTTTCATTACAGAGCCATATAAAAGAACTGCACTGATTGGAATGGACATGCAACTCCCAGAGTGAGAGGCGGAATCGTGAGTGTAGCAAAGAAAGAAAAGACAGAGAATTGACATCATGATAGCCTTGCTGACCCAGGGAGGCTGGGATTAGGACGGCCAACGCTCCCGTGGGTGTGGTGTTTGCTCTACGCCCTTGGGATGTCTAATGAGGGTCTTTGGGAGGCATCCCAGTATCACAGACAGAAAGGGGTCTTAGTCCAGCACAGAAAGCTGGGATGGCACACGTTCTGCAGCACTCGATTAGCCGTGAAACCATCAGTAACACAGATGCACTGACATGGCTCACAGTTGGGCAAAACCACATGGATACTGGATGTCCTCAAGAATCATACTGTTGATGAATCAATGCTCAAGAGCCCAATGAAATGTCTTCAGTGTTTGTTGGATGCCCCCCTACCTGTTGGGGGTAACCAGTATTTTTAATTTTTCGGTTTACGATTCTGTTTAAAATCTCTAAAAATGGCAGCTTGTGCATATTTGTCTCTTCTCCTCCACATTACAAGAAACAGAAGGATGCAGTTCTACTGCAGTTTTCTGGTTGGTCTGGATCTCATTACGATCCAAGAATCCTCAGTATGTAACTGTAATACGCTGAATACTAACGGCTGTAGCTCCCAACTGTGATGGGACACAAAGGCAGTCGAGTCTTTATACAGTCCCAAAAATGCAAAAAAGAAATGTACAGCAGTTATATTCTGTTCTTTACAGTATCTGTAATTTACTTGATGTTAATACAGTAAGTATTTAGATGCCTTAGTCCAGCAGCTGGGATATTTCAGTCATATCACAACTCTTTATACAGAGATAAGATGGATCACTGGATAGACGTCTACCTGATACTATAAGGTTTCCGGTTACAGTAAATGGTACATACATTAGTACTGAACCCACTCAAGTGATTTACATCACAGGTTCTACTGTTGGTGTCTAGGGCGACATGTCGACTCACATATCTGAAATCAAACCCCCCAGTTATGGGTGAAGTACTCCAGGAGTACTCACAGCTGCACCTGGAAACATCAGCAGGACAACATACGGAGCTTAGCTCAACCTTATAAGAAACCAACCAGTGAGCCGATTAATCATTATTTCAACTTCTGTTATACCATTATAGGTAATGTACAAAAAAATTAAAAAATGTATTTATATTCAGTGATTAGGGCACAAAATAACAAATGTACAAAAAAAATAAAAAAAATAATTAATATTCAGTGATTAGGGCACAAAATAACCTGAATAGATTGAAATGATATAACAAGTATAAAAAATATGAATACTGAAAAAAATAAAAAATATATATCCTTGGAGGAATGTTGGTGTAATTTGTGTTTTATTGAAAAATTGCACCATTTAAAGTATGATCCCAACGAGCCTGCATTTCAAGATTTCTTGTTATAAATACTGAGCTGAGTCTGGAGGGTCTCTAATGTGGATTAAACTATTTGGAATGGAATACAATAATCAGAATAGAAGTATTGTGACTAGAAAAGAAATCCATTAACCAATGGTTACTTTGGCATCCTTTGAAAATGCAATTTAAAACATTGAGTAATGTTTGCTCTCAGTCACTGGTGCCTTTTGTAACTGGTCATAAAGTGACCACTGGTAGCATTACACCACTCAATTCAAACTTGGCTTTCATGACGTTGTTATCACGCACTTAAAAACCCACACAGGAGACTCGGACAAAGCTGCATGAGTTTTATCCACACTGCCAGCCGGCAGCTGACCTATTAGAGGCCATTAAACGGCATCAATTTTCAGGCGCTGTTGTCTCCAGGTTACACATCATTCCTGTCAAACCCAAAAGACAGCCTGGGTGTGGGCCAGACACATCGAGCCAAGGGTCTAAACCGAGAACAATAACACTCTGAAGGAATTCAAAGCATTTGTTTTATTAAGGTCCAATCCAGAACTTTTTGGAGATAACATATTGCTCTACTTGAATTCATTTCTCTCCTCTTACATTATCTACCCTGCCTGCGTGTGACCTAGGACCCAGGCCTACATTATGCTGCCCCCAAAACAACCATAAAAATGAGTGAAAGCATATTCACTCTGTTTTTTTCCAGAGGCTTCAAAGGAGGAAGCAGAGAAAAACATCTGGGAGCCAAAAGCCGTCTCACCGGGGAATAAGGAAGAACAGGAATCAGACGTGCTGAGTCGGATAGACTGGTATTTATGATAGATGAAGGTGACAGTGATCACCGTGTCTGCTCCGCATTTACAGTAGGTCCAGTCAGAAATTAAAAAAACAGAGCACAAGGAATGTGACTCTGACATCTTAGGATGTGGACATGAAATTGAATTAATTATGCCTAGAACGGAGGGACGGAACAGTTTATCAGCCTCAGTTGCCACAGCTGCAGCACACGGAGATTAGAAACGCTGCCCGGAAAGAGACGTTTTCTATCTTTTAATGTCTATCTACAGCAAATGGGCGTTGCCACGAGCCGCTGCTGTTTGTCAAACCTACCACAGCTTTGGTTGGACGATTCGTTTCCTCACTTATTTGAGGCCACATTGCCTCATTCTGCCCACACGGTGGGTGGCACTCACACCAGGCTCCCATCCCCAAGATGAATGTGTTTTCACTGCACTGCTTTCTGCAAATAGCTTCAATTTTTTTATGTCCTTGTGTAAAGACAAATCACGCAGCCAAAGAAGGAGACTGGGAGCCTAATGGTGGCTGGTAACAGCATCGAGGACGTGAGACCACCAAGTGAGCTCGATGACATAAGCAAAAGAAAAACTACAAGAAAATGATGTGTAATAAATGAAATATTGCATTTAGCTCGAACGAACACCTGCTCAGATTTTGTAGCTTTAGTTTGTAGCTGACCTGGTTTAGTCGGACACTTCTGGCACTTGTGCAGACCCCAGGAGGCGCCCACGCTTCCGCAGCAATCATCCTGTTTGGTCAGGCCTGGCAGAGGTTTGCCACACTACAACAACAACACAAGTCTGTGTTACATCAAAGAAACAGGTTTTAACAAGTTCTGTGTTTGTACATGCTTGTTTGTGCGTATCTCCGTGCATGTGCCAGGGCTGGATTCATGCGTTTGTGCTACGCTTCAGATAATGCCAATCTACAACGAGGCAAACAGATACAGCTGAAACTAGTTACTGACAAACACGGAAATACTCAACACTAGGAAAAATGATAAGCCTCCTGGCATCGTATTAGGCTAACGTTTAGGCCAGTCGTTAGCTAGGATTCCTGTTGGAATCTCTTCTGTCTGAATGAAAAAAAGGATCCAAAGTTAAATCCCGTTGAAGACAAAAATGCCTGGCAGAAGAAGAGACAAAACGGTAAACTTAAATGTTTGTATAAACACCCTTTTCAGGGTAACTTGTGTCGGGATTAGGATACATCAGTGGAAGGTTTCAATTCTGTCTTTCCCAGAATCTGTGAGAAAATCAGCCAAATGAAAACAACACTGAGAAACAATATGTTACTGTTTCTCAGTGTAAACACTTGGACTAAAGCTGACTTATATATTTACCCCAGAATGCTACCTTCTCTGCTACGCTAAGTCTGTGCTTGTCCACAGCTGTGTTACACATCAGAGAATGGCCGGACTAGTTTAGGAGCGGTTTTAAATTGTGTCAGAGAATGACTAGTTTAGGAGCGGTTTTAAATTGTCGTTAAACTGATGTACTGATCTGAAGACTGGTTTATGGTTTACTGGAGTTAGCGTGGCTAGACAACACACTACAGAACTTTAGTTTTGTACTGAGAAATCTCTGTTTTGTTGGGTTCTTTTTTTTACCATCAGGATTTACCTCTTAGCCCCCAGTTACTGACAAACACCCCAGAACACCTCACCTGTTTCTCCTCGCTTTTTTTTACCCTCAGGATTTATTTCTTAGCCCAGAACACCTCACCTGTTTCTCCTCGACAGCAGGTGTCAGTTAAAACGCCCGATTACAGTCAACAAAACAGGTGGTGTTCTAGCTGCTGTAAACCTCACTCTGGCTAATCTTATAAACTGTTGCTAAAAGCATTTAACCATTGTTACGCTAAACATAATTTCTTTTAAAAAACACACTCTAGCTCAAAATTTGTATAAGTTAGGATCCTTGTGAAAGGTTGTATGTCCAGAGTGGCTACAGATGCTGTAACACAAATCCCTGCCGTGGGCCTGTTTCCTGTTTGAGACTGCGGAGGTGAAGTTAAATATACATAATGATACCTGAGGCCAAAGGATATTTTCAACCACTGGTTTCCATGTGTCTGACAGGTGGTGCGGGAGAGCTGGTGATGACAGCTTACTGTGTTCACAGCATACCTGGCCATCTACTGTTTCCTGAAAGCATCTTCCCACATGTCCGTTCTGACGGGGCTGCAGTCTGGTGTGGCTGTTGCCGTTCTCGTTCCCGGTGAAGTGCAGTTGTCTGCCGTTGAGCTCAATGGTGGCTTCGTGTCCATTACCGGGCTGGGAGCGTTGCTGGACGGAATGTGCGCCCTCTGGGATGGCCAGTCTGTGACCCGGCTGCACTCGAGCTACCTGGTGGATCTCAATCTCAGCCTCGGGTGGATGCTGTATGTGGACATTCACCAAGGACGGGTGGAGGGACACTGCACATGGAACGACACAGCACATCCAGCATAGTCAACTGTCAGTCTAACAGTGGAGTCAGCAGCAGCTGACATCAACTCCATCAACATGTTTTCAGTGTCTTCCAGGCCAATAAATATATTTAAAGACAAACACAACAAAGGCAATAAGAGTCTCTGGCTCAAATTAAATCTTCCTCAAGCCATAAAACAGGTTTACCAAGGATTTAGGACGATGTTGCAGTGAGGAGAATGAGTTTCTTTGTCCTACTGACAGAGGGGAAACATCTATCTTCGGGGAGTGCCAGGGTTTTTTCCCAGAATCCTGACCAACTTTCATGATTCATAGTCTTACACACCAAACGGCAGCAAGAGTCCAAAAAGAAGAACTCGGCCTTATCAAGATTCCTGAACACGAAACATCGTAGAAACATGTAGGACAGAAGGCTAATTTCTCTGCGGTGATATAACAACACAGGCATCAGACTTTTCCCCCTTAATAATATTCAAAATAAGGGATGGAAGACTTCGGAATAGAATTTAAATAATCGAAGACGGCACTTCTGCTTTTACTTAGACAGAGCGAGCTGCTCAGAGAGACACGAGGAGGAAATAAAAAAATAACACCAAAGGAGAAGGAAAGAGAAATACACAAGACTTTCTTTTTTTATATTGGCTATTATCATTTCATGCTGTCGCTCTGCTCTGGTTCTAATTTTCACCCCTGTTTGATGAAAGCAGTATTGTGTGAACAATATGAGGACTTCCACTGAGTCATACAGTGCAATACAAGGTCCACTTGGAATCAAATTTGAACTTTATTCCTTACCCAAAAACATGGAACGTTGTAAGTGTTTGATTGGCCCTGGATTTCAACATCATCCAATACAAAACCAACAATAACACAGAAAGAAGAATTTTGGGACGATCCTCGAGAAACATGGAAAAATATGAAACAAGCCCAAGTCAAAAGGTATATGACGGTGATTATCAACACGTGGCCCACAGGCCAAATCTGGCCCAAACAATCATCCAATCTGGCCCCTGATTGGACTCCAAAAAGGTGCTTGTCCAGATAAATACTGTCCCTCTGAAGGCCCCTGACTGGACTCCAAAAAGGTCCTTGTCCAGATAAATACTGTCCCTCTGATAAAGTTACTGACCTGGTTATATGTAATACATTCAATGTTTATTATATGTACATTTTCCAGTATCAAGTCTCTTAGTGTTTTATAACGAAGAACATTTTTATCGTCATGTGCCAGTCCTGTTGTTACCTTGCTGATTGGACAGTGGAAGTGTGTACATTGAGTGGGAGCTGGGTCCAGTATGGCTGGGGTCCTTGTGACTGTGAGGACTTGTCCTTGCTGGAACTGGTACTGGTAGGTGGCAAAACTTCCCTGTGGAGTTTGACGGACACCAGCAGACATCCCTGCCGATGCATCGGCCTCCGTTGAGACATGGAATCTGGCAGAAGACTGAAGGAAAAACAAAAAGGGCAGAATGAGGATGAAGGATGAATTTAGGTAAAACTCTAAAAACAAAGATCGTTACAAAACAAGTACGATTTACAGGAGAGACAGAGAGCACAGACCAAATGGTCCAACTTGGCAACAGGGCTGATGCCAATGTAGTAACCTACATAACTGGGTCAGTTTACATCAGGAGATTCACTCTGACTCCACCTCTGCATCATGGATGCAAAAACGAAAACATTTCACACAACTGTGACGAACAAGAAAATGAACAACTCTCGAGCACAAAAGATGTTAAAATGAAACGCTGCACTTTTCCAGCTCGGCAATTTCACACACCACAAGATAGCTGGATGGTCAGCGGGTCCAGGACTGTGGTATGAAAGATGATACCAGTGATGGAAATTTGCTGTGAGATGTGTCGTCCCTGACTCATTCGGTCAGACAGTAAACACTCAAACAGGGAACAGACACTGGACAACATCAATGGCATGCTGGAAATGAGTGGTCTGTCACATGACATTAACAGCAGTGTGACTGGAGAAGGACGAGAGGGAGGGTTGGAATAACCATAAAACAATAACAGATAGGGAATGAAAGGGATTAGAGGAGAATGTTGAAAACAAAACTGAAAAGGGATTAAAGACAGTCGTGACGAGAAAGAGGGGGAGACAGCGATTTGGAAAGGCAGAGAAGACCATTCAGAGACACTCTGCTTTGGTGGACAGGCGTTGTTAAAAGTGTTACCAGCTCACCGCTGTAACATCCTGTCAGTGATGGTTGCAGGACTGCACAGGTCAAAAACTATTTTAAGATCGCCTCACTGCCTCTGTCTGCCTCATTAACAACCCCCAACAACCAAATAAACACACACACACACACGCGCGAGTCCTTTAATAAACCGACCTCAGCCCAACCTAATATCAGGCTTTAAAATAAGAGCTGTACACAGGGTGTGTATCAGGGAAAGCTGTTATAATTACCCGGCCTGATGTTACCGCACAGCACGAGATAGCTGTAAGTTGTCCACTTGACATTCTTTGGCCAACACGCACGCCCAGGAAATAACAGGACGCGAAGCTACATGGGAAGCAATCTCTTTTTAACACGCTCTTTAACACTTGCTTTGACACAATAAAGGCCGATTTCTAGATAATAAAAAGAGAACATAAAAACAAACTGCAGCCTAGGACCAAGTGGAAGTGCCAGGAATGTAATCTTGCAGATATCCTCTGCCAGGAACACTCAAGTGTTTGTAATATCAGAGCCACGTGCCAAAAACTGTTAATAGACAGTTATGAGGTCAAAATGTTTAGAGGTTTTTTGTTTTGTTTTGTTTTTATTTTATCTATTTGTCAGGTATTGAGCTGTGTTATATATCTCCTAATCTGACTTTCTTTAACCCCCGTTATTGAACAATTTGGAAATGAGCTCAGGCTTCTTGACACAGGTTCTCCTGGAGCGATATCTGATTTTAGTGTTCCTCCCGAAACTGAAAGAACATTGGAAAGGAACTCAATTCCAGTCAAGAGACCAGGCATGGAATCAGGATGTGATCTGGTGAGGGGGGTGAGAGGGGGGGGTAATTTGGTCACACTATTGCAAGACTGATTTTTGTCATCGTACATATATACATAGAATACAAACCCAATTCTTACTTATTCATGTTTTATTGACATTCTTTTGTTCGTATGAGTTCGTATCATTTGTCTGGACTGTTCCTGTACTGCATGGATCATAATAAACACTCTTTTCAATAGAAGACAAATCTGGACTGCAGGCAAACCAGTCAAGCCCACAGACTTACTATCTATCAAACAGCATATTTCCTGAATAATAAAATATAGAACAGCTGCTAGAGATGAATCTTGGTGATTTACCTTCGTATCTACTGCATGTACTGTACACTGTCTATGCCATTTCCTGTATTGTTTTAGCCTAAATAATTACAGTCCAAAAGTAAAGTAAAGTACAGGACTGGATTTTCTTTCCATTGTTGATGGAATGTTAAACCTGACGTCCAGTTTTTAAAAAACAAACGTAGACTCTGCCCAACAGTCTGCAGCAGCAGACTGAGTTAGCTCATTTAGCCATTAGCCCCTACTGCTATGTTTATCCCAATAACACAATGGTTTCTAATGCAGTCTTGCTCACAGCACAATTAGCTTTAACTTTAACAGCCTCTGATTGCCTCTCTCTCAGTAATTAGGAAACATTGTGTTTGAAAGGTTAGTGATGGGCTGTTGTGTATGCTTAAACAAACAGACTTTGGTGTCGATGACATCACTGGTAAAATATTGACATCATGTATTTATCTGCCTGATAAATATTTCTAAGTGCATTTCTCAACAAGGTATTTAGTTTATAGCTCCTTTTTTTTTTTACAGTGGAACAGCTTTTCTTAAGAAGGTTTGTATGTGTGTGGTATGACCTGCACTTATAATCCACGAGTATTAATTAGTTTGCGCTGCTGCTGGACCTTTGATACGTGAAACATACAGGGCTCTGACCTTAACCTTGGCACTGACGGCCAATCTCTTCCCATGAACACTCCTGTGTGAATTTGGAGCAAAGCCCCCGGATAAATGGCAGGTTTAATGTAATCCCTGAAAAATCCTATTCACGCTGCTACTCTTTCTTCCTCCTTCACTCCCTCACTCCCAGGGAGCACACTAAATAGTTAACGGCAAGGCCAGCCATGAGGCACAAACCGCAAGGAGATGGGACTAAACGTAAGCGTTGGACCACCACGTGTGTTTGTGCACGAGGGGAGATTAGTCTCCTTTTACAGAGCCTGCTTTTAATCTGCACTCCTCTCCCCCCGTCTCTCCCACTTTCCATGTCTCTCTTTCTTATTGACAGTGAGAGTTTTTTAGCGCTGCTTTCAGCCTTAATCTCTAGCACTCTGCCTCCGCTGTGAGCTTGGGTATTCAGAGGAGGCAGCATGCCACTGGGAACCCATTTTGTAAAGCTCACCCCATAAAAAAGGAAATGAAAAACTACAATGGAAACATGGGAAAAGTGTGTAAAATTCAGAACAAAAAAGCAAGGAAGACAATAAAGGAGTGAAGGAGAAATGTGAGCAATAAGAAAGGAGCAGACGAGAAAGAACAGCCAGGCCCAGATTTGCACTCACAGAGTCTGAAGCCCTGGTTCTGCTGCTGCTGCTGCTGCTGCTGCTGCTGCTGCGAGGTCTCACTGTAAACCGTAGTGATGTCTCCCTTCTCACAACTGTTGTAGCAGCGGCCGCCACTGCATACCCGGCGGCACTTCATAGGTGTGAAGACGATCTTTATGCGGTCCAGGTTGGACGTGAGGTTGGCCCCTGGAAAACAGACACACACCTGCGTGAGAAGAAGCAGCAGCAGAGAACGGCTGGAGTCGAGCTGCATCCTTTCTCCGTCAGCCTGAGTGTGACACAATCTCCATCTGGGCAAAGGGAGGTTTATAAGTGTGCGAGGGTGTGTGCTGATGACTGGCCAGTAGCTTGCTGTAGCCCTGTGAGTGATGTGGATGTATCACAGGCCAACAAATGGATGAGAGGATAACATTAGCCATTGGGCCGACCTCCAATCACTTTATCTTTGGGACAAGGTGTTTTGGATATGTGTGTTTGTGAGAGAAGATGAGAAACGTACAAGTGAAAGTGAACATTGCGTAATGGTGGGCAGGCGTTCAACAGCCGTTGCCCTGGTGGCGGCCTAAAAACAAGAGACGTGAACAGTTGACAGCTGTGTACTGAAAGCTGGAAAGTGTGTCCGAGCGAAATGACGTTGTAAAAGTAGGTCAGACTTTTGAGGAGCTCACAAGTGTGCAGCTGCGTGTAAACACACAAACAAACAAAATTGCACTTTGTCTCCTCTAGAAACACAGACACAAACACAGCAACGTGCTGCATGTCCCTCAGATGCAGCGTGAAACATCTGTTCGGTGATAGGCAGACCAACGATGAGGAGTGATGACAGGACTGGACAATGGGAAATAAGTAATGTAGCCACAGAAACACTGCAGGGATTTATTCAAGATATTGGACTCAATCACCTGCTTTGTCTCTATTTTAAATGTAGTAAATATGAACTAATAAAAGGATTAGTAGGATGAATACATGAATAATAATAATAATAATAATAATAATAATAATAACCCCCTTTGTCACTTTTGAGTGTCACATTTTTACTGCTGTGTTCCTCAGCAGAGATACTTCACTACCTTGTTTCACGGTTTTTTTTTACTTCTAAATAGAAAATGTTGTTTAACAAACCAGGTTAGCGGCAGTAAAGTAACACAAAACCAGATTATTTTCAGCTAATATGTACGCTAATATTAGCTGCGGCTAGCGAAATCTAAACCTAGTTTAGCGAAAGCTAAACCTAGCTTAGCGAAAGCTAAACCTAGCTTAGCGAAAGCTAATCTTTGTTTAGCGAAGGCTAATCTTTGTTTAGCGAAGGCTAAAATTAGTTTAGCGAAAGCTAAACCTAGCTTAGCGAAAGCTAATCTTTGTTTAGCGAAGGCTAATCTTTGTTTAGCGAAGGCTAAAATTAGTTTAGCGAAAGCTAAACCTAGCTTAGCGAAAACTAATCTTAGTTTAGCGAAAGCTAAACTGAGTTTAGCGAAAGCTAAACCTATTTTAGTGAAAACTAATATTAGTTTAGCGAAAGCTAATCTTATCTTAGCGAAAGTTAATCTTAGCTGTAGGAGGAAATTCATTATTAGTTTAGCGAAAGCTAATCTTAGCTTAGCGAAAGCTAATCTTAGCTGTAGGAGGAAATTCATTTTAGAGTACTTACTCAGTGTAGGTACAAGGTTTCTGAGGGTTTTTTGTATGAATAGTAGCAAATCAGATTTTTCTCACGTCACAGTTGTATGTGTACAGCTCTACAGAATGTTACTGAGCTTATGGCCAATCAGTGCCTCACTCAGGGGAACAGAGTTGGTAATGTTTGAAAATGAAAATAAGAAAATAAGACAGAGAACTGTTACATAGTTTATATGGAAGATGGATTAAACATTTACAGATTGGCCAGATAAGCATATATTCTGGTTATTTTGTGGCAATGTTCACACGCATAATTAAGGTCACATCTTGTTATTTGATATTTTGTAACTTTCCTCCTTCAAGCTCCATCGTTTTATCTTATCTTTTAATTTTCCCCAATTAAATCAATTTATCAATAACTGTTCTGTAAGTACAGATGGAATACTTCTGGACTTCCTCGGCCTTCACTGAGGGCTAGATTCATCTTTACCAATTATACCCCGATCGTGACTTAATGTGTGTTTAGTTTGGAATTAACAACTTATGAACTTCTGGGATAATGTTTAGACTTTGGATGTAGCGACAGGTGACAGGTGTTCTTACCTGCTGGATAGAGGGCACTGTTGAGCTGGTTGTCACTTGAGGGTCTGTGACCATTAAAGCTGTGCATTGTGTTTTGTCCACTTCTGTGTCCATTCCAGTTTCTCTGCTCACTGCCGCGGCTGTTGTAGCTGTTCCCACTGGGTAGAGCGTTGGAGGTGATCGGCCCAGATGACGACGGGTAACGTTTTACAGTGCGAGAAGTCCCCGTCTGCTGAGGGGAGGTGTCAGGGGGTCCCCGTCTCACTTGAGTCCTGCCGGTCACATTATTGCAACATCGTAAACATATGACCTCAGATAAAGACACTCGCAAGACACTCCCATAATTGACAATTATTATTCAGCATGAAATCCATTAGAAAATTATATCCCCGAGCGACAAACATGCCATCTTAGGTCATAGTTGGAGATAATTGTTTTCATGCATAAGACACAACAAACTGTAATAACATTGTTTCACTTAAATAAATAAAACCCATATAATTCTTTCGGCACAGATGGCTTTTCCACATCTGTTGTAAGTCAGGGAAACATGACCCTTGAAGATTCACTTAAACATTAAAGACATTTGAGAGAGAACAGTTTTCATCACTGATTAACCAGAGGAAGAAAAAAGTATCACAAAACAAGGGATTTGGACTCAAATCTCCCTGTGTGTCTGTTTCGAACCATTTCTGTCTGCATGACTAGTTTATGGACACTGTCTTCTGACTGTTGCCACAGAAAAACAGAAAAATACTCATGACTGCAGTTTGTTTGGAGGAAATATTTAAAACTGGGTTGAAAGAATAAATCTTAGCCAGTAAAGACTGGCTTATTGATGTCAGAAAATCAATGGATCTTCATATTCATATCAGGTCATATTTAAATATAGAAAGTAACACAAGATTTTAAAAAAAAAAAGATTTTAACATTATCACCATTTATACCAATATCGTATTGTCCCATTATTGTATTTTTTGCTGTTGGCAAGCAAGAAAGAAATAAGGTACAATTGGATTAATCTGGATTTTTGTAAACCTTAACAGCTCTGTACTATGTTTACATTTATGCATTTAGCAGACGCTTTTATCCAAAGTGACTTATAAGAGCAGAATTAACAGTCAAGCTACAGGATAGCAGGAACTCTTGAAAAGAAGACTGCCATTGAGTAAAGTGGGACTTCTTAACTGGAGTGGAGATAAAAGCAGATGGAGAAGGGAAGTACTAGGACAAGAAGTGTTCTCTAAATGCCACCAGCGTGGAACGATCCATGAAAAGCCTGAGCCTGGATTGTCTTGTACGACGTACAAGGCACAGCCAGTTGAGCGGGGTGGTCGTGGTCGTAACATAAACCTTTATTAGGGCGCTTAAGTAGACTGGATCGGACCCATAAAGCACCTTGTAGGCTAGCTATGCACTACCTTTGTAATGATTGGTCGATGAGATGCATTAACAACATTGCTTCTTTAGAAACAGTCATGTCAGTTTGGTCCAACCATGCAATAAGGGTCAGTAGCCACATGATACCCATGAACCACAGGTTGCAAACCGAGTCATTGACGGTGTGAGGGTCTTTTCAAAAGCACTTCCTCATTCACGGATTCCTCCTTTCCGACAGTTGCCCTCGATCTACCTATTTTTGGAAAAGATGACCTACACAGACGCTCCTTTCAGACATATTTTAAAACCGAATCATTGTGCGATTATCGTCTTTGTTTCAACTCGATGTCATCATAAACAACCACTAATGTAGGTTGGCTGACGTAGATCAAAGCTGCTTATAAACCAGCTGTCTGCTACCATTTGTCTTGCCAACCATTAAAAATTATTTTTCCTCTCAGACAGGGATTCACCTCCACTGATAACATCTGGAGCGCACTCATCTGCCGTGGCAGACGCTCAACAGAGCAAGGCAGAGATGAACAAAGTTGACGGAGATCAGAAGAAACAGACACCCACGGAGCACCTGTGGCCCTGTGAGGTAACTGTGGCTTTAATCAAACCACAAAAACCCTACATTAGCATTTCATTCATGTGGTTTCTGGCCACACACCCTGTATTTATACTGTGTATAATCAGCTGTACTAACGTATAGTCGCACAACAATAATCAGGTAAACAGGAACACGTGTGCATATTATTGAGCACAGAGCTCGCATCCACAAACACACACACACACACACACACACACACCCTGTCTGAGACGCAGCTCCACCCTCCACATATCTCCTCCCCTCAAAGAGCAAACGCCACATTCCGGCTGCCATTGGAAATGGGACACCGAATAAAAGAGTGGAACAGAAGACAAATGTTTAATAGTGGTAACGCTCACGTCATGCTTTTCGAAAGACTACTCTAACGCACAGCTGGTGACCCCGATCCTTAATCAAAGGGGCGAGTCCCAGCAATGTCACAGGGAAACAAGAGGTGCTTGTGTCTGTCTGGTAAGGACAAACAGGAGGAGGCTGCTCTGCTAAACACAAGCTGCACTGTCTACTTCAAATGATGGATGGTGTATTTTTCCATCACCGTGAGCGACACCTGGCCTGCAAGCATCACACCTCACACCCTCCAACCCCTCCGCCCCTCACATCGGCCAGATGTTTCTCCATCCATCTCTGGTTTGAACGGCAGAGCGACTGACTGACCCAGCATGAGCTCAGCGCTCCTGCAAATCAGGAGGGCAGCAGAGGGCGAGCACAATTAACTCTGAATGTTTGATGTCATCATTACGAACTTCAAGGTCCCTTCCATCCGAGGAGGAAACATCCCCAGTGTCTTGTTCTGCATGACTTGAAGGCAATTTTGAAGAAAACAGGTGGACGTTAGTCTACACACACACATCTACGCTCTAAAAATCCATCATCGTATCGATGCTCGTTGGTTTCCGTATTTTGCACCGTGACGTCTGTGGAGTCTGATCACTGCTAGGAATCGCTCCAGCCACCCCCGCCCCTCACCCCGCGACCTTGACAATTAGCAGACGAATAAAAGTAAAAGTCATAAGTCATCTTTTGTCATGCTGATTTGATCAGGAAGATTCACATTCGGAGCATAACGTGAGGTGAGTTAAGAGCTCGACATGTGTTCGATCAACTTGGGAACATGTGCCGTATAATTATATTCAAAGAGGGGAAAAAAGGGGTTACAGTAAAGGCCTCCGATAAATCTCCGTCCAAAGGCTTGATCAAAGCGTCAGCTTATATTCGATATCGGAGGAGGCCTCCACCTCACACATAAAGACGCTGGCGTTGTCTACTCTCGCTCATCATTATTCATTTCACATGTATGGAAAGCAATTGGAAATAATTCCTCATCACATTTGTGGAAATTACAAATCAAAGTTATGGCCAACTGTGTGTGTGTGTGTGTTTGAAACGTCCAACGAATTCATAGAAAATTAACTTGGCAGAAATTCTCTTTCTAGGTATCTTTGAACTGCGGGCGGCAGTACTGCGTGTGGATATTCGTCCTGGAGTAGAAATGACAGGAAGTTTGAACGACAGCCGAGCCTCTTGATGCTGATGAGATGGAGATGAGGCTGTTTTGGAGCACAAACAACGCAGAGTCGAAAACACAACCCAGGACTGAGATGGAAAATGTCTGTCTAATCTCCCGAATCCTGCTGACGCTGTACTTCAACGCTGTTGTTCACAGAACCTGGTCAATTTTAATGTCAAGTAAAATCGAAGGTGGACTGTGAGTTCCTAGAGGACTGTGGTGTTATGTGGAGAAATTTGGGTGTGTGGCCGTGTATGACGTCAAGATGACACAGTTACAATTTGTGAAACAGAACTCCCTAGGTGCTCATTTAGTCCAATTCTTATTATGACACTACTGTGAATTATTAATAAAAAATGTGTCCTCTGACCAACTGATACATCGACGTCCTGGTCCAATTCTTATTATGACACTACAAAATTATTACAAAAAACAGGGTTAAAAAAAATAAGAATTATTAATAAAAAATGTGTGCTCTGACCAACTGATACATCGACGTCCTCTACATCAGCTTTTTCCAACCTTTCTCGAGCCGGGGCACATATTTGACATGACAAAAATCCCATGACACACCACCAAACAAAGAATGTCACAAAAAGTCTCTGTCATGAAAAAAAATTATCTTCTAGTTTACAAATGACTCACAGTTTACTGACTCAAATCCCGGTCCTGTTTAGTTGAACACAACACTTTTTTCCTTGCAGGAATTGAAGAAAGACAAACACAAAGACCATCTTCAACAGCTCTGAGTTTTCGTTCTCTTTTTTTAGTGAAATAGTCATCTTCTTCCGCCAAGTGGAAGAAAGTGGAGTTTTAATTAATATTAATTGCTGTAAATAAATAATTATTTCAAACCAATTAACTGAAATTTCATGATGTACATAATGCGAAAAAAAAATCAAAATCTTTTTATCGTGTGCAATAAATATATTGAGTGTTAATGAGTCAAATAATAGTGATTTTAATAATGACCAGAATAATCATGAATTTCTTAACCATATTAGAGCATTGTTTCCCAAAGACTGGGTCGCAGGCCCTCAGGAGGGGCGCAAGAGATTTTTTTTGGGTCGTCTCTGATCATCTTTCTCAGAAGTTTACGAATAATGTCTATTGACTTGGGTCGCGAAGGTTTGTGACTTTTAAAATATGGGTCCCCAGAAAAAAAACTTTGGGAAACACTGTATTAGAGCCCTAACTTCCCATCATCCTCTTGGTACATTTCTGTGAGCCGCTCACTGAGAATCACGTCTCCCTCAGATACAGACGGTGAAACTCAGTATTTATCTGTCGATTCTGTTCACCCCAAACATCCACACACTCACACCCTGCACTGACCCAGATCTTCTCAAAGTGTTTACATCTCAAACCATTTGCGTAGCCCACTCGGCATGACGAGGCCCTTACTGTGTTTATGTGAAGCCCTGCACAGAAATGTATGGGCCACAGCTGACTCACTCGCTCACAGTGAAGTCTGTGAGGTGATTTCATTGTCTTCTCTCTCTATAAATCTTCATAAAAAAACAAAACGCATTTGTCAGTGGATGCAGTTAAGGCAGATAACCTAGTTTTTACTAACCTCTGGATGCCAAGTGGGCTGAAAGGCTCTTTTTTTTTTTTACAGGCTCTTGCAGCTCTCAGCATTAGTTCACATTGACAAAGTTCATTTTTCATTTTGATTTGTTTGAAAATACCAGGCTCTGAACCCACAACTAATGGCTTTGGCTTGTGGCAGCTAATGCAAAAATAGACTGATACGAAAAGTTTGTCTGGTGGTTGGCTGACGCATTTTGGCTTTGAACAAAGTGTCTAAACAAAAGAGTCTGACAGCAGACAGCAGTGTCTGAGCATCCCAGACTGGATCAGGCACAAAACTCGGCAGTTCCCAGTTTTGTCACTCCGGCCGGTCACAGATGACTTGTTTTGTACGAGACAGTGATGAGTGGCAAACCCCTGGAACCATAACTAGTCAACACAAGAGTCTCAGTATCTCGCAGAGGGAAAAACAAGTCGTTATTCTTTCTGGGTAAACAGAATGTTAAATTCTGACGTTCACCTCTTTCCAGAACAGCAACACGAGCCCTAAGGTCTTTATAACACACAAACTGCACATAATAAGGGCAATTTGAGGGCCACAGGGGAACTGAATAACGCTTAATGGTCAGCAGATGAAGCGTGAACTGAAGTTTACACACATTGATCACCTCCAAAGAAAGTGTAAATGTCTGTTGTTTATTCAACAGCTTGTGATTTGCTTTAGAAATCATCAAACTCAGAATTACAAAATTCCTAAATTTCCTGAAGGGAACTCCCGAAGAATTAATAAAGTTCTATCTATCTATCTATCTAGCTAGAAAAAACTTCATAAATTATGGAAGCCCACAGAAGAGACAAACTAGTGGGAAAAGAACCGGCTTGTTATCAGATGACTGCGGGTTTGAATCCCAACCAATGGCTGGCTGTGGTTTGATGAGCAAACATTAAATTTCCTTGTTTCCCCGGGCGTTCCTGAAAACACGTACTGATTCCCAAGAAAGGGTTGATGGGTCAAATCCAGATGACGATTTACACTGTGTATCTGTAGCGAGTGTGTTTTCCCAACAATATCACTGCGATCCACGCTAGCAGTGACTATCGGTGGCTAAAAGTACCAACATTTCTGGCATTTGTTCCATAGTGGTTCTATAGTGTAGCAGTTATCACACCTGCTCACACATCTGCCTTACACGCAGAAGGTCCTGGGTTGGAGCCCAAGGGAAACCACATCCTTGGTGCCTCCTAGAGGCAGCCTGTCGCAGCGCATCAATAAAGTATTGTTATTAATAATTATTAATTCAGGGCCTGCACTTTTTGTCAGAAACCTGAACTGTGATTTAAGACGTTTAAAGCAGAGGTCCTCTGTATGTAACACAGCAGACGAGGTCCTATTCTTAGATTTAGACTGTTCCTCACAGAGTGATAAAGCTGCATTTACAAGATTTGGATACGTGACAGTCGGCGAGTGACGTGTTTCAGCTCCACAGCAGATGCTGCTCCACACTTCACACACCAAAGCTGACGCAGGAGAACGGAGAGAGCCGGGTGTTGAACCTGGTCCCAGGGAATGTTATTCAAGACCATTAGCAAAGATGTACTAATTCACACTTGACTGTCGCTCGTGTTTTGCTATTCGAAGCCGTGCAGTGTTAGCAGTGGCCTGTGACGTCCGAAACATTGAGAACAATTTAGCTAAGAAAACAAGGTAGATTACTGAGATGCTGTCACAGGATAACTCCGGTTCCAAGTATGACTTGTTGCTTCATAATCTCATGTCGCAGTAATGTCACAGTTTTTATCTAATATTTAATTTGAAATCTGAATTACTAATTTTAAAATTATGGGTCTTTTTTTTTTTATTTGAGAAAGACGAAAAGGGACAAAGTTGAACGAAAATCTCTGCGGCCTGAAACATAACTAATCCTCTCTTACCCACCCAGTCAAACCATCTGCACCGTCAGTGGTCAAACCCTGTTGTGGTCACGCATGTCATTGCTCTGGATTTGTGCAGAACACCCTGGTTGATTCATCCCTCATCCTCAGAGTCCCTCTACGGCTCCTTCTATAAAACTTTCAGTTGAAGCTTAGCCTCATTTGCACACTGATGCTGTGCATTTCTCACAATAACAGCAAAGGCAAAGGCACGGTGGTAAAGTTTGTGTTTAGAAATAACTCAAGACAAGTCCCTACCCCATTAAAAGCTTACCCAAAATTATAGTTTTTGTAGACGGTGAACCTCCAACGTTGTGGTTTCCTTCTACATATTTTGTAGGAAAACAGTAGTTAGGTTTGTACCAGTAGAACGTGAAGTTAAAATGTCCGTGCAAAATCACATTTTTTAAAGTGAACTATTTCTCATTGTGACACAGCGCACAATGAAATGTGACCTCTGCATTTTACCCATCCCTTAAGTGAACACGGGGGCAGCTTAAGAAGCTTAAAGGGCAGTTTGTGTGGACGGTGCCTTGCTCAGAGCACCAGCTTAAAGGGCAGTTTGTATGGCCGGTGCCTTGCTCAGAGCACCTCGGTGGTAAAACTTGGCAGCTGTTGGATTTGAACATGAAACCTTCCGGACCCAAGTCCACTTCCTTAACCACCAGGCCAAATTCCTTCACATCTAATGCTCATCAACCGATCAACAATTTCATGAATTTATTAAAGTGCACAAACAAACTCAGTTTGGACGTCAGTCTTGGACGTCAGCAACATTACACATCAAAACATCAACCGATCAACAATTTCATGAATTTATTAAAGTGCACAAACAAACAAACTCAGTTCTGCTCTAGTCTTAGACGTCAGCAACATTACACATCAAAACAACCTCCTTATCACGAGACCATCAAAGTACATGACCTGAGGTCAAATGAATTGCAAACCAGTTCATCAGTTATGGAGGACACTGTCATTATGTTGTTTTGCTGTTAGCAGGCAAGCAGAAACAAGACACATTTATGTTACGTATAAAACAGATTGATCATTTGATTTTTGTTCAACAATACTGTGGTGTCCTATCTATCTGTCCGTCCATCCGTCCGTCCATCCATCCATCCATCCATCCATCCATCCATCCATCCATCCATCCACTTATATCAGGTTTTTTTGGTCCAGTAACAAACAGATCCGCTCTGGTTCAAACCCCTGCTCTAGACTCTTTTTTCGGACTAGAAGCCACTGTGGGTGATTTGGCAAGAAACATTTAAACACACAACTCCTCGTAAACCGGTCCACTGATGTCCTCATTTACTCTGCTCCCCTACTATGCTAAGGCTGAAGACTTGAAGGCACCGTCTCCACCTGAACATTTGGAAGCTTTAAACACCAAGTCATTCTTTACTGTGAGCTCTTTTGTTATTGTGCAACTTCAGCATTAATAAAAAAGTGAAATATGTGATATATCCCAAATATGTGTGTGCAAAGAAATACATATATCCAGATTTTATTTTCACTACTATACATGGCAGCCAAGTATTTATATCAACTAATCCCAAGAAGCGATAACAAGGTGTGAATGTCAGAATGAGCTCCAAGATACGTTAAAGTGTGAACATGTGTTATATGAAGCAAATAAAGGTTTCGGTTCGAGTTTCAGTTTGGTAGCAAACACAAGGCAACTGTTACACTCTCTGAACTCCATAACTCTGTTACACATTTTCTGACCTTTTTTAATTAATTACATTCATGGCGTTTGAATGGGGTTTTATGAAAATTCACCAACAGCAAACAAAAAGGGAAAAACTGAAGAAGAATTCTTCAGTGTAAGTTTTTTCAAACTGAGCTCTACATCTACCCCGTCTCACGCCTCTTCTCTGTGTTCCAGCTGAAGCCTCACTGTTTACACCACACTGTGTTCAGAGGTGGTCTCACCATAGTGTAGTTCACTTTTAAGAGGTTTGAGTGTGTTTGGCTCCTTAATCCAACTCCTTAATCTGAGTTTGTTGTTAGAGCTTAAAGAGTCCAAAGATGATAACACTCTTAGTTAGCAAAGTATTGAAACCAAAACTACGAGGTAGGAGTAACATTTATAAAAAAAAACTTCCAAGTG
The DNA here is from genome assembly GCF_000523025.1 of Cynoglossus semilaevis. Lineage (NCBI taxonomy): Eukaryota > Metazoa > Chordata > Actinopteri > Pleuronectiformes > Cynoglossidae > Cynoglossus > Cynoglossus semilaevis. Next base: position 6,135,276 of record NC_024307.1, on the reverse strand, counting down.
AAGGACATCTTATGTTCATGTGAAAAACCTGGGCCCGTTTAGTTGAACACAACATTGATATACTTGCAGGAATTGAAGAAAAACACTCATAAAACAGCTTCTTCAACAGCATTTTTTTCAAGGTTTGCTAGCCATCTGCTGCCACCTAGGGGAGTAGTATTTAATTGCATTGGCTGTCTCTGTCTCACAGATAAACAAAGACAATTTATTTGCAGTAAATAAATCCTTTTTTTTAACACAAATTTGTTGAATTTTTTTCATTTTCCATGGTATACCTGCGATCTCTAAGTGAAATTGGTTCATTTTCCATGGTATACCTGCGATCTTCAACTCATCTGTCTCCAACAGCGTGAGAGACAATGAATCTGCCCATCTTCTGCCTAGACGCATCTAAATGAAGGACGAGAAGAAAATGACCGCTTAAGAGCAGAAGCATCGCAGCAGATGATCCAGCTTAAAGAGAATTTAAACCTACACTGAAGCCAACCGCCCAATCCAGGTCTCTCTGAGATTATTCTGACATTTGGTAAAATGCTGCCAGTGGTACGAGCCGTCCGTCCAATAAACCTACGTCCCGTACTATAAACAAGAAATCACATGGAAAGACCAAGTCACAGGAACATGTGCAGCGCTTTAGCGTTAATCTCCTTTGTCCTTAAACAAGTTCTACATGCATGGGTGCATGTAGGCCAAACATCAGTGAGCAATTAAGACCTGGTTTTCCTTTGATGAAATCTCCACTCATTATGACTTGGATAATTGTGGGTCCTGGCAGAATATTTCCCCTTGTGAAACGCTGGGTGTGTCTGAGGCCTTATCAAGGTTTACCACAGAGGCTGGATTAAATCACGCTCCGCGTCTGGACAGCGGTGCGTTTATCCCCCCGTTAGAAGCAGCCGTCAGTAGCTTGTGTTAGAGAAATTACAGTGAGGCTGGTTCAGAAAGCTCTCGTCCGTCTCAGAGGATAAGGCTCTTAAGAAAGCAGCGACTCACGGAGAGTCAAATGCAAAAATAAGGTTTTCGTGTGAAACGTGTTTGGTCTGTTAAAGGGATCAAAGTGCTACACAAACAAATGAAGAGATGTGACTTTATAGACATAACAGCCTCACCCACGGCTGGCATGAAATGGATGTGAGGTTGAATGTGACCACAGTGAGGGGTTTTTTGAACACAATGAAAACATATGACGACGGCTGTCTCCTGCATTGGCGAGCAAAAATATGTTGTTTTTTACATTTTCTGTTTCGTCAGCGTTTGCTACCTGTCTGTTTTCACCTCCGCGTTTGTGACGTGACGTCTGTTTTCACCTCAGCGTTTACGAGGTGAGGCCTGATGGAACCGCAGCCATGTGGTCGCTGTGGTTCCGGGTCTGGAATTAAGCTCCTGGAGATGCTGGAGACCAGAAAGGCCACTCAATACTCTCTGGTCAATCATAGTTGCTCTGATCATTCCTTTAGAAAGAAATGCTTAAAGACAGGTCA
>NC_024307.1:6124338-6133202 GCF_000523025.1 Cynoglossus semilaevis | reverse complement strand
TCAGCGGTCAGTGTCATGTGTCGGGCGACTTTGAGTGAAAGTCTGAGAGGGTCTTTGAGGAGAAAACATGTATCTGAGCAGAGCTGAAACACAACGGTTCGGAAACGGATAAAAGCTTTAACAGACGTTGACGAGGAATACTAGGAGAAACGCAGACAAGACAACCAACCAAACATTGGTTTTGGACACGTGGACGCAAAACAAGACATGGGAACTTCAGCAGGTTGGATGTTAATGTTTGCTCCTTTTGGGGGTCCGCTTCAGTGCCGGACCCCACAGGAGTCTCACATTAGTACATTAGAAAAACACAGTGATGCAACCCCTCCCCTCCCCACGCTAATCTTTCTCTCAACGCGTTCATCAGTCACTGGGAGATGAGCCTGATTGATGCTGTCTCAGCTGTGTCTGCCTCAGATCCAGATCTGGAGGTTGAATGGCATCCTGGGATAGACAGCCCCTCATCCAGTAACTGCTAGACAGTATTTATCCCCCCCAACAGCCCCAACAGCTGCATCTGCACAGGCCTGCATGATGAGATGAATTTGGCCACAGCTCACGAGCGTGCTGGCACAGCAGCACAGACTATGTTTTTCATGGAGCTTGGAGAAAGTTAGGACCAAAAAAGAGAAAGACATATCTGTCCCACGCTGAGTGCTGAGTTTTCTATGGTGCTTTGTTCCCTCTGGCCTAGCAGGAAGCCCAAGGCCCATGGGACTCATTTGGATTTATGTCAGTCAAAGAAAAAAAAAACACCAACTCTTCCTGATCTGGCCGGCTGAATATTTTAGTTTTTAGCCTCTAGATCATTTACACAATCCCCACTACACTCTGACATACAACATATGTTGGATGCATCTTGGCTAATTTAGGAAATGTAAAGATGTCAACATTTTAACTTCTGGTCTGTGACCACTCCCAGAAAGGTTACCTGAGGACACGGTGAACCTCACTGCTTCGTTTGCAACTTGTCGGGACATTTGACAGTAAAACCATTGATGCAATAGAGTTCAGTTGAATTATTTTGACTGATTCCAATTGGAAATTTGAACATAAAAGTGAATTAATTGTACAGAATAAGGTTATGATACGATGTCATACCATACCATACAATATGAGGTCATATCACATAGTACTGTACCGTACCTTAATATACTGCACTGTATCATATCATATCATACCATAACATACCATACCATACCATCCCATACCATACCATATCATATCATACCACATCATATCATACCATACCATACCCTACCATACCATACCATAACATACCATACCATACCATCCCATTCCATACCATATCATACCATGCCATGCCATACCATACCATATCATATCATATCATACCATAACATACCCTACCATACCATATCATAACATACCATACCATACCATCCCATACCATACCATATCATATCATACCACATCATATCATACCATACCATCCCATTCCATACCATATCATACCATACCCTACCCTACCATACCATATCATACCATACAATATCATATCATACCATAACATGCCATACCATACCATATCATAACATACCATACCATACCATATCATACCATACCCTACCCTACCATACCATACCATACAATATGATGTCATATCACATAGTACTGTACCGTACCTTAATATACTGCACTGTATCATATCATATCATACCATACCATATCATACCATACTGTTGAAGAAAATTTGAACTTGATGGTTTTATTGTCCTAGCATCCTAGCAAAATGCAGATTGGCCAATACACCATAGCAGCAGTGTTTTGTTTTTTTTTTAAAGCAGAGGACGTAGATGCTCCAGAAAGCTGTATCCCATTCATATCACAAGTGTAAATGCTCACCAGAGGCCAGGGGGATCAGGGTAAAGGTCAGGTTTGTAGCATCAGCGTGCCAACACAAACACATCTGGGATCCAAACAAACCTGACCTCGTTCAAGTTCAACCCTATTCTACTCATGCTGGGACAGAAATCACAGCTCTGGACATGGACATGCACCATGGTTTGAATACTGATAAAGCCCGAGTCACGTGAAAGCAACACAAGAAACCTGGAGGAAGAGACATGACGATGGTGCTGCAAAGCAGAATACCAGGTGGAACAGTAGGAACACATTCCCAAGCTGGTTATTTTTCTAAAGTTTTCAGGAACACACATATCTGATTAAAGTTAAGAGGGGGGAAAAACCCTGAAGTTACTGTAAGACTTTGGCTGCTCCTTAAATTTATTAGCCTCTTAGCTGTTATGAAAGAAAAAAAAAGTTGTTGAGTGAATTTCCACTCCTGCCTTTCAGCATTTATGATAATATTTTAGTCAAGCCCTGTGGTTCTGTGAGGTCTAACAGGCCATAATGTTCAGTGATGGTAACATCGGAGAATGTTGGTGATGACTGTAAAACATCAGCTCACTACAGGTGCTGAGGTCACCTCCAGAATTTGGACGGAGGCGGCTGTCAGTGCTCTTCTTGTGGCTTTTCTGTAGTGAAAGTCAGCAGTGATCCATGATTAACATGGAGAGCTCCCGCTATGACCACAATTTCCTCTCAGAAACAGCTGTGTGGCTATGTGCAAAGCCTTGAGTCAACATGCCACATAACCGCCAGTGCTATTAGTCACTGGGCAAACAGTGGTCCTGATATGAGCCTGAGAGGAGCGCTCACTGTACTGCACCAACCACACACACATCCACGGGCCTCTGGCTTCATGTAACTGGGTGTTTTTATTTTCTTTCAACATCTTAGCATGTTACTGGGTGTGACCTGGATTGCAATTACCCTTGAAATCACAGATATTGAAAATGTACCGTGCAGTTACTTCATCGTGATGAGCCACACACGCAAGCAATGGGATTACATTTTGAGTTCGGAATAAAGACAGTAAAACTACACAATGACTTTAACGGCCCTTCTTTCGATCTGCCACTTTACAGTAAGTCCAACGACCGGTCCTGTAATGCTTCAGAAACTGGAGACGTACAGTAATTCCTCTGATCTGACTGTGGAAATCGATTTCGGGAACTGAACATCACAGCCACAGCTGCTCACATAGAATTTGCTCAAACTGCTTAAACAAAGATGTAACGACTGTTGCTGCTTTGGCATCAGGTAAGACATAGCACTGACACGAACCTGTCTTTACTTTAGAGTCTGTTATGTCAGTAAAAAGACTTTGATATTTTCATCAGAGTCCTGGACCATGACCACTACGGTGGACAGTTTTGTTCTTTCTTTTTAGAGCCTTAGTTTATGCAGCCAACCAAAGAAAATGATTGTTTTAAACACAGGACATTACAAAGTTCTGTTTGCTAACTGCTACATTATGGAACTACCAATAGTTTAGCCATTTTGGAGGCTTGAACTAGCTACAAACAAAGGAATTATTTACCTCCAACTAACACCTAATAAACGTCTCCCTCGAGGACGTATTCATTAACAAGCGAAAGTGATTTATTGTCACTGTGACACAGCACACCACAAAATGTGACCTCTGCCTTTAACCCATCACCTTAATGAGTGGGGGGGGTGAGGGGGGGGCAGCTCAAACTGAGCGCCGGGGGAACAGTGTGTAGGGACGGTGCCATACTCAATCCACTGACCTGGTGGCTGGTGGAGTTTAACTTGCAACCTTCCGGACACAAGTCCACTTCTTTAACCACCAAGCCACAACTGCCCGACAAAGAGTTTCAGATGTTGAACAAATTTTCAATTTTGGTTAGTGCCTTGGAGCGATGTGGTAACTGATGGTCATTCTGTTCTGCATCTTTTTATGAAGTTAAATTGAATAATGGCCTGTTGAGCAACGCAGTGCAACCCCATTCAATTGTGGCAAATTGTGGGTTAAGCTCAATTTTGATTTTTCAATAACCGCTGCATCTGAAGGTAGTTAAACCAATGAAGGAGTCCTGGGTTTTTCATACAATGGCATTAACTGTCTGAAAATAGCCTGAGAAAACTTGGAAAGTGAGCGTCATCACTTTGTCCAGCAGTGACATCACACTGGGACACACTACACAAGACGCTCCACACAACCGCAAACAACAGCGGACAATGTCTACCCTCCATAAGGCACAGAGGGAGACAGACCATTTCTGTGAGTCAAAGGGGATTATGGCACATGTAAATGAAGTACAGCTGCACAGCTCTGTCGTCCAGGTAGGTGCTGCCAACTGTCCTGATTCTCATTATGTAACAGGAACCAGGAAAGATAACTGCTACACTTTAAACCACACGCATCCTGCTCTGCCCTGCTCTGTTTCCTGCAGACAACTGAGGTAAGAGCAGGGCCGGACCCTGATGTTTATGCCACAGACTCAACGGTGGAGTCAGTGGTGAACACAGTACATCCTCTACGTGTTATAACCTCATCATCGCACCGCTGGCCTTCACCTTCAAATCCAGTGTTCCATGCTGACAGGGACGGGAGCGGACAGTGAGAGACGATTCACGGCAAAGGTCAAAGAGAGAAACATTTATTCATGACGCAGCTGCACATGGGCTGCACCTATTTTCACAGGTTTATTCCCGACAGGCTGCACAGATCTGTGGGAAACAATTCAGAGTATCAGCGCAGGAGGTGGACCAAAGGACACAGGGACGGTGGAGGTAGGGGGCCGGGGGGTTGGTCAGCTTTTACTTACTTTGTTAACACTGTGACAGACATAAGACGCCTCAGGTGTGTTGTTCAGAGACATGTATCAAAGGGTGTCCCTCAGCCCCTTCAGTAGGAATAGTTATGAAGAGGTTTCACCTCACGACAATAAATCTCGCAGCAGACGGGTTCCTCAGTGGGACTGAACACAGATCTATGACTGAGAGGAGACACGACTCAAACAAACCCAACTTCTAAAAAACTATGACTGAGAGGAGACGTGACTCAAACAAACCCAACTTCTAAAAAAATATATAAACTTTAATAATCCTTAATGATGTCACTGTCTGTTGGTTTTATAGATAAATGTATTGTAATGTAATAAAGAACATGGAGTAGAGTCGGAATGACTGTCATTCATCTCTCTGGAAGTTTCTTCCCCATGACCAGTGTTCCATCCAAGTTTTTATAGATCTACGTTCTGGACGGCTAGCGCTAGAGCAGACACGTACGTGTTGACTTATATAAGCAGGAGCCGGAAAGGTCCTCGGTACAAACACGGTTGCAGACAGCTGCTGTAGAGCCAAACCCTGCCTGGTTTTGGATGGTGAGAGTGAACATTGGGCAATTTTGAGTCATAATAATTCCATCATTTGGAGTTTCTTTTGTGGCGCTTTGGCCCAGAGGCAACGTCTCTGTCATTGGTGTGGGCAAGATCGAATCCCGGTTAGGTCAGTTGGTACCTTCCAGTGGACTCACCACCTGCAGGAAGGTTCGGAGGGTTGGTACGGCGCAGCGTGATTTGGGTGGTGGTCGTAGAGACTGCTGCCCCCGCGACCCAGTAACGGATAATCGGAAGAAGATGGATGGAGTTTCTTTTTGTTTACACTTTAAACCCTTTCTTTTTGAAAAATCATATTCATTGGACTGTCTCAGGTAAAACTCAGTTATCTCTTAGTAATACTGCTATAGGCCTAGACTGCTGGTGGATCTCCTGTACACTGAGCCTTTTCTCCCCCCAACTCTTCTAAAAAATGCACACATAAATAAAAAACTTGAACTCCTCTCTCTCCACTAGTCAGTCTCCTGCTTCTCTCTCTCTTCAACTGTCTTCATCTCGCAGCGTCCTCCAGAACGGTGTCTCCTTTTTAAAAAATAGTTAGCATCCAAACCAATACGACTGCAGTAGGGCGAGTCGATGACGATGTTTACGTAATTAAATGTCTGTGATTAAAAAACAACTACTTTTAAAGGAATGCCAAGAACAAGACAGAATAATTGATAATAAAAACACGACGTCTCTGAAGGAGTAAACAACTGACTCGCTTCTTAAAGGCTAAATCGAAAAGGCCTGCGTTAAGAAAAACATATTTTAATCACTCGCCTGCAGATAATCCTGTCATTTATCAAAGGCCCCAAAAGTCGACAATTTTTAAAAATGATCTCCAGATTCTGCGATTGTCCCTGTGTATGACAAATGCGCTGTCTTGCGCAGGGTGGGGTTTCAGATTCAAACCCCCAGCTGACTGAGAGCTGACGAGACTTTTCTTTGTTTAACAATTTGCTTTCAGAGAACTATGTCTTTTGTCTTTTCATCCTTCCTTTTCATTGGTTCATCGTTGACTGTCTCGCTCTTTCTAAGGAACTAAATGTTGTTTTTCGCTCAGTGCGACAGGCCCGGTTTAAAACACCGTGCTCCTGACACATTTGCGCCTCGGCCACACCGATGAAAGACGCACAGAGCAGCTCACACCTTCTTTAGCAGAGGAAAAATAAAAAACGACGCTGACTGGACGGAGCATGTACTGTACAGCACGGCCTCTGCTCTCTCAAGATGATCGATCTGTCCGTCCTCCCCTACTCCCCACACTTCTCTTTAATTGAGCTCTGGCACTGGCCTCGTCTCTCTGTCTGACTCTCACTCTCTCTGACCCGACACTGCTCGTGCTTCCCTGGCTTTACTGAAACAGTGAAACCTCAGAGCGACATCTGAAACCGAGACTTACATCCACCGCCTCTCCAGGGGGAACACTGTTCCACCCTGAAAGATCATTCTGGGCCCAGAGAGTGCAGAATACTTTCAGCTAGTCCACCAGCTCCAAATGTATGTGATGGATCGATAAAAGGTATCCCGGAGCAACGGATGAATCCAAAGAAGCTCACATAGTTCTTTGACTCACGTATAAATTAAGACGTTTTATAATTCTGGCAGCATTTTTTATTTTTGCTCTGACAATTTCAGGGAAATCTGTCAACAAGTAATTGGATTAGTCTGAGATTCCTGCTCGGAAACTTTGCTCTGCAGCGGAAGGACAATTGCTCATCCGGAATTTAACGGCAGCTCGTACAAACACTTCAGTTTTAAGAGAAACATATCACTGAAAATAGTCCTGGTTGTGGCACTGGTGACTCAGGGAGGCTGTCTGCTTCTTACAATGTTGAACCTGTTACAGCGTCTCTGACGCTCGCTCCAGATGTGACTCAGGACGCAAAAATGTCCTGTGAGTCAAGAACAAAGACAAACATATGGATAGCAACTGTGCACTCCTCCGAGGCCTTGTATTGATTAGTGAATTTACTATGAATCCAAGATATTCCTTTTGGGAATGAGGATGTACAAAACACTTAGGAATCGGCTGCCAGCACGGTTTTCACTGAGCCACCACAAACGTGCGGAAGGCTCAGCCAGCTTAACTCCGTAACACCAACAAATGACACAAGATCTTTATAATTAGCAAAAGGAGCAGCAACGAGGGAATCATGATCTCAGTCCCCACGGAACCGATGGCACCATAACCGACTATGAGCAGATTAGAAAATCACCGACTCGAGAAAAAATAAATAAAAAAAAGATCACTACACTTTGACAAGATAAGTCTGAGCCTGTAAGCAATAGCAGTCCGGCAACAAACTCCCTGAAATAATTACTCTCTCACAACATCCTAGTTGGAGAGAATGGTTCTAACTATGGCAAAGTAATTAATCAAACGAAAACCTCATTTCCAACAAAACACTAAACAGTCGAGTGGAAGCCAAGAAACTGTTGGGCCCGCCTGATTAGCAGTCTTTGGAGGATCGGCTGAATGCGCTGACAGAGGCTTTAATGTGAGCAATTATTATCTGGAGACATTACAGTCGCTGTTATTACATTAAATCAAAGAACAAACTGAAGCAGTCGAGGACTACAGAACTAATAATCACTCCGTTTTCAAAGCTAACAGCGGGGGTTAACGCCGACTGTCTTGTAAATCATGATGTACTTTCTTCATGATTTATACATTTACACGTTTGTAATCTACAGGCACCGCCGACGTCAGAGGCCATGTTACTGTTTGTTTAACATAGGATTATTAATGATGTATAGTTGAGGAACTGTGCGACATGAATCACGTCCTCGTGCTCTGCGTTATCGCAACCGTGAACACAATTACTTTTCAAAAAGGCGTGTACTTAACTACTTTTTGTTTACGTTTGTTTGTTTTTTTTAAGGACATAAGGTCCAGTTAAAATTCAGGAAATATAAAAAAAAAATATATAAATGTATTTTCTGGATTTTATACTTGTATATGCAAGATATTCGAAAAACAAGTTCGATGCCTTAGTGTGAGCTGTGTGATGGCTAACGCAAGAATGTTAGCTGTGTGTTAGCTGCGTGATGCTAACACAAGCTCGTTAGTCATGCGTTAGCTATGTGATGGCTAGCAAAATGTTGTTGGCTCTTTCAGAAATTTGATGGCTATCACAATCTTCTTAGTCATGTGTTAGCAAAGTGTTGGCTAACACAGGATAATTAGTTGTGTGCTAGCTGTGTGTTGGTTAGCAGAACTTTATTGGCTCTATTAGCAGCGTGATGGCTAACCCAAGCTTGTTAGCTGTCTGTTAGCCATCAGTTATTTTTGGTGTGTACAACTCTTTATATGGCAAGGCTACAACAAGAGGTTCAAGACGCACAGCTGAGAACTTACACGGTGTGAGCCGGCTGTCTGGTGGCTGCAGGTCGTGGGCTCTGAACCTTGGTGGTGCCCACGGCCTGTCTGTCAGAGGGCCTTCTCCGTGGTTGGTTCTTCTGAAAGGGGTTGGTGCCGGGCTGAACCCGTCTCAGGGTGCCTCCGTCGCGGATGTACACTTGCTCCGGAGTCACCTCTTCACAGCGGGCGCCCTGGAACCCCGAGCGACACACACAGGTATGGGGTCGGCTGCAGGAGCCACGGTTCTGGCAGGGGGGCTGGCAGTCAGCTGAAAAGAGAGCACAGATGGA
>NC_024307.1:6097431-6123074 GCF_000523025.1 Cynoglossus semilaevis | reverse complement strand
GAACCCCCGCTTGAACATATGAAGGTGCAGAAGAGTTTTCCTGCTACTGCTTGTTCATGTCTTACCCTGATCCCAGGACTGAGGTTCATTTCACCGTGATTCAATCAAAAGGCCTTCACTTTCTCTGCTGCACCACTTTCCTCATTTCCATTTAGCAGACAGCCTGCAGGGGTTGTCATGTTTAATTTCTACTGAGTCTTTAACTGCCCTGTTTAGTCCTAAGTATATGATCATTTACATTAAATCCTGATCCAATTTTTCACTGTGAGGCCGAGACTTCAGGCTCACTTTAGTGCTGCTGGTAATACTATACAGTACGTGAGTGATTTCCTGAAAAAAAAAGTAGCTTTGCTAAAATGTGGCCTGCGCTTTCATTGTAACAGAGTCGGCTTTAAAAGGTAAGGAAAAACAAGAGGTCGTAAAATATGAGCAAATGGGAAAATGTGGTTCGTAAAACAAATAGCTGAAACTTCATCAAAGGAAACGACGGCGGGGTTTACGAAAAACAAGGCGAACGTAAAGAAGGCTGGAAAGACGAATGTGTGCAAAATATTTATCAATAGTCTGCGAATACAAAACCCCCGAGGTCATCTCGTGGTCACGGACAAAAAGTGCCTGTCGCTCCGCCGGTGCTCCTCGTCCACCGAGCGCCCCCTCCCCGTCCCAATCACAGCCCAGATTCTTGGACTGCTGTGGGTCCTGTGGCACACTATTCAAAGTCAACAAGCTCTCGATCTTGTGACACAAATGTATGTGGTCGACGGCACCCGAGGATTTATGACACCGGCTTCAAACAGTAAATCAGGCCACTGGTCTGTGGTGGCAAAAGCAAACAGCGGCGCTCCGTCAACAGCACCGTGGAATGCTATTGACACAGATGCGGTGGACGCAGTCCGATCGCAGAGAGGAACACCGCCGCAGCTCTTGGCAGCCGGGGGCGCCAAAGGCCCCTAACCGGGCGCTAACAGTGGTGTACCTGCTCGGAGCTTCCTGTTAATGTGGTTCTACTCAGACTCCTGCCGGGTTTTAAGTTTTTTCAAGGCTTGATTGAAAGCACAGTGGCGCCCTCGGTGACATGAGGCCAAAACTCACGACGTGTGTCAGGCGTTTGACCCCCACAGACATATTCCTACTCACGGGGCCAAACGAAGCACTGGTTTATGTCCTGTCCTTCAGATCATGGAGTCACTGAAGAAACACTGCGTTACGCACCGTCTCCATACAGCAGAGACTTCAACCAATACCGAACAATCACCGCGATCACCTGCTTTTGGAGAGTGTGTCTAAGTCAAGGCCCGTGGGCCAAATGCGGCCCACCAAGACCTTTTGTGTGGCCCGCGGGTGCTTAAGAAAACATTGAATTGTCTAAAGATAAAATCCATGTTGCTCAGTTTCCTAACCTGATAAATAAAAGTTTCTTTCAATACACAGAGCGATGTGTAGTTGAGTAGTTACATTGATAAAGTCTTCCATTTACGACCGGCCTATTGCTGATGTCGCCCCCTGTTGAACGTGAATTTGACACCCGTGGTTTGGAGCAACCTTTTCACTCAAGTGTTTATTTTTAACTGGAAAATGTAAAGTACGCGTTAAAAGACATGTGATTGTGGATTTGTTGAACTCGTTTGGAGAACCAAAATTTCCATCAGGGGATAAAATTGGAATCGCCGGAGCTCTGTTTGGCAAGGAGTTAAAAACATCGTCTAGCTGAAGTACTGGCTGGCCGGGCGCCACGGTCCCGACCGGAGTCTGTTCAACCTCAAGTGTGGGGATAAAGCAGTGGCTCGACTGGGCCACAGATTCCAATGACATTATGTTGCAGCGGGAGAGTGTGGTAATGTGTGAAACTACATTCTTCAAATAAACAAAATGGGATGAAACAGAGCAGGGCAGGAGAATAAATCCACGAGCGGCGGTCGATGACTCGCCCAGGATGGGAGCTGATGTTTCACACCAGGTTCAGTGTTTCACTGCTGTAAGGTCGCTGCATACGGCATCGCGAACACTTTGTCAAAATAATTGCTGTCGTACACTTCCCTCGCACGTTATTAAAATTAATTGCCTCACATTCAACACATTTGGAAAGAATGTGAAGTAATTACGACTTTGAGAGAGTCATGACAAAATGAGAAAAACTTCGGAAGTAAAAAAAAAATAAAAAAAATAAAGAGCAGAAACGGCAAACATTTTTGGAGTTGCAGCTCCAGCTTTAATTACGACCGGGGAAGACTGGCCAAGATCGGGGGGACTGTGCACGGATCCAGGCCTTGGAAAACAGGCGGCCATTACGCTGCTGCTGGCAGCAACGCAACATTCAAACAAACACCCTGATCCAAAGCAATCAGTAATAAAACAATATTAGGATGGAAACAAATAATTCTTTGAGTTAAACTAAAATATCTTTATTTTTAAAGGAAATAAACGTGTCAGCGTCAATATTCCCACAAACACTGGTGAGGAAAATTTAAAAATGTTGTCACTCGCTCGGGCTAAAGTGTCGGGTGGTCGAAAATAAAATCTTTATGTAAGTAGCATTTACTTACTTGGAAAAATATTCATATTATTTGGAGGAAGTGAAAATGAAATAAGAATTGAAATTTACTTCAGTAATTCATACATTTTTTTGTCTGTTTCATTTTAGGACAAAAATGGAGTATATATTTATAACTTTACTACATAAATAAATTTCCTAGTTTAACTGTTATGTTTAGATACCGCGATGCTAACATGACAGAGACGACCATCAGGTTCCTGTTTCTGTGTTTAACCTTTTTTTAAATTCAATTAGAAGAATTATAAAAAACAAATATTACATTAACAAAGTCTGTTACTGCGCCCCAAAAAACTCTCCCTGGAACTGTTTCGTCTAAAATGAAACAGTAAAGCATCATCGCTGCTACATACAGTAGCTGCCAAACGTTGCTACATAGCTAGCGTTGCTACATAGCTAGCAGACTTCTCTCGTACCAAACATTCAAACTGACGGGCCGGACTCTTAGAAACAAACGACGACAAAGCATTTACCTTAGAACTCGATAACAGTTTGTCTGATTATGTATTGTCTGAAGTATTTATAGTACTGCAGTAGTACTGGAATATATACTGTATTCCTATCAAATAAGGAACTCAAGTCGGAATTTTAACCTTATTTTAGTCTTATTGTAAAGAGCTTAGATTTATATATTTATATATTTTTTAAAAAACATGTTTCAAACTCAAGGCCCGTGGGCCAAGTGTGGCTCGCAGTATAATTTTATGTGGCCCACCAGGGTTTATAATGTGTATGGTGTATAATGTAATGTATATTGTGTATGATGTGGTGACATCATGGCGTCGCAATTGGTCCACAACTCGGGCTGCAAACACATTTTTGGCAGAAACTCCCCCTCCTCCCCCTCCTCCCCCCGCACAGCTGTAAACATTATTATTATCCTCACTTTCCTAAATCATTAATGTTGTTATTAGGGTCAGGGTTTTCAGTGAAAACACTAAAAGTCATGAAAATGAAAGATAAACTTTGCTGTTAAATTACAAGGTGAGTGAAACAACCAGTTTCTACTTCTTTGTTTCCCGGTCTGGGAGGCGACGGAGGAATCCTCATGTTCCCTAAGTGTTTATTGAAGTTGGTTCGAAAAAATGTTTCTGGTGCAGGTCTCATGTTCGAAGCTCTGGTTCGAATGTTCGTTGTACATCCAGAGAAAACTGACATTCATTTCTCCCCGCGCTCCGTGAGCCTTCATTTCCAACTCGGCGTTCATTTCCAGTCCATTACAATCCAACTGAGATTCGCCTTTTCCTCTCCCTGACTCAAAGCAATATAACCCATCAAATCTTTATAGTCCCAGCGTTCAGAAAAGGCCAATTTGAAACACATATCTGAGGTAACTCACTTACAGAAAATCTCCTCGCTTTACTTACGTCAACAGTCCTACCAGAGAAAATCTGACATTCCTGAAAATAATATTGATAATGAAAGTTTAATCCTGGGAAGGACCCCACTCTTGCTGTGAGTTATTAAGAGATTAAGAGAAATAGGTCACGAAAGTTAAAGTTGTGGAAGGAAGTGGGGAGAAACAAGCACAGAAATTCCGGAGTCACTTTCCAACGGGAGAGTGAGACGAGATTCCACAGAGCAGACGACTCGACTGCCTCTCAATGATAATCAGTTCAAGTGAGTGTTAATCTCTTCACGACATGTGATTAACACATGGACACCAGAACCGGTTCCATGAGTTCAGGTTCGCTGCAGTTCTCCACTGTTTTAATCAACTGCAGGAGAACCAGAGGTTGAGACTCGGTCAGACTGAGCTAAGGTTTAAGTCGGGGTTTATTTCATGACAAAAACTTTACCAAATAAAGGTATTTCTGTAAAAAATTGCGATGTAAAGATACACTCAAATTACGTTACGATATGTTTTGCGATTTTTTTTTATGTTCACGATGCGATTTTATCACAATTTTTAAAAAGACAAATTATGACCAAATACCAAATTGATCCTTTACTTGTAAGAACAAAATACCGTTACCAACTGAAATAGTCCTGTGAACCTCATAAACTGAACTTGATATTTTAAATAGTAAATAAATAACATTACCCGACCGATATTATCGGCCCAATATTAGCAGAATTATGTAATATTGGTAGGAATCGTTATCGATTTTTCCTCCGATAATGAAAACCCAATAATGCAACGCTAGGGTTTTGCTCGGAGATCGCTAGGAAGAAGTTCTTTTTCAACACCTGATGTCACTTAGGCTACGTCCTAGTTTAATAAGGGGTCACAACCCATGTTTTTAGATGCATACTGCCACCTACTGTACCGGAGTGTATGGTGTCATGGTATGACCAGTGAGTTTCTGAGAACGCAGTCTACTCCTTACGCCGTGATGTGCTATTCATTTTTTAATTTTTTCCAATGCCAATTGTCACAAATTGGTAGCGATCGAAAAACCGTAGTCATAACTGAACATTTTCCATCCAGTACAGAAGTGTTTAAAAGTTTAAGTTTAAAGTTTAAAAGTGGTTCGAGAGCATTTCTGCAGCTAATCTTCCTCCCAGGGTGGGAGATCTGGGCGGGGGGTTGTTAACCTACATCTGACCCCCAACACCGTGCACATTACTTCTACCCAAAGTGTATCATGGCTCCACCGCACACCTCCAGCTCCCAGATTTAGCTCCTAATGAGCCACATGCTGCTGAAACTTCGTGGAGTTTGTCTGGACCTGAGGACGCGGATCCACGCGCTTGTAAAGCTGACTCCGTAAGACGCCCACAAAGCCCGGCCTCCCCGGGGATCAGGGCCCAACAACTTCCATATGGTCTCCAAGCAGGAGGGTGCCGTGATATATTGTTGTCCACAGTCCGCCTTAAAAACACTGTGGCCCCTGTCAGTGTGTGTGTGTCTGTGTGTGTGTGTGACCGGAGCCGAGGGCTGCACGCTTGTAAATGTTCCTACGCCGGTCGGTGAAGACAAATGTTCTTTTTTGTGGCTTTCTGCAGAGATCAGGACTCTTTTTGAATCATTGCTGCGTCAAAATCCGAACCAAAGAATTTAAAACACAAAAGCTAATTGTTCTTTTGATTTTTTTTTTCTTTTTTGTTTTTTTTGTTTTTTCTCCAGCTCAACTCCACTTGTTGTTTTGAATGAAAAATGTGCAAACAAACAAATAAATCCATGAGGAGCTGGTCTTGGCGCTGACACATGAAGAGTAGCTCATTTCACCAGACCTTGTCAATGGTAGCAATTAGAAAAACATGTGGCACATGAGGCTGAGCCAGAGCCATGTTCAAACCTAAACAGACGGAGCAGCTGGAGCTGAGAATATATTTAGCTTACTGCTTCTCAAATAGTGGGGCGGGGCCCCCTGAAGGGGCACGGTGAGGTGACTTTCAGTAAACTGCCTCATGCTTATCTCAGTTCAGATATAGCTGAACCAGCACGGTGACATCATGTAAGCACCACAGTAATAAAATGTACTTTGTTTATACGTATATGAAAGTACGATGTTGAGGAGGCAGAAATATTTCTGTTTTTTTTTTTTAAAGCTGACGAACATCGGTCAAATCTTCGAGGAACGACATTTAGCTACTGCTTTACTGATGCTCCCAGGTTCACTGTGGGGGGGGGGTCGGGTCAGGGAGGTGAGGGGCTGAAGTCAATCCCAGCAGTCACTGGGGGAGAGGACACACTGGACAGACCATTAACCAGTTCATTAACCATCACTGGGTTAAAGCAACAAACATTCACACTCACATTCAAACTTGTGGTCCATTTCCAACATCTAATTGGTTACCATGGTTACTGAACTACCAGCTACCAACGCACACATGGAGACAACATGCAAACTACAAACAAAGATACTAATATAGATACAAAGATTCCACGAGCCCCTCCTTTCCCAACAAAACTCTAAAATAAGAAAACTCTAAAAAAAAAACCTTATTTAAAACAAAGTAAATCCAAAAAAATGAATATGAATTTAGTGAATTTTTCACACAGTGGCATAGACTTTAAAGAATTATAATTAATATGGCCCCTCCCCTCCAAGAGGGACACGCCCCCCATTTTGGTAACCACTGTGTAAAACCACTGTATATTTGTATCAATTTTAAAGGTAATGTACAGTTAAAATATGTATATCTTTACATATATATTAAAATAATGCAGTGAAAATTTTGACTTTTTTGTTGTTTTCAATGCAACAAAGAACAAATTCTAAATTTAAATATTTAAATTTAAAGGTCAAAAAGGTCAGTTTGTAAAAGACCCTTTGAGCACAATATACCCTTAAATCACCTCTGGCCTTAGTATTTGTATTTGTATTAGTATTAGCATTAGCATATGTATTAGTATTAGCGAGGTGCCCCCTAGACAGACAACTTTGACACCAACACAAACACTTCAGGTTCTAGTGCCAGTTTTTTTTCACTGATGACTTTTCGACAAAGAAATGATGCCTCTGTGCCTGCGCAGGAGGGGCTGACACTTCAGCCAAGGCACAATAAAATCATCAGCCACACTATAGTAAGTCAACAGCCAGGAATAACTCTGGTCAACCACACTTTTCCATCTGGACCCCGTCTCTCTGTCCTACAGGACAGAGTGGTGTGTGTCCCAGTTCTTGTGGAGTGGGTGGAGTGACGAGGCTCGGTAGCTCACACTTTGTCTCACTTCAAACACAGAGCAATGAGATATTTCCAAATTTTAAAGACTACATAAAGACCTAGTTATTGGCGCAAGATGTTAAGTCACTTACGGTCACGCTGCCATGACGACCGCAAAACAAAAACATTAACGGTTACCAGTGGAAAGGTTAAAGACATTTTTTGACAGGGCTCTGTTCTGCTGCAGACAAATGTTGACGATAAATAAAGTATTGACTTCATTAACGGAGTAATATAACAACAATGTCAGAGACTGTGTCTGCTTTGAACTTCAAAGTCGGAGACGACTAACGACGATCATGTGTGTGTGGATGTGTTGGACTGACTTTTACAGAAGAGTTCTTGCTGTTCAGCCCTAAGACAAGTACTGTGGAACCGTTTAAACCAGCGGTCTCAAACTCTCAAAATATGAGCCGCGAGCCACTGCTTTCCACCACATCAGTGTTCCATCGTCAAGACACATAGAAAAAAACCACAGATATTTCAGAAGATGTTTTGTAGAAAACACCTTGGAAATACTTCACTGCCGAGAGCAAATATATTTCTCATTCCCGTATGTCAAAATAAAGTAGTCGTTCCCAAATATTTTTGGCTTCTGACCACATATTGACGTCACAAATTTCTGGCGACCCCAGAGACATTTTACTAGCCGACACTTGCGCTGTTAGGTTATTGAAGCCATCAGTCGAGATGAGCCGGGGCAGAAGAATAAATCCATGGTCGGCGGTCGATGACTCGCCCAGGATGGGAGTTGATGTTTGCTTTAGCGTCGCTACGTACGGCATCGCGGCCAGTCTGCGTTGTCTCTGGGCCACATCGGGGGTTTTGATATTTTTATCTGCTGCATTTTAATCTGGCATCGATTTATATTCAAATCAATGTAAGATTAGAATAAAATTATTATCAACACCTAGTCACGGACCAGATTTGGGGGGGTTTGCGGGTCGGCAGGGGCCGCGAGCCAGGAGTTTGCAACCCCTACTGTACACGCTAGTTTGGAGATAAAAAGTTGTTGTCAGTTTTTTCCGTTGTGAGTAAACATTAGTGTGTCGGACCGGTATCTGGCCCTCGCACTGACTCATGTTCAGTTTGATACTGTTTGGTACTGTTCGGTACTGTTTGGTACTGTTTGGTACTGTTTGGGACTCCTGCTTTGAATCAACCTTTTGGTCTTTCGTGTGTTCTTTTTTTGGGGAACATTGTGTCGACTTCATTTGGATCTTCTGCCGCTGCGGGTCACCAGATTAAAGCCGGGACTGTTTGTATCTGTTATTTGAAGCTTCGAATCAACCTTTTCGTGTGTTCGTGTTTCGGGTCTTTCGTGTGTTCTTTTTTTGGGGATCAGAAAACGGTACCACGTGCCCGTCCTTGATACGCTCATCTGCGTCACATATGTGGAGGCGAAAAAAGGGCATCCAGTGTGTCCTCGCACAGAAGATCAAGTGTGTCCAAAGTGTTCATCCTTATGATTCAGGACAGGACCTTTAATTTAGTTTTTTTTTTTTTTTTTTTTACTAAATTTGGACAACAGGAAACAGGAGAAACGTCGAACAGGTGAGTGGAGTTTGAAGCAGGACATCGGTGGTTTTTTACCGTGTTCAAGTCCCGGGGCTGTGATGCTACTAAAAATAAAAAAGACTCCGATAATGGTGGAGGTGAAACAGATGTTTAACATGGTTTTGTCTACGCACTTTTACCGTAAATGTTGCGATGGGAGGTAAGATAAGCAAGACCAAAAAAAAGAGACGTTTTACTCGGAGGAGTTATTTTTGCGATCAAACTCTGAGCGGCCAAGAAAAACTGGAAACCAATCAAAAGGAAAGCGATCTGTACGGTTCTTCTTCGCTCTGTCAGTCACCGTCTGCTTAGGAGACAGATTCAACTCCATCGTTCTGCGTGAAAGACGCACCTTTCATCTGCACTCTCTGGGATGACAAACACGCGTGAACCAGAGACCATGTGTGTGTGTGAGTAGGTACGTGGTGTCAGCGGAGACCATGTGTGTGAGTAGGTACGTGGTGTCAGCCTGACCTTTTCATTGCAGCGTGCCGCCCATATGTGGCGCATGACAGGCCAAAAGCAGCCTGATGAATGACGGCCTGACGACTGAGCGTCTGAAATCATCCCCGTACATCCAGTCTGTACGCGGTAGACCACGCCATTAATCCAATCACTTTAAACGACCCCGTCGAGCCGAGGGGCCAAGTCTGCGTGTCACAGCTCTAACGCACATCGACGCCGCTGGAGGAACACAAACAACTCGTGCGTCCTTTGTTTCCACACCAGTTGGATTTTTCGGGGAAACTCAACAAACAGAGTCTGACGTCAGAGTGTGTGGCTCCCTCAGGAGGAAGCCCAGAGATCGCTCCCCCCTCAGTCCACCGTGACGTTTGGAGACATTTGATTTTTATTGACGAAGTTGGACGCGGGGAAAACATTTCCATGTGATCTGAGAGACGTTCGTTCCATCTATATCTGACTAAAAAAAAAGAAAAATGCTGCATCCTGGTCAAGAATTTAATTTTCTAAATTAAATGGAATTTGACTTAATGAAATTAAAGCGTTGCCTTTAAACACGCCTGGCACCGCGAGGGCTCACGAGAGAGCGTTTATTCCTCAGAGTCGAGGCTCTGAGGAATAGTTCAGATATTTCTGGAGAACATGAGTCAACGCCGAGGCCAATAACCAGTCCGACACACCAGGAAAAAAAAAAAAAATACAACCACGATTCATCTGCAAAACAGTATGTACAGCAGGGGTTGCAAACTCCTGACTCGGGGCCCACCTCTGGTACGCATACTCCCCAAATATGGCCAGTGACTAGAAGTCAATATATACTTCAATTTTGTCCTTGAGGTAAAGCGAATTAACTCATATATGTTTAATATATTTTTTAGTATTACAGTTCAATTATATACAGTATTTACAGTATATTGAACAGGAAGTACTTTTTCTTAAACGTCTTGGGTTTTTTGTGTACTGAACATCACGTCAAACTTTGCGTGACCTGGTCCACACCATCTGACTGAAGAGTCTGAAAACGTATATATATTACATACTAGTTCAGTGGGTCTCAAAGTGGGGGGTGAGGCCTTCCTGGGTGTACAGAGCTATTTCAGGGCGTGCGAGGGAAGCTAGGATGATCAAATTTTAAAAAAATAGGGATTTCTTAAATTGCACTGAATGTGTCGACATGTAGGGGGCGCCACTATGGTCCTATCTACAAATATATTTGGGAACAAATGTCCTAGCTTATCAAGAAGAGGCTTCTTTTATGCTAAAGATCTGCAGCTATATTTGGTAAAAAAAAAAAAAAAAAGACTTATCTTTTTTCTTATTTTTAGATTGAATTCGTACATGTAGCTATAGGTCCTCGCAGCTACTTAGTGACGCAGAGGAAATCGGAACAGACATATTGAGTTTCAGTTTGGTTGCCTGGTCACTTTCTGTGGTTGAAACATTTACTGTAAAAACTGAGCCTTTAATTTAATTTTCTCCCCCTCTGTACTGACAGGGGGAGAACAACAGCCAAGTGAGGTGGGTGAGGAAGAGACGGGGGAAATAGCTTTAACTGCTCTCTTACAAAGTGAATCCAATTGAAATTTAAATCTAATTTTCCAGTAAAATGGGCTTCACAGGGTTTTAAAAATAATGTTTCAAAGCTGGAAAATCCAAACTTTAAACCAGTCATTTTAAAGTAATAAATGACGGCTAATTAAAAGTTGTTTTTCTTTTAATTTATTTGTCGTAAAACACAGGAGAAATCCAATCTTTCGTCCTAACTCCCACGGCTAAAGTTAAGAAGTATTTTGTAAACAAGTTTCTGTTTTCACTCAAACACGGGTTCTACTCAACAAACCCACTGTTAGCGCTGGAGTAACTGCACCAGCTGTACTATAGAGTACTACAGTTGAATGTTTTCTCCATAACAAAGAGGTTTCCTATGGTGGAAAAAGATCGGTCACTTAAAACGTTCCACTTTAAAGACACATTTTTGGTGTGTCCTCAGTTCCTTGGCTTCGACCAATGGCTGCTGGAAATTTCTCCAGCCAATCAGGGGCCCTGAGAACGATGATGATGTATTTTAAACATAGCAGTTCAGGACTGATGGTTCTTGCCTCTGACAGCGATGACAGTCGGAGTGACGCTGTTGACAGTCCGACTGTTGGACTTCAACATCACTGTGGTCTCCGAGCTCTTCGACTGGACGACAGGAACAACTGAGCAGATGTCAGTGTGACTCAGTGAAGTGGTGGAAAAGAGTCACGTCTGGGACGATCGATCAATAAATCCGTTAATCGAAACGATAAACGGAATTGAAGTCGATAATTTTGCTAGCCTCGATACTAGCATGAGTCGTTCTAACTTCCAGCCAGGCTCCTGACAGTCATCCGCGTTTCCCTGGTCTCTAACCTCCAACCAGGCTCCTGACAATCATCCGCTCTTTGTGGGGGGAGGCAGGGCCACGAACATGAGGGAAAATACTGCACCTCGAGATGCAGAGCCTTCGTCCTGACAGTCGACACTCACTGAGGCATTTGGTCGACAAAGGTTTTTTTAGGTGTCAACTCAGTGGCGTTTCCATAACCAGGGAAACACCACAACCCGATTCATGTACAATCGGAAATTTGACAATCCGGAAAAATAAAAGAAATCAGTTTACTGCATATAAATTTACATTATTTTTAGATATTATCATTACATCTGTGGTTAACGTGGTCTCAAAATAACATAAACATAAAACATAAAATCGTTAATCGTCAATAACTTGTGGGGCAATATATTGTCCTTCAAATTTCGGTATGGTCACGGGCTTTCCAATGCAGGTACTGACCCAGGTACTGACCCAGGTACTGACCCAGACAGGTACCGACCCAGACAGGTACCGACCCAGACAGTGCATGTTTTATTCATCTCTCCAGGAGCTACGATCTCATTGGAAAGTAAACAGAATGAGTCTGAGCTAAGTTCACACCTGGTCCTACTTTGTACCAGCAAACCTACCAACACACACACACACAGACACACACACACACACCTTTGTTTCTTGGCCATCTTTATGTAAAATCTGAGTCACAAGAACAAATGTTTTTCTTACAAAAACAAGATTTAATAAGACTGGAGGAGAAAGAGACGCAGCCGAGAGAAAAAAAAAAGAAGCAATTTTCTTAATGGATCATAGCCTTCAATCATACGGTGCTGCCTGTTTTATGCTTAAAGACGTTTTGATTTGCAGCACAAACAGTTCTGCAGACCATCCATCGTGAAGTCAGAAACAGTGCTGTCAGCACCGAACCTGCCAGGACATGGGCAGGACCGGGGTTTTCAAAGAGCCTCCGACCGCCAAATCCTTGGAGACGGCGAGTGGAAGTCTTTCTTATGTAGTAAACACGTTTCTAAAGGCATGCAGGCGCACTCCCTGGACAACTACTGATCCAATTCCTGTCATATATTCGCTCTGAGCTAAACCCGAATGAACAAGGAGGTATTGTTAGCAAGCCATAACTCTAGACACACAATCCAGCCTCGTGGGTGAAGCCTGCAGCCGACACGTTTTATATTAGACATTACTTCTATCCCTTCAGCCAGAATTTCCTATACGCAACTTACACATGATATGTTTTCACTCATGCCCCCCCGCCACCCCATCCCCCATTCCTCCGACGCAGCGTTTGCTCCTTTTCTTTCCCCCACTGTGAACATGTTTTCTCATGCTGCCATCTCCCCATCCAGCCAGGAGGGTGTGCAGAAACACACCAAAGACAACCTGAGCCTGTCTCACTCCACGGTGGTCTCCCACCAGCGGGCTTCAAGTCCCGGCTCAGCTCAGGTCTGGGGGCCTTCGTGTTGGCACCGTGCCTGGCTGGGGGGCTTCAGTCAGCTGATGATAGCACAGAGCTGGTCCAGAGCCAGACTGTAAGAGGGTCCAGATGGTTGAAGAGACCCCTCACCCTGATCACTGGCTTTTTCAACACGGGTGTGTCACTGTGGCCTGGAACTCTTTTTTTTTTTTTTTTTTTTTTTGCCAGATTATAAGTATTTACTCTGTGAAAACAAGTCACTGTGACTCCATGTTTGATGTAATTAACACCTTGGTAACTGTGCCTGTAGCTGGGAGCTGAGAAAATGTGAGAGGGAGGAGAGGGGGAGGAGAGGGGAGGGGCCTAATTAGGAGACCGCTGGAGTTGGACCGGTTGTTTAGATCAGTGTTTCCCAAACCTTTTTTTCTGGGGACCCATATTTTAAAAGTCACAAACCTTCACGACCCAAGTTGATTGGGTCATAAACTCCTGGGAAACATGATGCGAGATGACCCACCTGAGGGTCGCGACCCAGTCTTTGAGAAACAATGGTTTAGCAAACGAAATCCGCAGAGATAGAGTGCAGATAGAAGGAGGAAGGAACACCAGGGAAGGCAGCGACCAGCAACAGTAAACAAGTGACGGAGCGTACCAGTTAGGAAGGTGTTCAAGACATGGCTCAGGTTTAATGAGTGAAGAGGATCCTGGGTGGTTTCCTCTGTTTACAGGTGAGTAGTTGGTCAGGATACACAAGCAGGAAGAAAAAAAATAAACACAAGTTCCTTCAAAGACAGATCCAGTCCCTGCACCGGGGAAGAAAAGTCCCTCAACACGTGGGTTCCCGTCCAGTAAAATATAAAGATAACTTTCTGAAATATATCTGAAAAGTTTCCACTTCTGACTTCAGTCCGTGAGAAACGGTGGACGCTGTAAAAATATATGTGACATATATAACGTGCCATCTGCTGTCGCCTTTCCTGTTTCCTGTTTTTTTTTTATTATCAGAAACTGGAACTAAAAAAGAAGTTTACTGCAGCAGTTTACATTAAAGTTAAAGATCCAGACGGTGCAGCTAATGCAGAACAAACTTTAATGCGAACACCAGTGTAATTACTGAGGCTAAAATAAGGAACCGGACTTGGTTTGGTTTCTGTAATAAAACAAGGTCCAAATCCAAGTCTGGAAGGTTAAAAATATATATATGTAGTTATATTTAATCTCTCAAAAAAACCCCCCCCCCCCCACACACACACACACACACTGTTTTAGCCTCTAACAACAACAACAGCAACAATAATAGCAACAATAAGTCGCTGCCTTTTCAGAACCATCGAGGTTACATTCCAGACAGAGAACACAGGAAATCAAGGTGTCGTCAAAGTCAAGTCAGAATAAAACAAGGGCTCGGTTTAGTGTAAAAGACATTTTCCAAATATAGAAGGAAATGTAAAATACACATATAAACCTGGTGTGGGTGTGAGAGTCATGAAGGGTAGACTAGTCAAATGACAATATAAATGTATATTTACTCATATATAACTAAATATACACATATATGTGTGTTTGTGTGCACATATGTATGTAAATATTATAATATTACATTTCAAACATACTCTGTATATACTATACATATACAGTATATGTAGAATATATATATAAATATATACACTGTATATGTCGGTATTCAATGAATAATATGTATATTTCAATATATATTACATATACATACATATAGATAGATTTATATAAATTTGCATGTAAATATAGATATAAATATATGTAAATATATACATAAATATATATAGATATATACATACATATCTGTATATATGTAAATATATATAGATACATACATATCTGTATATATGTATATGTATATACATAGATATACATATATATAAATATACATATATATGGATATATATATGCATATACTGTATATACATATATAGGTTTGAAATGAATAATGTTTTAATTTACTGTTACTGTTTATTTATTTTAGTAAACAAACAGTAACAGTAACTTCTTGAGTCTGTATTTATACTCACTTCTGTTTTTAATCCAGGTTAAAGCCTTTAGTTTGGGGCCTATTTTAAACGTTTGTCACGAAAAAGAAAGTTTCCAATCTGACCTCATTTGACCCCTAAAACAAAGTGCACCTTGTTTTCCTCACACACAAACCACCATTATCTTCTTCTCAGTATCAATGATTAGGACACACCTCCGTCTGTTTGACTCTTCATTCCCGGCCTGCGTCTGTGACTCCACTGCTAACTATCTGGCTGTCGGTTTATCCAGTAGTTCAGTGGTCAAATAAAAGGAAAAGCAGTTTCCACTCATAATTGTGGCCTTGTGTCTCCCAGCGAGCCAGAAACTAAGTGCTTGTACTTTCCATGTGAAAAATTTAACATGAAAAGAAGAGGCAAGCAAAAGTCCACGAACATGACCACGGGGCAGTGTCGTAGGAAAACTCGCAAAGATTAATTACCCTTGACAGCATAATTATTGGTATCTCTTGTTTTTCTTAAGTGTGTAAAGTATCATAAAGTCTGTGTCTGCAGAATTTTCTAGGTCATTTAGTTCTGGTACTGTACATAGAGATGGTCTTTTCACGACTTCCAGGACGAACAACAACATTGATACTTTGAATATCTGAGAGAACCAGAGTGCATTCACACACAAAGACCGGGACAAAGATACGTTTGAAACTCACGTTTTATGCAGCGGTTGGTTCCTGGTGCCAAGGCCCAGCCGGAGCAACACTGATGACCTCCACAGACGTTCGGCCTGGACAGAGGAAGACACAAACAAACACACGCTGTAAGGAGACACTCAGGGAAACCGTTCAACCCACAGTCCTACACAGACCAGTCCGATCATCACGATCAGAACTGGTTTGGTTTTATATCAAACTGCTCCAAATCTGACATCTACCTCGTAAGTTGGCTTTCTCCAGCAGGCTGTTTAAATAACACACAAGTTCATATAAACATGTATTAGCTAAAACATTATAAATATATTAGGGCTAGCGAACAAGTGAACATTTTTGCTCTGATTACTTGCGATTAATCAAGACAAATGAACAATCCTATACAGGACATAAAGGCCTCGACCCGCTTTGAAAAGTTTTTTTCCCACAAGGTGAGCAAATAACTCAATATTGATTATATATTGAAGCAACAATAAATGGGTGGACAGTGAAATTATTGGATGTACAGTCGGAGTCATTCTTTCCGTGCGCTAAAATTCATTTTTAATCTAAAAAAAATATTGATTATGTATTGAAGCAACAGTAAGTGGGTGGACAGTGAAATTATTGGATATACTGTCGGAGACATTCTTTTTCGTGCGCTAAAATTCATTTTTAATCTAATTTAATCTCTACAAATTAACTACCATAAACACTTCAATTTTGACGTAAAATAAAAAAATATATATGTACAGGGGATCTTCAACTTCCAGAATTCCATTCCTACCGGGCGATGTAACTAAATTTTAGCGTAGGTTGGAATTTTCATACTGTACATAACTGTCTGTGTCACCAACGCTAACACAGTGATGACATCATAGTTTAGGAGACAGACGTCAGAAGAGTCTAACATACGCCTGGGAGGCTTTTTGAAGGGCAAAAAGTTCCCAAAAACAACATGCAACAAAAGAAAGTGAAAGTAGAACAATTCAATATATGACGTAGAACCAGCCAATGTAAACAAAGCTGCCTTCTGCGTTTAACGCCCCGTGATGATGCATTCGTCCCCTTGCGAAATTAATGGAGGATTGCGATGTAGGTCGAGGACGTCAAAAAACGAGGACACCTTGTCTTTTTGACCAAAACATTTCCCAAGCCCCACCCCCAGTCCTCCACGAACCGACCATGGGCCGCGTACCCCCTGTTGAGGACCTCTGTTCTACAGTAATCACTGTAAAGTGTTGAAGACCTCAGACCTCTGCATGACACACAAGTCTGTGTGCGAAGCTGATCCACTGACAGGAACACAAATGAGATTACTCCTCAATTACATAATTTCATTTCATGAAAATCATCTGAAGTCACGGAACTCTGCGAGTGTGAAACCACAGGCCTCTGATTGCGTCCGGAGCGAACACAGACACACACAGTTACATTTACCTTGAAGAGATTATACTCTGGGGAAACGGGGGGAAAAAAGAACTGTAATCCAGCGCGCAAATGAGATATGACAAGTTTTAAACACTTTAGCTTGATTCTTTAATCCTCACTCACAGCGATGAAGTATCACAGACAGACACGGCCACCTGACGAGGAACTGCGCGCCATCGCCGCTTCACAGGAGATTACCGTGAGTGGATGTCTGACGCGTGGTGATCTGAGAAGATAACTGACCTCAGACTGACTCCCCCTGAGCAGGATTGGTTTGGTCATTAACTCAGGTATGAGACCTTTTTCTCTAACTCGTAGCACTGTAGTTTAATGTTAGCCAGTTGGGTCATTAGCAGGAGAATGTAAAAAATACAAAGAGTTGCTGAACTTTTGGCTCCTGAGGAAAGAGGTAAAAATGCACAACATATTACTACAAGTGCTACGCAACATTGGGTTGGTTCTTCAGAGGTACAGATGCTAGGTTTTACCAGTGCACATGTATCTAAGGTGTCCAGGTGGGGGCGATCTGGTTCAGTAAAATTTGTTTACCAGGATCTGGTTGCGGCGTCTATACTAGCTTAATTTTGAAGAGAAACCGAGGTTTGTGACTGACTGTGCAACAGAGTCTAGAAACTTCTAGAAGTTTCTAGAAGGTATTTATTGGGGTATTTGTGCATTTCCACTTTCAAAATTCATCAAGTTGGCCGATATGAACCACCTAGTGGGCTGGTTTTGGCCTGCGGGCCAATTCATCAAACAAGCCGGATTGAACCACCTAGTGGACTGGTTTTGGCCTGCGGGCCGTATGTTTGGCACCCCTGGTCTAACAGAATGTAAATAGAGGCATAAATGGTGGAGATTGTTTTGTTATTTTTTTCAGTTTCCTTAATAATGAGAACCACATAATATTTCCTGTTTGATCCTCACAGTTTTGGATTCCAGGCCGGATTGGATGGTTTGGTGGGCCAGATTTGGCCCGCGAGCCTCCAGTTGATGATCACCTGTTTATTCTGTCTGCACCTATGGTTTCACTTTTTCACAGCTGCATTCCTAACACACACACACACACACACAGGTAGGCAGGATGACTACATTAGGGGCCAAACTATCTTGTACTCCTGACTGGCAACGCTCCGTGGCCTGGATCGACATTCCCCGTGTTGAAAACAGAACTAGGTCGTATTCCTCCTATAAACACATGAGTCCAGGCCTCGTGCCAAGGGCATCAGTCATCACCTTTGAATTCTTAGCGTCTGGAGGTTTCCTGTATATCTCCAACGGAGCGGTTGATACAAAGTAAGTGAGGTCGCGCCGCAGGTTAAAGTATAGATAACAACATGTTCACACTTTATTAGGCCGTTATTCAAAACCACAACACGAAAAGCCGGCTGATTATTTTACCACAAGTATCTGGATCCATCAGTCAGACAGGTGCAAAGAAAACAGGAGGAGAGTCAAACGCAGCCAACTCTAATGTAAAGCTCTGGAGCCAGTGCCGTAGGGGGCGGTAAAGGAGCGAGCGCAGCGGGAATTCCAAAAAGGGAAATGTGTCATGAGAGCGATTTTCTCCAACCAGCAGCCGGTGATTCATGTTACGCTAATGAATCAAAGTGTTCAAATCAACGCGCAGACAACTATTAGGTAATGTCCTCCCAGATTTATGTACTGCTACCTTCATGCTTCTTTAAAACTCAAAGAGCTCTATTCATTAAACACTTGAATGTGTTTTTTTTCTCTCTTGGCCGCCGCCGCCGCAGACGAGGCTCTTGCCTAGCGCCTCAATGAAGCAGCGTTGGATCCCATTCTACAGGCGGTTATTTTCTTTATGGACTGCCTTTAAATAGACGGCATCTGAATTTCACCACGCCGCGAGCGTCTGAGCGGCACATGTGCTCAGAAACGTGAGTGTTTTTTTATTGCGTGTAAAATCAGGGTTTTTTTTGGTGGTAAAATAAATACCGCGGTATTTATTTTATCTCCACAGTCAGTAAAAAGGCTAAGTGCCATTTAAGATCCCCGTCGATGGCTTCACGTGGGCGGTAAGTGGCGAGTGTTATTTTTGAGCCACAGCCAACTTCTACTGTGAAGGTATCAATAGCAAACAGGTGGCTGGGGGGCCGGACTGGGGGCATCAGATGGAATGTCTAGGCCGTTGTACTTCAGGCTTTGTCAGTCTCTCGAACCCAAATTTCCTTTCAGGAAAATGTGTTAAACTCATTACATTTATAAGACATTAATGCAGCAGAATACTAAGACTCAAAACCAGAGCATCACAACTGCATTTATAGCGCCCTCTGCAGGGAGAGGGAGTTGTTTTGACCTATGTAAACTGTAATTCTTTCATTAATCACCAAATCTACCACCTTTCGTAACAGACTGTAACTGGGGCCTTACAGTCAACCTCTACTGTGAGGGTATCAATAGCAAACAGGTGGCTGGGGGGCCAGACTGGGGGCATCAGATGAAATGTATGGGCCATTGTCGCCTTCTACTTGGTTTTCCTCGTACTTCAGACTTCAGTCGCTACAACTTAATCCTCATACCACACATAAAACAACTCGCATAAATTTGCAGTAAAGTTTTACCACAGCAGCGAGGCCCGGCCGTGAGACACAGGAGAGATATTCCATTTCATTCCCACTGTCTGCAGCCTGAAGGTGAGCTGTTTACAGCCTCCTCCAGCTCTGATTATGATGTAAATACTTCTCCCTCCAGTGTGTACCGCGCTCTGCCTTTATGTAACAAATAGGATTTGATGGACGAGGCTCCGTTTGACAAAAACGAAAACAGCCCTGATACGGAATCAGCCCGTCGTCCGGTCTGGAGTCGACACAAATGTGGGATTTGCTGCACGGAGAGTCGAGCAGGAAAGAAACAGGTGTTTCTGATCACGGAGCAAATCTGAAAATGTTCAAGAGCCACAGGCAACGGCAGAGGTACACACACACACACACACACACACACTGTGGGTGGACTTCAGCTGGTCTACTATATGGACTGTAATGTTTGATGAATGATGATAATAACGTTAACGGCTCACGGATCAGTGATGGTTTACTAACAGACAGTTCAGAGCCGTTGGTTGACCAGTTGTTGCTCATTATCAGCAACAACTGTCAACGATAGGAATTCAACGCTTGTCCTTCTTTGACCTTAATGTAAAAATAACGCATCGCAGAAACCATAAGGATTTCATGCACTTTTATTCAATGTGCAGTAAAAGTTTAGCCCAGAAAGAAACGGCGAAATCTGCGCATTCAATGTTTGCTTTTTTTTTTTTTTCGTGAGCATAGATGCTGCCCTCTTCTTACGTTTTCTTATTTCGTTAAAACAATTACATGGGTGATCCATTATGTAGCATTAGTGCACATTATATTAAATTAGTTTAGTTAGTTAGTTAGTTAGTTAGTTAGTTAGTTAGTTAGTTAGTTAGTTAGTTAGTTAGTTAGCAAATAAAAGTTTCATCCCAGGACATGTTTTTTTTCCTCATCACTATTGTTTGCGACCAAAACGTTTTTGTTTCTAAATTAAGTAAATTTTTTTGACAATACCCAGCTGTACCAAACAGGGGCGCTGTGCACTTTTTTTCGTCAACACGACCGGACATCACTAGTCTTCGAACCCCAATTTCCATTTGGGAAAAACGCATTAAACTCGTTAAATATGTGAGACATTAATGCAGCAGCATACTAAGTTTCAAAAGCAGAGCATCACAGGTGCGTTTATAGCGCCCTCTGCAGGGGAAGGGAGTCGTTTTCACCTAGACAAACTGTAACTCTTTCATAAATCACCCCTTTAACACCTTTCATAACAGACAGTAAGGTATGGCAGCAGGGTGTCCTCCGTGGGTGGGTTAGTTACGTCATCACACGGTTTGTCCTACAGAAACAACACTTCAAGCAGAAGTGGGTCACTAATATTTCACAGTACACGTGGGCTGGGCTGCAGGGAAACCCGGGGGTCGCCGGGCTCCTGGGTGGTTTGTTAAAGTGTTGATTCATTAGTGTGTGTGGAACACTTGGTGGTCGACCTTACCCCACGAGCCTCCTCGTGCGGCCGGAGCCGGGGCTGCTGCTCTGCCTGTGGTTTCCTCTGCTTCTGTGCTGCTGGCTGCTGGATGTTTGTCGGCCGCTGCGCTGCGCACCATCCCGCGGCGCAGGGGGCTGCGAGACCCCGGCTACAGAAGCAGCAGCAGCAGCACCTCCCGCTCTGGAGGTCGATCTGCCGTCCGTCGTGGATGATGCTGATCTGGGCAGACGGACCAGGGTCCTGGACTGTCTGGATCCACTGCCTGGGGAAGTGTCACCGGATGACACCGAGGATGTGAACCCCTCTGGGATGTGACCCTGTGGCGGCTGCTGCTGCTGCTGGTGGTGGTGGTGGTGCTGGTCCCGGGGTGTCCGCTCCGGTCCCGAAAACTCCTTCCTTCCACCTGACGCTTCCTTGTGACTGTGACCAAGTGCGACAGTCAAAAGCAGTAAAACAGCGAGTCCCGTTCGGTCCATTTTGACCATGAAAAGTTTTGAAAGAACCGCGTGGAAGAGCAGAGATGGAGTGACAGTTTATGAACAGATAAAAATAACTCCGCGATTAGTGAGAAACAAGACAGAGTTGTGCAGTACTGCATCCTGGTCCAGTATTGGCCGACTGGTGGGTTCCTCTTCATGTCTCCCAGGTAGAAGACTCGGGGTGTCCTCGGGTCCAATCAGCATCCACCGGGTCCACCAGCGTCTCTGCTTCCAGCGCTGAAATCAGAGAAACTTCACGCAAACATCATTCCGTGTGTTGGACGTTGCGGAGGAAGTCGTTTTTTTAAAAACAAGTCTGAGAAGGAGCTGCGACATCGGCGCCTCTTTACTCCAACTGAGGGAGTTTGAATCCTGCTCCCATGAATATCACCTCCTCCTTGGAGCTGAAGTCACCGGGATTGTGAGAAGAAACTCCCCCTCGTCCACTGTGTTGTTGCTCCCACTCTGCACCGCGCGGCCCATGTGTCTACAGCACACGCAGCAACTGCGCCAACAATATTATTATCAGTATCAGATTACAGGCTCCCTCAGAACTGCGTATCTGTACTCGGTTCAGATTCTTTTACCGAATCGAATTAGCGATAAAAAAACATCGTCGATACACTGATATCTGATTTTACCGAATCGAATTAGCGATCAAAACATCGTCGATACACTGATATCTGAAACAATCCTACTGATTATCATTAGCATCATTTAATTCAAAAAAGACTAATAAAGAAAAATACACAAACATGTTCATTCATTTTTTGCTGCAAACGTATTTTTTGAGAATTGCATCATGGGAATTTCGGGCAAATCCCGTCGCACTATACTACACAGAAAACATTTCTCCAATTTACTTTTTTGTTGTTGTTGTTTTATGAAAAACCAAATTGTTTTTGTGTTTTTCAACCCGGGGGTCGCAACCCCCGTGGTGTCGCCTGAAATCAGAAACATTTCTGATAAAAAATACTTTTAATTTCTATTATTTTTTAAAATTATGATTAAAAGAGGTGTTTAAATAAAAGGCAGCATCTTGATTGACAGCTGCGGTCACATGACTTGAGTTCCCGCGCTACTCTACTGTATTTGTAACACAGTATAGCTAACATGATCAAAAACAAACTGCAGGGGGAAAAAATAGTTTTCAGGCTCGCCAGAAATTTGTGACGTAAAGATTGGGTCAAAGGACAGAAAATGTTAGGAGACACCCTACCACTGTGTGGTGCTACAGGACATTAGGGGTGTAACGATACACTCAACGCACGATACGATAATCGGTTTTTACGTCCACAATATGTTTTTATCATGATTTTATTTTTCAAAAACTGAATCAAATAAATTATGACCAAATATAATCAATATAAATACAGTCGTCCCTCAGTGTATCGCGGTTCGGCGTTCGGGTTTGCAATATTTTAATGTATTCTTGTAGTGCGGATTTCTTGCTCTATCTCGGGGTATTGCAAGAAATAACCCGTACGTATGGGTTAACAAGATTTGCGAAAGTTTCGTTACGGTTTTTTTTCGTTACTTTTTTTCCGGGAGCCCATATTTTAAAAGTAAACAACCTTCGCGACCCAAGTCAATAGATATTATTCATAAACTCCTGGGAAACATGACGCGAGACGACCCAAAAAATAAATCTCTTGTGACCCACCCGAGGGTCGCGACCCAGTCTTTGGGAAACAATGTCCTAAATGGTTCGTAAAGGCTTGATAATATATACTTAAATAATATAATAACGATCTTGTCTCAACTTTCGCGGGTGGTCTTGGAACGTAACCCCTGCGACAAACGAGAATTATTTCTAGAGGCTTCTACCCGTGTCTCGTGAACCCGACCTCAGCCAGGCCTCGTCTTGTCCTAGCCGTTCCTCTTTAATCCAGTAAAGATCCACATCCTCGGCTGCGTCTCCGATCGTACATGGCTGCACGGCTCCACATCATCACCCGTTCTCCTCCATCACTCATCACTGCTGACACTCATTTCCTCTCACTCCACCCTGCTGGCATGGGTTCCTTACACCGTTCGCTCCTCGATGCTGTTTCACTGCCCTTGTTGAAATGACAACGTAAATAAATCCGATCTACGTCGTACATTTCGAGGGTCTCGAACCCATGCTGACATCGTCACGATCTCCTTGGAGGGTCACACCAGTGTTCCATGTTCCATTCAAAATTACAAAAGTCCCTTAGAATTTCTGGGGTTAATAATAATACTGTATAATACCAGGGGGCGCCACAACGGGGCAGGCGACCCTGGCAATTACCCAAGAGACGGCTGTTATTGGTCCATAAATCAATGACAAAATGACTGATCTACTTTAGACACTGTGACGATGTCACCCCTCCTGCCCGGGGCCCCCAGTGTGTCTAGAAACACCCCTGTACAACAACACAGTGCAATCAGCTATAGTAGCGAGTTTTCTCATTGGTCACAATGAGAAAATAAATTTTGTGAAAATAAATTTTTAAAAAAAATTGTGGTGATGTCTCAACCCCTGGTCCGGGGGCAAAAAGTGGTCCAGGTAATAGGAATGTGTGGCCTGTGTATTAAATACCATATGCTATGTTACAATATTTCGCAATGCATTTTGCAGAACTAATAAAAAATGTATGTACTTAGAGGCTAGGCACAAGACAGTACTGGTGTACTCTAACGAAATGCAGACACTGTTTAGTACTATGCTAAGTAGTACTTCATTTCCTAAAATTGTAAATCTTGAGTGATTTTGCAAAAATTACAATAAAACACTTGTGTGTCCAGGTATTTTATCAGGTCTCAAAAACCTCTTTGTCTGGAGATTATACCATATAATAATAATAATTATTATTATTATATGGTATAATTATTGGTATATATGGTATATATATGGTATTATTATTATTATTGACATGTAGTGTGGACCAGATGTGAGGTTGTCATGGGCGTTTGAACATGTAGTGCGGAGCAGATGTGAGGTTGTCATGGGCGTTTGACTTCAGTCTGACATCAGAGATAAATTTAACGTTTGTTCCTGTTTGATTTATTATTTATTTTCAACCCTCCCTGGGGGACGTAATAAAGTCCCGGCCCATAGAGGTCCCCAGGGTCAGATTCAGAACGAGTCGGTACTAAATAAATGACAAGTCTCAACAACACTGGTTCTGGACCATTTGGATCGGCAAAGTCTGCTGGTGGAGACTTAATTAGAAAACCACAGCTTTAGGTTTTCTGGCTCTCCTCGTAGTCAGCTCACAGTTTGACTTTAAGTCAAAGCTCGGAAAACTGGTCAGATTATGCAACAAATCCCATTAATCTCCCTCTGTCACCAGCGCCGCATCAGACTTTTCCTTTGCATTGTGCGGAAACAACACATTACTCTTACTTTTCTAACTCCCAGCAGGCCTTGGACGTCGCTCCCTCCTCTGCCCTAACCCAGAAAGACGCACGCCTGTCTGTCTCCCGCTCATGAGTGATCCATGAGCGCAATTACCGCTCACACGACTGCTGTCCAAAACACACACAGGGCGGAGGCGAGGAGGAGGACTCGCAGTCCCCCCCCCCCCGGTTCTCCTGCTCAACATGGCTGAGACGCAGGGAAAGTGGTGTGAGTGGACGGACAGAGAGGAGTCTTTCCAGTGTGTGTGTACATTCTCTCCTCTGGGAGCTCTGCGAGCCAGCCTTCAGTGGAGACTTGGCCTCAGCGCCGCAGCTGATTACAGCTCATCTTCCAACTCATGGGAAATCAAATTAGAACAAGAGGCAGCGTTTGTCTCATGAGCGTCCAGCAGACCAGGCCGCCCCCGGGCACCGAGCCGGCCTGCTGCCGCCGCTGAGAGTGTCACCGGACGACCCGAGAGGAGACGCAGAGACAAGTTCATCTGATTCTGTCCATTCAGTGACGAGTGTGTGTGTGTGTGTGTACAGTGTGTGTGTACTGTGTGTACTGGTTCCAGGGCCGTTCCAGTGGTGGTTTAACCGAGGAGCAGAGCAGCCAGACACAGATCAGAGAGAGGGAACGGGAGTACTGTACTACAGTCTGTACTACACTCTGTACTACA
>NC_024307.1:6081266-6096497 GCF_000523025.1 Cynoglossus semilaevis | reverse complement strand
TCTGTACTACACTCTGTACTACAGTCTGTACTACAGTCTGTACTACAGTCTGTACTACACTCTGTACTACACTCTGTACTACACTCTGTACTACACTCTGTACTACACTCTGTACTACACTCTGTACTACACTCTGTACTACACTCTGTACTACACTCTGTACTACACTCTGTACTACACTCTGTACTACACTCTGTACTACACTCTGTACTACACTCTGTACTACACTCTGTACTACACTCTGTACTACACTCTGTACTACACTCTGTACTACACTCTGTACTACACTCTGTACTACACTCTGTACTACACTCTGTACTACACTCTGTACTACACTCTGTACTACACTCTGTACTACACTCTGTACTACACTCTGTACTACACTCTGTACTACACTCTGTACTAGTAATTCAAAGTTACAGATTCTTTGTGAATAAATTCCCGCAGCGTTTCCACTTTTTATTTGTGGAATTCTCAAGGATGTTAAAAATGTGAAGTTTGGTGGGAAACGTAATGTCCGCTCCAATTTCGAAAATTGTTCATATTTGAGGTTTGACAAAAATGATTCAACTTCAGAATTGTAGAATACTCCCCAGATACGTCTTTTAACATTCTGTTCCCATCTCTTATTATTGGTTTTTATAATATTATATCTTTGTCTATGCAACAGTGAAAAGGGGGGACCATTAAATCATCTTCCATTAGGGGGCAGCAGAGGGATATAAAATCCAAAAACAGAGAGAATCAGTGCTGTTAAAGATCTATCTGCCGCTGTTTCTTCAATTCCTGTGAGTACATCTTATCTGCTGCTGTTTCTTCAATTCCTGTGAGTACATCAGCGTTGTGTTCAACTCAACAGGTCAATCTTTATATTTCATTACATTTCTTTCTGGTGACGTTGGTTTGGCAGAGAAACTGCTGTAATTAACAAGACTTTCCACCTTAATTAAAACCATCTGCACCGTAGTAACGACAAGAGCGGAGAGAAACTAAAAGGGTGAATATGATTGGACACCGCATTTGACTGACAGCTGGACCGTGTTACTGGAGTCACTGCAGCCGTTCCTACCACCACCAGGGTTGGTGACGATCACTGAGTCACCTGTCAATCACACACAGTAACCAGTCATATTCGTTCAGCCACTACTTTCCATGTTTTTATTTCACTTTTTTTCCCCTCTGTCCAATCAGAGAGGATGGAAGTAAACAATTTGGACCTGATATTCTTAGACTGACCCAGAAAACCTGGAACGCACGACCGAAGCCAAACGGTTTATAACACAAATAAGGGAGATTAACTCTCATTTTCCATGGAAATGGGTACAAACAATGTCCCTACTGAAAACAGCAGAACACTCCTGCTCCTCAAACCCTGCTCCTCAAACCCTGCTCCTCAAACCCTGCTCCTCAAACCCTGCTTCTACGGACTACAGTATCGACAACTCTACCTGGACACCTTCCACGTTGGTGTTGCATAAATTAAGTCACCTCTCTCCTGCTTCTACGGACTACAGTACCGACAACTCTACCTGGACACCTTCCACGTTGGTGTTGCAAAAATTAAGTCACCGTGGCATCAAAGCGCCGGACTTTTCTGGATTTTAAGGGCAACTATTTCTGGGCTGTTTGTCAAGCTCAGTCTGGTAACCTTAGAAAGGGTCAACTTTTAGGTTTACAGTCTTGTCCGATAATATCGCAAAACTGAGGCTCGATATTAGCATGTTATGTAATATGTTGGTGTTGCATAAATTAAGTCACCGTGGCATCAAAGCGCCGACTTTTCTGGATTTTAAGGGCAACTATTTCTGGGCTGTTTTGTCGAGCTCAGTCTGGTAACCTTAGAAACGGTCAACTTTTAGGTTTACAGTCTTTACTAAGGATGTCCGATAATATCGCAAAACTGATTGATTATTGGCTCGATATTAGCATGTTATGTAATATCTGTAAGAATCGTTAACGGTGTTAATCGTCCGATGAATGAAAACCCGATAACTTTGGGTTTCGCCAAATGATCTGTGCTGTAAAAATAGTAATGGGGATCAACGGCTCTATATTAAAGTGAAAGTCACTAGATGGCAGCATTGCAGATATGAGAAAAAAGTTAATATTAGCCAACCGTAGTAAAAACAGAGGTTTTCTGATTGTCTTAAGGCTCCTGTAACAACACAGTGATTCAGCGGCGTTGGCTCCAGAGCGCCTCCTCATGTCAACACACAGTCCTTATTCCGTGGAAACGGAATCTAAATTGTATACACTGAGGTCAGCGGCTCTCTAAGCATCATTAAAATCAACGTCCAACCCATTGTCACGCTTGAGAGTAAAAACAACAGCATTTGTTGTCATCGTACAGTAGAACCTCATCTGGCAACACAGTCAGAACCATGTGACCCGGAGTGGCAGGAGCCGGACAGATGAGAGAACGCAGGAGCGAGGCCGGGCCTGGATCTGGTGATGCCGCGGGGCTGCGTTGTGTCACACGCTGACAGGTGTTTTCTGTTGTTTTGACATTTGTATGGATGTGAATAATAACATCAACTCCTGTGGATGATGAACTACTATCAACACCTTCAATCAGCAGCGCTACCAAACAAAACAAAACTCCGCTCTTATTGTTCCGTCGTCTCGGTCGTTCCCCTCGGGGGCCGCCGGAGCCCGCGCTTGGGAAGCGGCGACGGTCGGAGGAGCAGCTATCCGTGTCGTGGAAGTGGGTCTTAATTTGATTGAATTTGCAGCATCTGGAGGAGCTCTAGAGTAAATACGAGGAGGACGTCGCTGGCCACGACCGACGCCTCGACACAAAGAGTCCTTTGAAAACCCTTTGGCGTGACAAACAAGCCCCTCCTATCATCTTTCAGGGATATAGCTGCATTACACTGCACATTTTCTCACAAGGCAAGGAGCGGGTCAGCGTTACGGCCGCGGCGTCCAAGTCTTTTAATTACACTGACGTACGCGGGTTGCGTGTGTGTTTGATGAAGAACGGATCCACGTCCTAGCTGGGGCTTTAGGGAGAAACTGTGAGGCAAAATATTCTGGAGCTAATGAACACACACACACACACACACACACACGATGCGATCTAATGAGTTCTATCATGGGAACAAACTGGACATGTTTACCTAGCGTCCCCAGAGGTTCGCGCATTTCCATACGTTTAGCCCAGAGTCCCTGCCTGGTCCCCGCCGACAGAGTGGGGGAGGTCAGGGTTCAAGTGCAGCCATTAGAAAACCAAACAGTATCGTTGCACCCAGAATGTAGGGCTCTCATTATGAGCGACTATCAACGGCGTATTCTTAGCCTCGCCTCCAGAATTTTAAGTGATCCGTGTGAATTGGTCTCTGTGACGACTTTCAATGGAGCGCACCAACAGGCGACGTCAATCTGTTTCGTTAGCTACCTTTTTTACCGTTGGCATCAAAGCCCTGGCCTCTCCGTCCTCTGTGCCCGGAGGCGAACATAATACCGACATTGTTCAGACTGGGCAACAGCAAAGAAAAAAAAAAAAAGAAGCTTCGTTTGGCAGAAAAAAGGTGTAAAATAATTTCTCTTTTTTCCCATATATATAAATATATATATTATATATTTTTTTTCCCATATATATATATAAATATATATATTATATATTTGACATGAGTGTGGACTGAGCAGTGTTTGTTCATGCAGCCAGAGGAAGCCGTCTGTGATACAGCAGGACACATGTAATGGTCTCAGGCCAAAGACAACGCCGTCTCTTTCTGCTGCATGAATGAAACGCTGTCAACGAGGCAATGAGAGGAGGTCACATGGGCGCTATTCGGGACAAGCACGTCCACTTGGCCTTAAGTGTTTGCTTCGTAGCCAAGTGTTATATGTTTAAACCTAATACTTAAACCTGTCACTTCGTTGTGTAACTGTGAGCTGCTGGAGACCAAAAAAAAAAAAAAACAACTTTGAAATTCAGCCAATCACAGAAGGCTCCAGAAACATGATCAATCAGTCTAACCTACACTTTGGAACATTGGAGAAACGGCAATTTGTCCAATCGTATGACTTCAGGGGTGAAAGTTCATCTTACTCACTTCTGGGTGTGAGTTTTTGTTTTCGTTCAGGATTTACCGGCTAAAACAAATAACCGAGAAATAACCGGGAAATTAGTCAGGAGTGCATCAGAGGACATGGCATTTCGGTATTGGTCGAAAAAACAATGAGT
This sequence comes from Cynoglossus semilaevis, assembly GCF_000523025.1. Lineage (NCBI taxonomy): Eukaryota > Metazoa > Chordata > Actinopteri > Pleuronectiformes > Cynoglossidae > Cynoglossus > Cynoglossus semilaevis. The sequence goes on along the minus strand of NC_024307.1, from coordinate 6,092,308 downwards.
CATCAGGTTACAGCGCAGTCAGTCGCCCTGTCCACTTCATCTGTGCCGAGCTGAGGCATCAGTCGATAACGTTGTAAACTTTACGCTCAGGCTAACGTGCTGCTACATCAACTGGCGTGCAGTGGAGAACGACTTTGGCAGGAAACAAAAGGTGAATTGTTCCAGCGAAGCTCATGTGGAGCTGTGTATAAAATCTAATAGTAAAAGGAAACGAGGAAAAGTCCAAACATATGTCCACGTCATAAACAGCGTTTACGTGGAACAAACCCACGACTCCACACGCACAACAAGAAGATGTTGAAGCAGTCGACTGTGGAAACGTACAGGTGAGGTGTTAGATCACATGACCATCTGACCATGATGAGGTCATCATCCATTCATCCATCCATCCATCCATCCATTCATCCATCCATTCATCCATCCATCCATCCATCCATCCATTCATCCATCCATCCATTTATCCATCCATGCATCCAACCATTAATTTATCCATCTATCCATCTATCCATCCATCCATTTATCTATCCATGCATCCAACCATTCATTTATCCATTCATCCATCCATTCATCCATCCATCCATAATTTATCCATCTATCCATCTATCCATCCATCCATTTATCTATCCATGCATCCAACCATTCATTTATATCCATTCATCCATTCGTCATCATCCATCCATTTATCCATCCATGCATCCATCCATTCATCATCTATCATCCAACAATTAATTCATCCATCCATCCATCTATCTATCTATCCATCCATCCATCCATCCATCCATCCAAGAAGAAGAAGAACTAGAATGTTCCATAGTATTTCTGCTGTAGTTTAGCTCATCGTTCTGCTGTGAGACGTCAATGCCACAAAGCTGTGTTTCCCAGACTGCACTGCATGGACAACACTAGCTTCATGAAGCTAACCAGCTAACACACACTTAATCTTTGCAGATTTACACTTTAATCATTTCCCTCTGTAATTGACGTCAGAGAGACTGAATCCCACACACTTCCTCTGTGGGGTCCTGATGTTCAGGGTCACCCACTCTGGGTCTGTGGTTGGTGATGATGGTGTGGTGGACTGGAACACCGAACCCTGCAGCTGCAGACTTTAATCACGCTATTAAAACCATCTCTGCTGCTACTTCAAAAAACCCGATCAGAGGCCGTTCACTGCATCACAACCAGGAAATCCGAACCCTCCCCCGACCCCCCGCCCCCCTCCTCCGTTCTCTGTTCTCTTACTGACTCTCATTTAATCAAAGGTGAAGCTTTGGTGTATATTTTTATAATCCACTCGTAAAACAGTTTTATCTGCAGCAGCCTTGGTGGGCCGTTGATGTACGGTTTGGCTAACGTTCACGGTGAGGAAGACTGTGCTGCTCAGCTCCGTCAGTTCCCATCTTCATCCCTGGACTTTGTGGTGAAGTCCTTCCGATTTAAATGTGTCTCTGATGAACAATACACAGAGTGATGTCATGCTACTGCATGATAAATGCCACTGGACCCCATTCAAAGGGTGGATCGCACCGGCAGCCAATTAGGTCAAACGGGAGTTTGCTATAACTCTCCCGGAAAACATACGTCTTCCGAAGACGCGGGGCCGTCCAGTCACGAGGCAGATGTGGCCTGAGACGTTCAGGTTCACCGTCGATCAATCACAGCCTTAATCGATGCAGGCAGCAGGCTATAAATAAGAGCGAGGTGGAAACGCGTATCTCCTGCAACGTGCTGTTCTCCTACATCCTGACCAGTCGGTCGTCATGTTGGCTTTGGCTGAGGCAGAATTCACCAAAGACAAGAAAGAGGGCGGGGCTAAGTTTGGGTGATAGATCATCCTGGCCGCTCACCCACAGACTTTTTTTTTTTTTTTTTTTTCTCCATTTCCTCACTTTTCTCTCCCTTTCTCTCCACTCCTTTCCCATTTTCCTGGCCACTCAACCCTCGATTCACAAGGGCTGGATCGGGGCCCCGTGGGTTCTGCCGCCTCGGGTCCCCTCGTCTGTAACCTGGACGCCGAGACACCGCGGCACTGGCTCCGACTGCTGTTTGTCCCTGAGCTGTGATTAATGGCTGGGCGCCTCACACTCTCTGTCCCTATTCACGTTTTTATACATTCTCCAGCCGCGGTCCGACTTCGGAAAATCAAGGTCAAGCATTTTAATGCATGAGCAGCTTCGCTGAGAGGAAATGTAGTAAATGAATATCAGCGGTAATTACCCAGCACGCCTCACCACTCCACGGGAAGAAAAAGACAGACTGACGTTTCTGTCCGGCAACAGATTCTCTGCTTTTCTACGTCTGAAAACGTAGAGTGTGAAACGTTTCTACTGTTGCTTTAACGAGTTCACGCTCAGCTGTTAGTGTGAATTCCTGGTTTCATTATCTAGCAGTGATGTTGAAATGGAAGGTTCCGTGGAGAGCAGTGAGACCTGCTACTGTATGATGTATGGTTCAGAGCAGGGGTCTCGGGCTGTTTGATTGGCCGGGGGCCACAGCTGCCGTCATCATCTCAGTGCAGGGGCCCACAGTGTTACAGACATACAGCACAACGCCAAAAAAAAAAAAAAAAATTGGAGGGGGGGGGGCAGTAGTACTATGCTATGATGTAAATCAGTGAGGGGCAACTGGCGGCTCGCGGGCAGAATCCATAATAATGTCAGACAAAAATTTGATTTGGATTTAAAGTGTTTGGCCCCCGACATGTCTGCCCAAAAACTTTTTGCCCACAAATATCAATGTTACAGTTAATATTTTCACTCAGTTTCACAGGGGGTTGGGGGGGATTGGGGGGGGTCGAGGGGGTCCACATCAGCAGTACAGTTCCTCTTGAAGGGCCGACTGTAACTGTAGGACTACATAGATGTAATTACTCCATAACGTATTATTACATGTTTCAGCAACTGATTGTTATTTATTCAAGTTACAAATATTGTTACTTGTTCTGTGTAAAAAAAATAAAAATAAAAAATATCAAGTTACGAAACTCGCCACCATGGAGTGTATTATAAGGCAAAATATTTGTCAAGCTCTGGTTGGGCCACATTTGGCCCACGGACCTTGAGTTTGACACATATGTTCTATAATATTTATACATATATATGTATGTGGATTTATACATATATACGGTATGTAAATCCTGGGCTAACGGTTAGCTTGGGCTAACAGTTAGCTTGGGATAACTGTTAGCTTTTGCTAACAGGTAATGCTAAGTACAAAACTTTTCACGTCCAGTTGTCTAACGGAACTTTTCAACCTAAGTACAAAACCTTTTTGTTCTTAATACTAGAACAGAAACCTCCTAAACTTCATACAATCTTTCAACCTCTAATGTGTCATAGAAGAAAAGAAGTTCTGATGTTAAAGTCACAGCTCCCAAAACACTTGACTCGTGCAGCGTCTGCAGGATATCTGCAGTTATTTATAGTGTTTTTACAACTGAGCTGACTCACGCAGAGCATTCTACCACTCAACGCTCCGACCACACGCACAACAAGAAGCAGAATTCACCGGCGCTGTAATTTGTTTTGTTATTCCACTTCAGCCGCTGACTAACGCAGGTCGAGGCCTATTTATCTGAACTGCTGGGAATAGATGAGGCATCAGCCGTTTGGAAGTTGACTCACTGATGACACGCGCCCTTCACCGCCTTCCACCCACGCAGTTTGGTATGGTGTGTAATCTGGGCCAAATCAACCGTTCGCTGTGTTTGTGAACAGTGTTGTTCTTTCCATATTAGGCAAATAAACAAGTCAATAAACACTCACATCACTGAGGGCAGCTCGGGTTTCCAGGTTCCCAGGTCCAGACACAGAGTCCTGTGTTTTCCTCGCAGTCGGAATGAAGTGAAAGTAGTTCTCCTCCGCTCCTGATTAACAGAGAAGGTCAGGCAACAGAACGTTAGCACGCCACCTTGTGACCATAATCAATGATTTTTAAATCAGTTAAGGAACTGTTGTCACGTGATCGCTGCTGTCAATCAAGAAGCGTCAGTTCAGATATTTTTATATGTTGCATTTTATTTGAACGATTACTAGAGATTTCAAGAAAGCTATTTGAACTTCAGGTGGTCCCTCTTGTGGTGGTGAACTCTGCCTTAGAAGAATAAACCAAGTCATTAAGACGATGTGGTCAAATTGACCTGATTAAATTCTTAGGTCAATCATAACCAATGTTTTTCCAGTCAGTAACAACAGAACGCTTTTGTCCAGGACCACCCCCGTTAAAGTACATCGCCGGCCAAGCCGTACCTCCTCTGACCCGGCCGGTACATGTCCGGGTCCGCCGGCGGACTCTGCCTCCGGACCAGCCGTTCAGAGGGTGGACTGGCTAGTGCCGGACCTGCACTTTAAAGGGGGTGAAGACNNNNGGGGGGTGTGTATGTGGGGGCAGGGGGGTATCAAAACCAAAGGTTGCTCGATCCGATACTCTGGATCACTACTGGTCCCATATTGATCAAAATCTCATGACACGGATCAATGACAGTATCAGCAGATACTCCAAGCAGCAGTATCGGTATTAGACTGGAAGAAACATGTATCGAGATATCTCTAAACAGAACATCTACTTCAGATCATTATATCAATACATTTGAATATATTTTTTTATTTTATATTATACTCTTTTTTTACATCAGAGTGAAGGAGAATGTGTTTTTCAAAATAAAATACCATTCAGACTTACATACTGTAGGTGAAAAAATTGGTAAAAAATAAATCTTTTTTTCTTTCTGTTCAGTCCATTACCAAACGGCCCACGGCCTGGTACCGATGATTGGTGACGATTAGGTCAGAACAAACCTCTGGGCTGCGTTTCTACCTGTGCCCTATTTATCATGAGAAGGCTTGAAGGAAACGGAGGATGACACGACAATTAGCTGAGGCGACTTCAAAGCGCCGCGGCTGCAGGCTGTCAGTAATTATCAGTCACTGACTGTTGGGTGGGAACCCTTCAGTGTGAGGGTCAGAGGGGTCACACCAACAGCAGAGGGTAACAAAGACTGAACTTCAGGCTGACCATCAATGAAACCCTGTTATGACTACGGGACCTACAGGACAGGACTAGGGGAGGGGGTGCGGTGGGGGGGGGTCCAGGGAGGAAGCTTCTCTGACCTGTCTGACGGAGCAACAGCCTGCGGGCCGACAGCCACTGAAGCCCCCGACAGATGTTTTGGGAGAACTGCCCCATTCATCTCCACTCTTTGGTGGAATCTTTTTGAACTGCTTAGAGTTTCGTGTGAAAAGTCGCCACAAACAGAGAACTTTTTCAACATTCACTGTTGTTCAACCGAGGAGAGACCTGCGTGAGTTCAGAGCTGAGGTTCGTCTTCAGGCGACTGTAACGAAATACTTTTAAAGTATTTTCCGCGGATGTTGTGAGTAGACAGAAAAACCAAGTGTTACTGCCAACACTCTTACATCACAGGGGGTCGTTAGGCTGGACGTTATTAAGCAACACTGCCCCCAAGCTAACACCACACAGAGCTTTCTCCAGTGTTCACACACAAACACACCAGAGTCTCGGAATGTGCTTCAATCAATTCCCAAAACTGTCATGGAAAGATTGAACACAGAAACGGAGACGGGATAGTCTTTTGTTTAGCATTCCACTTCAGCGGACGGTGAAAGTACCGGACAGATTTGTACCGGAGCCCTGACGGAACAGCTGACTGTTACGGTCCAGTCCTCCGCAGAGAGCAGGAAGAGAGGCCTGTTGTGTCCAGAGCCCTGTCTCCTCTCCGCAGGTTTCAAGGGCGGATGTTAATTAGGGAGCCAAGTTTTAATAAGGCTGCAGACAGACATGCTGCTGCGCCGACCAGAAAAAAGTCCTCAACCCTCTGGGCCTCACATCAGGGGTGATGTCCCGACTACGTGACCGAGTGAGTGGACTTCACCTGTGACATATGTGACAGAAAGAACGGGTGGAATTTTAGGACAACAGTGAGTCAAGACGGCCGAGTCCAACAATGCGGAGCAGACTTGATCTCCCCGGTGAAAGGTGACTGAAGATATGCTTCACCTTCACACTGGGTCGGTCGCTGCAATTACATGCCGCGGTTATGGAAGCGTGACTTGCCCAAAGGGGCTGGCAGGAGAGTGAAAGGTGTGTGTGATTCACCTGCGTCTAATTACCCACCAGGAGGTCAGGGGCAGTAAATCAACAGCGAGCTACGTCTCTCAGCTGCTGCAGTATTTTCCCACAGGTGGCGACAGAAGTTGTCAGGTCTGGTGCGGAATACTCACTGGGAAAATCTTATCTTACAACAACAATTATCGCAATCATATAATAACTCTGGGAGGAACGTACGGTAACAGAACTGTTTCTCGCAGCCCCCACCGTCGAAGATAAGAAATGTCATTATAAAAATATCTTACGTCTGACTTTTTAAACGTTGATGTAATGAACCACAAGGCCTAAATAAAAAAAATATTATCAGCCAGTTTTATTTTCTTCTCAATAAAAGACGAAACGACAAATATTCGTACATTAATCAAAAAGCGGATCAAACAGAGACTGTTGACGTTAAAACAATAAATCAATAGATGAAATAAGTGAAATGTTATTTGAAGAAATAAAGAAAAAGGAAACTTGGTGTACAGAAAGTGAGCAGAGCTTTTTACACCATAAGAAATTCAATTGAGCACGAACTGTAAACAAAGTGTCCATGATTCCTGCTCATATGGATGTGGTCTTTGTCGCCCCCTGCCTGCTCTCATCAGTCAACCTGTCCATCACCATGGCCAACAAAATGGAGTTTCCCACCGCTCCACCTTGAACCCATCAGTCACTGCAACAGCACACCTGACTATCGTCTTATAGTGCACCACCCTCACCTACTTCTCTGCCACTCCTGACTGTCTCATACAGCAGAACCACAGTTCCTCTTTAGGCAGCCTATCATCTTGCTCTCGTGCAAATTTTGTTTTAATGTCATACATCAGAACGATGGAACAAGATTTTCTTAATAAATTTATGGGAGACGGCGACGTAACCACGAAACGACAAAGGTCGAGGACGTCGTAAACCATGGACTCCATTACTTTGAGGTTCATTAGATAAAAATACAACCAAATATAAACAACTCTGCATCTAACAAACACATCTGCAATATATTATCAGGTATATTTATATATATTTTTGGTCATACACACCAGTGAGTTTAAAAGTCGAGGCTAACGTGTCCTTGCAAAAACACCGACAGTGTGTCAACAGCCGGAACAAAACGCTACTCCATCAGGACACGAGGTAGCAGGAATATTAGCACGTAACGAAACATTGGAAGCAACAACAGCCTATCAGGGCCGGGCCTAATCACCCTGTCATTTTGAATTGTAACAAGCTCGATAAGTGATCCGGTGTTTTCATCCAATGTCAACGCGTTCCCCATTCAGAAGGAGACGGCGTCCTCCTCCAGTCTTCACGGACGAACTTGGCGCCGTTCACATCAGTGTTTATCTAAGGAAGAGGTAAATTACTAAATGAATCAAAACAAGATGACAGCCGCGCAGAAAAATAGATGATGGATGATAGACACGACAATTATCAAGAGCTGTTAACAAAACAATAAGGTCATGTTATTGTCCTTCAACTGTTTCTACTTAACAGGGCCGGCCCCCAGATAAGATAACCTTAAAGCAATCAATCACATGACTTGTGTAATAAAGCTCGGATGACAGACCCGAATGTGGGTCCGATCTGTGCGGGATGTTTAGATACATTTCAGAAACAAAAAACTTGGCAGACGATTCTGCACATTTTTTTTGTGTTCTGTACCAGGTCTTGTGTTTGGACGTTGTCAAACGCTGCGAGGGGATTTCACAACGGGCAGAGCGGAATGGAATGGAATGGAATGAAATGTCAGGGTGTAGTTTTATTCACAAACAGCCGGGGCTCTGTTTGTTGTTTGTGAATTGATCCAGAATATTTTCAGCCCCACGACAGTAAACAGATTCTGTGGAGCTCTTGAAGAAAACAACAAAGACAGATGCGGCGCGTGATCTTACCCACAAAACACTCTGGCTAATATTAAAAGTCAGTGATGGTGGACGTTGGATTAATCCTACTACTGTTTCCCACCACCTCCTTGTTTTCATCTCACATGTTGATTGTATATGATCACAGCGTTGGTAATTACCGGCTGTGATTGCTTGCAGAGGGATCGACCATCTGTCGGCCATTCAGCATCGTGAGCGATTCCATGTTTGCAGCGGCTAGTCCGATCTCCTTATTAGATCACTGCTTCTTCCCTTGTGATGATGGATAATGTCGTGTTGGGTCACCGTTTTTTAACCAAAAAAAAAAAAAACTAAAATTTTACCCCATGTGTATTGACGACCAGCCCACATCTGGAAGCAACCTGTGGGCTGTTAATCACAAATCTAAACAGAAAATATTTCAATCTGCTCGTCGCCATAACATCCAGGAACGTCTGTAGATGCATTAGCGCCTTAATTGTGTCATTTCTAGACCGCAAAAAAGAATGAAGATGTGACAGTTTTCGTATGTATTTATTTATATTGACGCGACTGCAGCCTGATTAGCAAATGAAATATTATGGTGTATGTGTTGGAACCTTCTAGAGGAGTCGTTCTGGGCAGATTCTCTGCTGATGTAATGTTTACTTAGCCACAAAAATCCTGCTGTTGCATTCTCCGAGGACTGCAACACGATCGCAGATCCATTTAGTGGACGGAAAAAAAAATCTCAACCGCACTCCACCGACTCTCAGAATCTGCCCGTCCTTACGAAGCCACCGGTCAGTTACGCAGAAGGGGCTCGACGATGAAACGATGACAGCTCTGGAATGGTCAGCTCCCAGCTGCGATATTTCGTGAAAAGCGTCGGCTAATTGGCAGGAGCATCGTTCGGAAAAGTGCGAGGGAGGTGTCGAGGTCTTCGCGGCCAGTCCGGCTGATTATGATGACAGTGTAATGGCAGAAGGTATTATGAAAGTTGCGTGTTGTTGGGTCTTTCGAGGAGTTACGCGATACTGTTTTGCCAGTGGGCCCCGTTCCCTGCTCTTCATCTGTGTCCAGTAGAAACAAACACATCTCCAGCATGTCAGCCCAGGCTACCCTTTATCTGCCCGGCTTTGACAGGTCTCACGCAGGAATTTCGTGGCAGAGCCTCGTCTACACTCTTTGGCATCGGCTCCATTCTGTTCTGTTCGTCTTGATGTTGCTTTGAATCGTAAATGCACTCTTTGTTTTGTCAGAAACACACGATTCCTCACTAACTCCAGCACAAATGATTTTCACTCATGCATCCGTCTTAGGGTCATGTGAGGAGCAGCGGCCAATCCCGGTCCTTATTGGGTAAAAGACAAGGTACGATCTGGACAGGTCACCAATAACTGTTACACTAACGGCTCAACATTTTACTCCACTACGTTCACCAAACTTCTCTGAAGTGTTTTTCCTCAGAACCGTACATCATAGCAGATCTCACTACTGTCTTTTTCCTCCTGCCACACATCACCCCTGATCCTTCTCCATCCTGATTGGCCAACTCTCTTCACCTGCTTTGTTGCCATTTAAACTTGGCTCCATTGACTCCTTACATGCCTACAGCTAAGTTCCACTGTCTTTTCTGAAACACAGAGTACATTACCCAGGGTGCATCACCAAACTATAATGTCATCAAAAATATATGTGATGTAACATAATGATCTGCTACTTTCACTGAAATCGCAATTTATTTACTCAATGTGAAACCTGGGCCTGTTTAGTTGAACACAACACTGATGTACTGGCAGGAATTGAAGAAAGATCTTCTTCACAGCCTCGAAGTCGAAGTCTTTTTTTTTTTTAGCCGCTATTGGAAATAAGTGAAAGAGAAATTAATATAAATGTCTCTATTGCAGAAATCAAATTATTTGCAGTAACTAAATCCTATTTTTGTACGAAATCACTGAAATTAGATAATTGTACGTAATTATGCCTAATGATCGGAACATATATTTGGAAATTACGGTTTTAGGCCACAGTCACGGCACCATCTTTTGTAGTCGGCTACAGCCAAGTATTTGAAAGAAAACAGTTGGTACTTCTTCATAAATCCACATCCATAATTCCGGAAAAAGCCCCTGCTGTTGAACACTGGTACTGCCGCATGAATGTCATTTCAAAGCGGGTTGAAATTTATATATAACCACATAAATATATATAAACATATATAAATACATATATATTATATACATATAAATTCAAGGATTTTATTTTATTTGATCATTTATAAGCCTATATTTTTAGCGTAACAGTGCGTTGACCCTGATGCGGCTCCTCAGCCTAACCCAGATATTAGCAGTCGCTACAGAAGGAACAAATCCACAGACAGCTCACACCCGGAGGAAAACAAACACTCTCTGCAGCGTTTACGGCCTCTCTCATGTCCTCACTCGTCTCTGGGCTTTCATGTCCTCCAGAGAGTGTCCTGGATGGAATCCTCATCATCCTGCTGGGTGGCTAACAGCCCTCAAACAGGAAGAGACTCCCGCCATGACCCACGATGCACACAGTGACAGCAGAGAGGAACCTGGAGTGAGTTACATCATCTCCTCCTCTGGCTCTGATGTCCATGAACAGGAGGCACATTTGTGAAAAACGTGTTGGAAATATGACCTTCACACTGTCGTAAATGTCAAGAGGAGTCGTGTGAATATGCCGTGTTAGCCGCTGATATGAAGTGGGTCGGAAAGAGACGTCTGGCTGCCGTTTACACAACTGAGAGCTGGGCACGCTCGAGAAAAGAGCAGCTGATAGGATGCAGTCAATCTTTCTGTCAGTCCCCCCCCTCACCCCCAGTGCCTCACCCCTGTTTCTTCCCGCTCCCACTAGGGTGGTCCCCGCACTGTGCTGACCTCTGTTTGGGAAGACTTGGCTGAGATCATCACTGCAGACAGAATCATGCTTCCCCTGGACCAGCTTTTTCCAGCAGGTGTGCTCTACCTTCCATTCTCGCTTTAACTGTTCTGTACGTGAAAAAAAAAAAAAAAAATCCAAAAAAAAAAAAAATTTTTTTTTTTATTTTGGAAAACCTTTCCAAAA
>NC_024307.1:6045106-6080907 GCF_000523025.1 Cynoglossus semilaevis | reverse complement strand
AAACAGTTTGTGTCTTCACAGCTTGGAACAACAGCACAGAGGTGGCGCTGATGTGTGTCTCTGCGCTGTAAACACTCCTGGGACTGGGATCTGCTGGTGTGTACGCCGAGGTGGCACATGTGTGGGCCAGATGTGGCTACGATTCCTGTGGTTTTCACAGTGGTGGTCAGTGAAGTTGAAAAAAAAAAACACTTTAACTGGAGAAAGTTTGAATGAATAAGAGTGAATTTCCCCTGTGATCTGTCAAATTTGTAATGACATTCCACTCGGCTAATGACTAAATGCTGCACGACTTCCACATTGTTGTGGCGTCGCCCAAACCACGGACTAATCAGGGTCTCATTCAGAAATTCTGAGCCCAAGGTGCTGAGATCTGGGGCTTTTGAAAATCTCCGCACACGTCGAAGATCTGTCATCTTCTCTCTAAGACGTTAAAAAATTGGTTGAACGGTTCACAAATTAGCAAACGTCGTATTGACAGGGCATCGAAACAGAGGCCGGGGTTTCGCACATGGGGCGTACGGGTGGCCAACTATGACTTCTACGGAGAGTTGGCTTTGTTAAGAAATGTTACAGTACTCAGGATTACTGCAGTGGCCTTGGGTTTTTACTGGCTCTTAGTGGCTGTGGTTGGAAAGAAAAACCAGTGAGACGCTCATCACTGAACAGAACCAGCTGGGTTTGGCACAATCTGTGTTCTTTGAGGTGGCAAACATAATCTCACAAACTCTTGTGCTTTTCACCGTGTGTATGAGCGTCTGTGACGGTAAAGTTGTAATGTTGACTGTTTTTTTTTTTAATCTGAAACAGCTTTGAATATTTAAATTCACGATCGGCTTCTCCTATAAGACCTACGGTTATATTAAGCTGGCGAACAAATTGATATTTGAACGTGTTTTTCTTTATAAAATTAATTTTAAATAAGGGTTTGCTAAAAGTTGGCCAAATTACCACGATTTAGAAAATATGTGAGCAAAAATCATCAAAATCAAAACGAAACCCAAGACGTCTCTTTGATGGTCATCAGTCCTTTCCTTCTTCTTCTTCAGATGAAATGAATGACAAACCAAAATTCTCTGATTTTGAACAACAAAGCCAAAATAATAATAAAAAAGCAACAAGTTAAACCAAAAGCAGAAGGAAGAGTTTCTAATCCAGCTGTTTGTCCGTGTGTCCCTGAGCAAGACGTCTAAACTTTCCTCTTTAGCGCAGACATTGAAAAGGGAGGAGCCGAAAAACACTGCTTTTCTGAAGAAGAAAAAAAAATTCACTCAAAGTGAACAAAATTTAGGAGAAAAATCAAAAAAACTAATACAAGAGTTGGCAAAAAGTAATTAGTTATATAAGAATAAATGCAGATACAGATAAGCCAGGAAATGCTAGCTAGAAGTGCTAAAAATGCTCAAAGATACATCCAAAAACAATCGCAAGTTAGACTCAAATTTTTACCTGGATTAAGCAACAGCAGATATTTTACACTGGAGAAATCCCATCATGCACCACCAGAAAAAAAGTATCTGTAATTAAATATATTGATTATATATATGTGCCTGTTTAGTTGAACACTACGCTGATGTACTCTCAGGAATTGAAGAAAGAAAAAGTTCTTCACAATAGTCTCTTTTTTTGTCTTTAGTGCCATCTGCTGCCACCTGCTGGCAGATAGTCTCACAGTGCCATCTGCTGCCACCTGCTGGCAGAGTATTTGATTGTTCTGCCTGTCACTGTTGCATAGACAAACAGAGCCAAGTTATTTGCAGTGAATAAATGATAGTTTTCAGACCAATTGAGCTGATTGGCTAAGCACAGGCGCAGTGGGTGGGTCGGAGGGGTCACTGGAGCAACAAATGAATGCAGCAAGCATGCATGTCAGCACACAAACGTTCCGAAGTCAGCAACAAAACTGAAAACTACCTAGCCAAAACCCGAAGATTTCACGGTGAAAATGTGCCGTTAGTAAAAATACCGATCCGTAAAAGTTCATGAACAAAGATCACCGAGGGAGGCGGGAGTGTCTGTGCAACATTTCATGGTTCAGTGTCCAACAGCTGTCTGACGTTTATGAAAAACTAAAAAAACGTCAGCCTTGTTGTGATTCTAATAGAAAAGTCCGGCCGGCGAAGGAAAGAAATCACATTTAAATCTGGGACGCTGCGCCGCACCAACAAACAATCCCCACTCTGCGGTTCCAAGTGTTCATTGTGCTCCGACAGGGCAGGATGAAGCTCTCCGTCACGCCTGTTAACCATACGTGGAGTGGCACGAGGGTGTTTGGAAAACAGGTGGAATCGCTGCCATGTCCCCGCGGAGGAAACATAGGAACTGGAATGTTGCATGACACGCCGAATGAAAGCCAGCTGCGAGTCCCAGGAAGACAACAAACCTCATAAATCAATACCCTCAACAAAGACTCACTGACTGCACACACAGCCGTCAGCTGCAGGACACTGCTTCACCACAGAACCCTTCAAAGCCACTAGGGGCAGTAGTCAAGCTGCTGCTGGTCTCTGCCCTGAGCCGTTCACGAGAACATTTGAATAAATTTCAAAATAAAACACGTGGTGAGCGCCCCCCCCCCCCCCCCCCCTTTCCTGCACCAGGAATGTATTTTGGCGGGACATTTTTAGGTACTGTATGTGCGACCAGTGCAAGACAGCGGGGATTCGAGATACGAGCTAGTGAAAATACGAGTTTTCCAAATTACAAATAAGCAACTTTTGCAAGATTTTCTTCGTGATACGAGGAAACATTGAGTTACGAGTGGTCAACCGAGCTCCATCTCTCTCTCTGGGTTATTTTACCCATTTTTATAAGAATATTATAAAAAAAAAAATTTTAATTATTATTATTTTATATTATCACTATTTGTTTATATCTTTGTTTTTGGTGTTTAGATGGGGATGATTTTAATTTAATTAATTAATAGTATATTTCTAAGGGGTTAGAACTAAATAATTTGTTTTTATTTTTTAATGCAATCAACATATAATAAACTCGTATCTTGAGGCCCTGCTGAATGTGCGACCAGTCCAATATATCATTGTTTCCCAAGGACTGGGTCGCAACCCTCAGGTGGGTCGCAAGTGGGTCATCTCACATCATGTTTCCCAGAAGTTTCTGAATAATGTCTGTTGACTTGGGTCGCGAAGGTTTGTAACTTTTAAAAAATAGGTCCCCAGAAAAAAAAAGGTTTGGGAAACACTGGAATCTATGGATCAGAGCTGAGAAGCTGCACCTCCGCCTGGGTGTCGAGAGTCAGGTCTCAGCACCTAAATCGCAGGATATTGAAAGGAGCAACAGAGAATCTGTGAGCTATCAAGAGTTCGCTGGAGAGAAAAAAAAAATCTCTTTCATCAGCGTCCACACTGCGTACATACGCTCCCCGGCTGCACTCGGCTGCCAGACCATTGTCATCACTGCAATGCACATTTCTCCCAGTCGTCCATTTCCCTCCTCCTCCTCCTCCTCCTCATCAACTGCATAAACCGCAGAGCCACGTTATCGCTGGGCATGAAGGGAGTCGGCGGAGACCATGAGAACTGGACTGAACTGGACTGAACTGGACTGGACTCCCAGAGGAACCGGCCTCTAACCTCTGGAGAACCACTTGGTATATTCACGTACCGTGACGGGCTGTTTACCAGTGTTTGAGCCAAAGCCAAAAAGTGACGTAGAACCTGTACGTTCTACAGTAGATCGTGTATAAAAATATGGACGAGCCACTCTTTGAAGCTCTGGATGAAAATCAGAGGGAACGTTCGATGTCTGCCACCATCAGTCGTTAATCTACTTTGTACCAGTGATGACGGCCGGACTAGAAAGCCCAGTGGGCTATATCTGGCCCACGGGCCATAGTTTGTCCATGTCCAATTTGGCAGATGGACACAGCTAACGAGAGTTGGCCCCTGCTTCAAAGTAACTGTAAAGTATTAAATCTGATGTTGTTTAAAACTAAATACCAAAAGAAATGCCCAACCTTGGGGTCGTAACCTCACATTAGGTCGCAAACCCAAAGCTGAAATACACTGGGATTCATATTTAGTCGCCTGGAATGTCTAGTAATTGATAAAAAAAAAAAATTACTAATAAAAATATTTTTTCAACAAATATTTATCGTTTTTAAAAAATCTGATTAAAAGCCACACAGTCTTGTCAAATGTACTCTTTCACCGTCACGAAAATCTGAAATTAAATGCAGCAGAAATAAAAAAAAAATCTGTCACTAATCTGACAAACATGTATTTGCAACACAGTATAAGAAACATGATCAAAAACTAATTCTAAAAATAAACAAATGCCTCTGGGGTCGCCAAAAATGTGTGATGTCATGATGGGGTCACAGGTCAAAAAAGGTCGTGAACCACTGCTATAAACAGTCTTCTGCGGTGCATGTCGTAAAGAGCACACAGAGGCAACGTGGGCAGTCGCCTAGGACGCCATCTACAGGAGGAGATGATGCTCTAACCCAGGGTGTCAAAGTCATTCTGGTTCAGGGGCCACATACGGCCTAATTAGATCAATAACAGATCAATAACAATAAGTCCATGTTTTCACCCTTTGTTTGTTTAAAGTTTATTAGAAAATATTCATATTTAATGACATGTAATTTGACAAAACGTTACAAACATGAAGCATTTGTGCATTTTTTTCCACTTTCAAAATTCATCAAGAGACCGACTTCAACCCGCTAGCGGGCCAGTTTTGGCCTGCGGGCCGTATGTTCGACACCCCTGCTCTAATCTATCAGAGAAACACAACAAAAATAATTACAATACATTTAAAAATATACATAAAATATTTTGTCAATGTGCTTTTTGCTGAAAATAACAGAATGAATACATTTTGGACAGTTGACCAATCCAAGGTCACACAAGGTCAAACCACCACTCAGACTCGCACTCATATTTAGAAAATCTCAATAACCTAATCCAGTTATCCTGCGATGTTTTCAGATTGTGAGAAGGTGCAAACTCCACACAGGAAAACTGGGAATTGAACCAGCAAACAGGTGTGGCAGTGTCTCAGCTTCATAAAGAGTGGATTGTGGGAATGTGCCTTTATCTTGTTTTTGATTGATTGAATATTCTGTGAAGATTTCAGACAGTTCCCAAACCCATGTACCACAGCGGGTCCTCCAGCCACATGTTGGACAAGAGTAAACCCTCAGCAGATAACGTCTGTCCTTCAACGACCCCGACCATCACTGGTCTTTAAATCAACGCAGTCATCGCTGATGATGACAACCTGCAGCCAATCCAGTTGGCCGCTAATCAGCGGCATCCAATCAGGTAATGAGGACCTGCCAGTCGGAATGGGAAGCAGACAACAAAACAACCCCCGCGGCCGACTCACAGGAAGCAGCAGACAGCCAGACATCGCGCCGCGGGGGGGTATGTACGGCGTGCCACGGTCGCGTTGTGTCCCGTGAAGACAACTGTCTGTGGACAATTACCTCGGATCAGAGGAGCTGCCGGACGTCTCCTCAGAGGCACGGCGTCTGACTCAGACACGGGGAAATGAGCCACTGCGTTTTCGATCATGTAAAATCCTCTGGTGGAGAAGAACCACCCATAAATTGACTCCCCCAGGAACTTGGCAAACCCCGGCCCGCCAAACCGAGCTGCAGTCAGGTCTGGAGATGTTTATGGAACGGTACATGGAAAAATTTGTCAGAGAAACATGTTTTCCCAGGGAATTAGTATCATCAGATGAATTTACAAAAATGCACAGTGTTGTTGGAGGGAGATCTCCCACAGGTTCTCTGGGGAAGGAGAACCGTTCCAACATGGTACATAATTCTCAGCCCGAGCCAGAGGATGACTCTCTGATTTGTGGTCCCTCTTTAGCGCGCATTCCTTGGGGGAAATTCGAGAGAGAGCATTATGCAAATCCACAGGTGCATGCCAAGAGCAAATAACTGGACTTCTGCCTCCAAGTACTTCAAGATGCCTTTCACTCGGCTGCTGACGGTGTTCAGGCCGCGGTGTGAGGACCGACGCCAGGAACGTGTGGGCGTAGAGAGGACGGCCACGAGGCCTGCATGTTCACAAGCTTCGAGAACAGCAATCGAAACTGAGTCTCTACTCATTAGGTCCATTATCAGATCATCACACTGAGGAAACACACCGCTACTAACTCAGAGGGCGCTGAGTCAGCGCACTGTGTCGCCAACACCTCCACAAGTCGACAACAACAACAACAACAACAACAACGCGACACTTCCTGTTTCCCATTTTACCCACATCAGTTAGAATTTCTCTCTCAAACAATCAATTTCATCAATATGAAAATACGTGTTTCTTTCACTATGTGTGGGTGGGGGGGTGCTGAGGATTATGGGTAATGCGCCGAGCCCTGATGTGTGTTGAGTTTTGGTGGTGTACAGGCAGATGGAGAGAGGAAAGCCCCTCATCACCGACTGCTGTCCGGCCAAAGCAGCACAGACAGGTTTCTGCAACATGAGTCCTACACATGTGGAGCCGCTGCCCCCTTGTGGCTAGTGTGTGTAGTACAAATAAAGACAGTTTGTTTTGATCATGGGAAATAGTGATACATTTTTGGAAAGAAAGAAAAATCCTGAAAGAGATTCTAAAACTGGTGTCAAATCAAATTCAAGGATCAACAACATTGTTTCCCAAAGACTGGGTCGCAGCCCTCAGGCGGGACGCAAGAGATTATTTTGGGGGGTTGTCTCACTTTTGTGTTTCCCAGGAGTTTACGAATAATGTCTATTGACTTGGGTCGCGAAGATTTGTGACTTTTAAAATATGGGTCCCCAGAAAAAAAATATATGACTTTAGATAATTCTGCACTTTGAAAAAAACTTTGTGAAAAATTAGATGTTGAGAAAAATACATTCCAGGAATATATAAATGTTTCACGCCCGGGTCGCTCAAATAGGAAACGGGGCACACGAACAAAACTAAATTTTAAATTTTTGTCAAAGTTCAATTTTATTTCAGTCGGTCAAAGCCACAGTCATAGAACTGTTATAATAATAATACAAATAATGTCACCACTGTGTCATTCTATCAGCCTATCAGAGCATCGGTGGCATGGAGATGACATTTTACTCGCGGTCCGCAAATAGGTGGGTCGTGGGCTGGCTGCAGTCCACGGGCCGCCAATTGAGGGCCTGTGTTTTACGCCAAATTATGTAATCCATTTAAAGAATCGACTTTGTTTGTGTGTCTCACGGGACTCAACGTCACCTAAAGGCAATAACAATGTCCTCATCCACGGGCTCTTCTCCAACCACTTCATCTTCTGACACAAGAACCACTTTCCCCGTAAGGTCAGCACCACAAGTCATCGCCGACGTACGGCTCTGACAGGACGTGTAATCATCCGCCTTACACAACCCAAAATGCGATGCACAAAAAGTGAGGTAAGCCGACAGATACGGTCCTTTTTTTTTTTTTATTCCCATAAACAAAAGACCTGCAGTGCAGAGAATCTCTGACATTCATCAGCAGAGGCTTATTAAAAAAAAAAAAAAAAAAGAAAAGAGAGAGAGAGAGAAAACCAGCCCTGCTTTTAAATTCATAGGCAAATATTTCACAATATCTACATCGCTAAAAGTCACACACTCACGGTCCAAACATTGAACGCAGTAGTCGATGCTCGTGGAAAACATTCAACGAGGAACATAAAACGATGGACGTGTCGTCTACGCTAACGTCGTGAGCTAACAATCTTCAACTACGTTTATTACAGATAAATATGATTTCAGCATCGACATCAGTGTCCGGGTTTTTTTTTTTTTTTTCCTCCGTTGCTGTTAACGTCAGATCAACATTACACAACCCACACACACACACACACACCCACACACACACACAAATCCACCTACAGTCAGACAGACCCACTGAACACTGCAGCAGTAATATCCAATGCAATAGCAAGGAAGTGCGCCACCTATCTGTAAGAAGTCTGTGCACGCATCACACGCACAGAATACACACTCGACTTAAAAAGTGACACCTGGCTGCCGGTCAACGTGGTCAATGGTAATTTGACCGTCCACCACCGTGTGGCGTGATATTCAACTAAAAACAAGGCAAAGTGAGATGAGTCGTTCAGTCAGTGTCTCCTAAAATAATCTAAACAGCATGAATGAGTGACTGGCAGCACGTGCTAATAAGAAAGAAAAAAAAATGGCTCAACATCATGAACATTTTAGAAAAAAAAAAAAAGTTGCTACGAACATGTAAAAGGTTCTTTCGTTGGCTCAGGGTAACGACAAGCACGTGATTGGACGATAAAACAAGGAAACAGTTTCTGATGACATCACAGTCCAAGATGTTTGGTTATATGGCTGAGGGTCGCACAGTCACGCAGCGTTTTTTTTTTTTTTTTTTTAAACCCATCAGATAACTAGAGGTTTCCAACCACTGGTACCCGGACCCATATCGAGTCATAATTTATACAACAAAGGGCCACAGGAAAAAATGTAATCTTTTTGTGTTTTGGTTTTTGTTAAATAACTGGATTTTGTTCTAATTATGGAGGCCACTTGCCCTTGAAGATGCTCGCCAAAATAAAAGTCTTTGGAGAGAAGGCAACAGAGCAGGCTTTAGAATCCAAAATAATGCACAAACTCTAAGTTCCTACAGTAGCACCCTCTCTCTGTGTATAATATATAGCATCACTTTAATGCACTTTATAATTTTATTTTGTATAGTTTTTTTTTTCTTACTGAACTGCATAATATGCATATAGTCTCACATATAAAATGGACCGGGGGGGGAAGGGGGGGGGCTGGGGACCCCTGACAAAAACAGGTCAACAGTTCAATTTTGAAGTTAAATTACTAAAGGCTGGGAGTACACAAGTATAAAGCATACAGTATATATATATATATAAGAGTATTATAAGGGTTCTACATCTATGTCCACAGTGAAGCCTGTGAAGGAATAAACGTGGTAGAAATCACTATTAACCTATCACTATAACCCAGTATGTCTGTTTAAGCTAAGCACTTCCCTGGTTACACTCGGAGGCAGAGGGCATGAATAAGGCAGGTTATAAAAAAAAAAAAGTTTGTTATTTATAGCTTTAACAGTATGGGTCAACACAAACATTAGGACGAGACAGAATAAGTTAAAAACATGTATAAACGATAGCTTCCTTTAAAACCCGCTCGTCTCCTAAAGCTGCTCAGAAACAAAATCATACGAACTCAACCAAACGTGAAGAAGAAGAAGAAGAAGAAGAAGAAGAAAACCCCACGCTCTTTGAACTCCAAACCAAAACGGAACGCATGTGTGCGTGCTACTATGTACAGGTACGGACATAAAAGGAGAGAGTTTACATATTTACATACAAACGTCAGTCCCTGATCGATTAAGGCCAAAGTGCTGCAGTTGCACGCGTCGCCAGTAGGCTGCGTGTTTTTTCCTCAGTTTGCAGATTGCAAAGTAGATGATGAGACACAGTAATACTCGAGGGCTTGGCTTCATCAGAAAGAATAACCCAAAGCTAACCCTAACCTTAAGCATCAGTCCAAAGAATTATTATAACTTTACAAAAATCAGGATGTTTTTTTAAAATATCTTTTTTTTTTTTTTTTAAACATACATCAGCACTGGAGGTCACATGACACAGTCCTGATTTTCCAGTTGGCTTGTTGGTGACGCTCTCATCCTGAGAGTGTGTATTAGTTGTATTTGCTGTTTACAGGTTCTGGGTGATTCCTAACCAAAGTGTCCGAGTGTTTGGATTGGCAGGATCGCCTGGACTCCTCGGCGTGGGTCAGAGCATGCCGAAGCCTTCGCTGCCCTCACTGATGGCCAGCTTCAGCAACTTGTGCAGCTCCTCGTAGGAATCGTAGGTCGGGAGGCACAGCTGGTTAAAACTGGACGGAGAAAAACAAACAAATGTACCTTTATATTTACGTGAATATCAAAGAAAAGTGTTAAATGTGAAACAACAAATAAATAAAGCTCAGACGTGCTAACACAGGACAAAGATAATCTCCAGAAAAGTGAGTGCACTTAAATAACCAAACGGCAGATGACGTTTTTATTGCGTTCTTTTGAAACTGCACCAACTTTTCTGGAAATCTTATCTTTGTCAAAACTACTTCAACAACTTTAAAAACACATTAATCACGTTCACGACGCCACATATTTCTTGGCTACGAGACGTGAAACACAAGAGTTCTTTCTGTTCTGTCAATCTATTTAAAACAGATCTATCTTTTAAGAATGGACTAAAATATTCTTAAAAATACTGGTCACTGACAAATTGTGAACCTGGGCAGAAATTATAAATACATTATATACATTTAGTTACTTTTTCTGTCAAATATTTTAAAAGTGTTAAAATGATTTTTTTTTCCCGTTTAACAACGTCCATAAACTAAAAATATACGCCAACATTTTAATGCAACAACAAGATGGCGTCAGACTTTAGCCCCCTAGCTAAACATAGCGGTGGTAAAAGCGAGTCACGTCTTTAGCGGTGAGAGTGATTCCATCCAATCGGTACCCAGAGTGTTCAACAACCTAATCACCACCTCAATCGTTTGTGACATTTGTGGAAAGTACGGTGCAATTTTGTGCCGTGAGTAAATAGCTTAGCTTACGTTATAAACTAAAAATATACGCCAAAATTTTAATGCAACAACAAGATGGCGTCAGACTTTAGCCCCCTAGCTAAACATAGCGGTGGTAAAAGCGATTCACGTCTTTAGCGGTGAGAGTGATTCCATCCAATCGGTACCCAGAGTGTTCAACAACCTAATCACCACCTCAATCGTTTGTGACATTTGTGGAAAGTACGGTGCAATTTTGTGCCGTGAGTAAATAGCTTAGCTTACGTTATTGACGTAGCCAGGGCTCGGCAGCTGCTCAACTCGGTCTCCGTTAATTCACTTGTCACAACAGACAGTCATTGTGTCTTCACGTCACGCATTTGTCGCGAGACGTCGGTGTCGGCCAAAAACGTTTTGGACAAATATAAACAGTTACACTTGCAAATTCCATTTAATTCCAGACTCAGGAACACACCTGGTCTACCTCCATTAGTCTTTCACCGACTCTTAAACAGGAAAACTTAAATAAAAAAATAAGATAAATGAAAATGTCATGCATAAAAGCTAAAATGCTTTTATCATTTTCTATGCCATCTATTGGGGAAACATGGGTATTGCAGGGAAAAGGCAGAAGTATATTGATAATATAAATAAATTATATAATTTGGAAAAGTTTACCGGGCCGGATTTAAAAAGCTGAACAGGCCACACCACGGCCCCTGGGCCTTAGTTTGCCCACACCTAGGTTAGCACCACAAACATCTAGGAACTACAATGTAGACATCAGGTACAACCGATTTGTATTGACACAAACAGTGATGACTTTAGCTGTGGATAGGGGGCGACAAATAGATAGATTTTCCCTGTGAAGCATCGTTGGCTCACCGCTGTCTCTGATTGGCTCACAGTTTACATTGACCGAGTTAACCAATCAGATTCAGACACAGTCGACACTACCAGATGTAGCTTCACTGAACCATAATATGAAGAGTTACTGTCGTACTCACCAGGTGTGTGCTGTGGGCAAAGTGCTGTGTGTGGGAGCGGCGATGATCTGAAAGGACGGGCTGAGGGTGTTGAATCCTCCAGGGGGCAGCTGTGAGGAACCGGTGGTGAACTGCAGGAGACGAGCCAGCTCCTCCTGAGTGAAGCTGGACACCACGGCCCAGAACCACTTCATCACCTGCAGCAGAGAGGGGGAAATCACCGCCATCAGACGCTCTGATGTCGGAACAACAGACGGAACAACGGCCGGAACAACAGCCGGAACAGCAGTCGGAACAACAGCCGGAACAACGGCCGGAACAACAGTCGGAACAACAGCCGGAGCAACAGCCGGAACAACAGTCGGAACAAGAGCCGGAACAACAGCCGGAACAACAGTCGGAACAACAGTCGGAACAACAGCCGGAGCAACAGCCGGAACAACAGTCGGAACAAGAGCCGGAACAACAGCCGGAACAACAGTCGGAACAAGAGCCGGAACAACAGCCGGAACAACAGTCGGAACAAGAGCCGGAACAACAGCCGGAACAACAGTCGGAACAACAGTCGGAACAACAGTCAGACCGGCGACTTCAACGACGTACCTTTTCTCTGAAGTGCCACGACCCGCCCACGATCACAGCGTGAGCCTTGAAGTCCTGAACGTTGATGTCACCGGTGCCGCACATCAGGAGCTGAGGAGATTACAGGTGAAACATGAGGTGGTGAAAAATTAACGGATTTAAAAAAAAAAACGACGACCTCAAAATGTCACAAACCTCTAGCTCGTTCTCATCAAATATGGCAAGAAGGTTTTCTGGAACCAGCTCGTTTAACCCTGTAATTGTTAAGAAAATTATAATTATAACGTTTATGTTACCACAGAAATCTTGTTCTGGATAAGTTGACGCTCCTTTACCTTTTAGGAAGTGTTCTACCTCGTCTCTCACCTGACTGGCCAGTCTGTACTGAGCCAGCAGGTTCAGGTAATGCATCTTATTTTCATTAGTGACAGCGATCTGGGCTCCTCCTGAGATCAGCTCCACCACCTGCACGACCAAGGGCAGAAACATACCGACAGGGGAAGAGTTGAACCCCAGACATGATTCAAGGCATTCATTGAACATTTCAGCTGGGCTGGATTTTGAGAAAAGGAAATGAAAAGGAAAAACAAATGATAAAAAGTTGAATGAACTCCTTCAGAGACACTGCCTGCTTTGTTAACTCCACAGTAGAAACACTGCAGCGCAACATGTGGATCTCTGTGGGAGACAAACGGCCCTCGATGAAGACATAAAGAACTCATTCAAAGCCAGAGCATTTAAATCTGACTGATGGGTTTACTGCGTTATAATAGAAAAACAATGATGTTTATTATATTCAATTTCACGCCTCAGAACCATGTGAATCTCAAACGCTGCTGGGTAATAATAAAAACATAGAATTTAGAAATGGTTTTCAGCCTTGAACCGTTTACATGGTTGGTTTAAAGTTTAGAAGATGAATGTAAACCCCCGGCCCCTCCCCTCATTTGAAGAAAAACAAAACGCTTGCCAAACAAGCAATATGGTTTCTTTTGCTTGGCGTCTTGTTTCTATCTCCTTTGAGATGACATCAGGGACAAAAAGAGGGGGAGTGTCCCTCCTCTAAAAGTGTTGCCTCACCTTCTCCAGCTGTCCCGACTTGCTGTACTTCTCCTCGGCAAACACCAGGTCCATTTCACTCACGTCATTGTTTAGGATGAAGCAGACTTTAGTTTTATAGAACTCTTGGTCATCCGTCTCAAAGTACTGCGTACGAAAGGGAAACAAAATGAAAACACAACAGAATGACATTTTCAAATAAACATGACATTTCATCCTCTTCTGTGGATAAAGAAAACATGATGATTGGGTCGACTCCAGTTCTCGGCTTTGAAATCTTAAGAAGTTTGGCAAACGGCAACACTATCTGGCTACTTCTCCATGAAAAATACAAAACAAAAGTTTCCTGGCTTTTGCGAGGAGTATTTGACGTGATGACAGAGGCGCGGTAGGTAAACAGTACCATCAATCCTTGGTCCATACCTTATAGTTCATCCTAAGGCCAATGATCTGGGCCAGGAAGGAGCGTGTAAATCGAGCCCGGACCAGCTGTTTGTAGGCTCCGCCCAGGGCAGACTCGTACAAACACTTCCCCACGACACGACCCGCAAATTCGTACATCTTGAGACGTAGGTGGGGCGGCCTGTCTGGATTAGGGTGCACCTGCGAAATAGATAAATAATCGTCAGATCCGTTGGAATTTTGTTTAATGTTGAGGTCAGACTAAATGACGTGGGCGCAATTACAGCCAAACTTAACAGATTAACACGTTTTCTGTCATGTCCTAGTGACTAGACATTCCTCAGAACGAAAAACACCCAACAGTTCAACGTTAGTTCAGTTGAATCTGTGGCAATGTTAGAAAATAAACTTAATTAGTCGGAAAACTATTATGTATTTAATTAAATACGCTTCCACTAGGGGGCAGCATATAGGCATAAAAATTCAAAACACAGAGATCAAGGGCTGTGCAAGAACTTCTTTGTGACTTTCTTCAATTCCTGTTGTGTACATCAGCAATGTGTCCAACTAAACAGGCCAAAGCTTAACAGGAAACCAGTTGGATGTGGTGCAGACTTACCAGACCCTGGTTGTTGTCACTGAAGCGGTTGAACAGCTGGTTGGAGGTGTCAAACAGGGTCTTGCAAACCAGCTCAAACCACTCTCTGCGAGGACCGCCCCAGTCCAACGCTGTGGAATAACATCAGGAAGTTGATAGGAACTCTGAACAGTGAAGTACTAACACTGCAGTTAAGACAAGTTTGTGTGGTTCACCTTCTTCATCCTGGAACACCACCTCAAAGTTCTTACTCCAGTCTGACACCGAGAAGTTTCTTGTTGCCTTTAAAGACTTTAAAGGAGCAAGAGAGGAAAAACACAAACACGCAGACGCAAATGAGTTGAAGTGATGAAAGAAGATCGGCTGGATGGCAACATCATTTTATGGATGTTAATCAATCATTTTTAATCAAGTTATCAAGTTGATAGACATGCTGTAAATTCGTACTTTTATTTAAAATTATTTTGAATCGTGTTCTTGTTTTAGATAAATCAAAGTACACCTATGTACAGGTACGACAATGAAAAAAGGAGAGGAAATATTTAATTTTAAAAATTAAAGGTAGGAGCAGGAAGATGGAAAACTCATATGATAAATACTAAAGTACTTTGCCTTGCTAGTTAAATACTACATTTTTGTGTTTCAATTTTTTTTCAATTTTTTTTTCATTTTTGTGATTGCAATTCATGACATATATTGATGAATACATTTAATAGAAAATCTGTTTAATGTCCCATTTGTTTGTCATTCATTTACAGCACAGTGTCATGAAACGCAGCACTCACTGAATCCAGAATGGAGTGGCGAGTGATTTTCAGGCAGGTTTTTGTGCGTGGTTTCTTGACGTGGATGTGTCTGAGTTCACGCTGAAAGAAGACGACTTTGTCTTGGAACGTTTCGGAGCCGCCTGTGGTTAAAAGCAATAAATCACAACTTCAATTTCAGCACAGGTCATTGTGGAAGTTGAAAAAAATAAATAAATACAATCGTGAACACAGATGAATGAAACAAACCAATGTTTTTGTGCAGGAAACGGATGAAGGTGGCAGCCATGATGTTTCTGTCTTTGCAGCTGAGCTCCACAGGGGGCTGTATCCCATCATCCACCACTAGAGTTTGGTATTTGTGAACAGGATCTGGACCATAGTAGGTAAACTGGGAACAAGAGACAAAGAATTATGGGTAGCCCGTCAAACCAATTAAAATATTTCCTGTTTTCCAGCGATGGTTCACGTCGAAGTTACCTTTGTTCCTGGACAGACACGAAATGTGAAAAGGCGCCATGGAATTATTTTCAGGTAGAACTCCTTCACGGAAAGTTGCTGTTGGCCATAAAAAGTTGACACGACCGTTCAGAGGAAAAATGAGTGCAACTCTCTGGTAACATCAAGAAAAGAGTTGGACTGACCTTTGGTGATATGTAACAGTAGACCTTTTTTGGTTTCTTCACCTTCTCTGGCTGGCCCTCCACGGGAGAGTCGTGCTCATCCTCCTCCTCGCCCATAGAGGGCCTCCTTTGAGGAGCCAGCAAAGAGGAGGCTGGGAACTGCCACGTTGAACTGCTGTAGTTGCCGCTGCTGTAAAGGTACGCCTCAAAGTAGATACTGATGCCCGGAGTGGACACGTTCCTCTCCACGCACGTCTTCTCATTCTCTGTGATACACGTGTGAGGTTTTCAAACTAGGCCTGTACATAAATCTATTACTGTAATAATATTAATTATTATTATTATTATTGTAGCCAATCAGGTTTCCTCACCACTGAGAACAATAACGTCAAATTCCCCGTTGCTGAGCAGCTGCTTCTTGTAGGAGATGCGGGCCCTGAAACAGCCCGACTTTCTCAGGGTCAGTCTCAGCAAAACCTGGCACTGTGGCTTGTTGAGTGAAACTGATTTACTGCAGTATTCTTCCAGATTGTCATCATCCACCGTACCCAGCTGGAAGAAGAGGGAGAACAATGGTGATGGCAGTGCAAATCAGAGAACGACCGAACGAGTTTTAGAACGTGAAAAGAGCCAGAGAGAGGAGCTGCGTTCTCAGGAGGGTTATTGTTTACAGTTTAGTGACATGATATTTACATTTATACATTTAGCAGATGCTTTTACCTAAAGCGACCTACAGAGGAGGATTAACGTTATCAAGCATGTGGTTCCTCTGGGATTCAAACCCAGGACTCGCTGCTTTCGAGGCAGGCGTGCTACTATGGAACCGCCACAATTTTCCTTTGGTGTCTTTAACACGACCAACAGGTCATTTAAAAAAAATGAATGTCTATTTTTTTATCTGAACCCATTCATTTGTTATCTACCACTTCAACAGACGAGGGCGATGTTACACCCTGGATAGTTCCACAAGACATTGCAGGGTCACAGACAAACAATCATTCACGCTCACGTTCACACCTTGGGTGAATTTAGATTCAACCTCATCCATATCAAACCAATGTGGATGTTTTTTATTTATTTATTTATTTATTTTGTTTTCTTACCGAATGCACTCGGACGCTGTAGTTGGCTTCATCTGTGAGACTTGTGGAGTTACTTGTGGGGTTCCCGTACTCATCCCTGGGCTCGATCTGCAGCGTGTGCTGCTGCCCATTGACCAGGACCAGGGTGGAGAAATGATAAGCGATTTTTGTTTTGGATGGAACAACGGTACCTGAGACAAGCCAAAGAAAAACTGATATCACCTGATATAAAATACAAGGTAAAAATGATAAAACCCTAAAGATGGTTCTGTAATGTTGCATCATACCTGGCTGAAATATTTTGTAATAAGGGCTGTAGGCCACATTGAGGCCGCCCAGCTTGACGGCAACCTCGTAGCGTCCAGCTTTGCGCACTGTGAAGGTGACTTTGACGACGTTGGACTCTGGTTCTTGAAGAACCTCCTGTGTTACAGGGATGTCCAGAGCCAACTCAATATGGGTGATGTGGACCCTAAGACCCACAGGCCGGTGGGCAGGGAAGGGCTGACCGTTCTTATAGAAGAGCTGAGCAGACACAAGTGCAACAATATGATAAGTAGAGGACACGGAGAACAAAAAAACACTGTCAACCACTGACTTTAAAAAGCGACAAACAGACAAATTTACAAAAACATGAGGTGTGAATCGTCACCTGAACTCTAAAGCTCATAGTCTGGCCCACTTCCTGTGGTTCCTTCCAGTCCCACGACACCTTGCAGGACCGTGGGTCCAGGTAATTACCCCGCACATAGTCGTAGATGCTGCGGTCTCCGCGTCGTCCTGGATCCTCATTCTGCAGAAAGCTGACAACCCTCGCTGCAAGCTCACAGAGGAACTTGATAGTAAAGACAAACGCTATGATGGAAACAGTAATTCCACCTGCCAGAAGGAGGAAATGAGTGAGAAGAAATGAGGGAATTTATCGGCTTATTACAGAGCATAACGAGCGAAGAGCTATCGATCGAATCCTGACATCTTAATGGGAATAAATTTATAGTGAGTCCTCAGGCAGGGAAGTACAGAAAGGCATGCATTAAAACCCTTCAGTCCAGGGGTAAAAACCAAACTCACCAATCACGTAAAACATGAGGTCCCGTATCAAGAAGCACAGCGCCACAGTACAGCCAAAAATGAGAGCTCCCGCTGTAACAAATATAAAAAAATCCAACAATTAGTGAAATAATAATTAATAATAAAAAGACAAAGACTAAAAATCCACAACACGGCTGGGTGTAAAACCATGCAGTAAAAATGTTAACAGCTGGTGTTAACACCAACAACAAACCAAAACGACTTGAGCCTCACCAATCGACCACTTCTCATTCAGACGCCTCTCAGCAAGGCTATGCGCCAGCCGAATTTCGTAGTCCTGGTCTCGACTCCCCCTGGTGGTCTTGAGGATCTTGATGCCGGTGGACAGTTTTATGTAGTCTTCGTAGTAGTAGCCCCAGGCAGCTAGAGACAACTGGAGTTCACTGTCAAACTCAGACAACTCATCCAGATTGGCACAGCCCAGCGTCTTCAGCCTGTGAGGGAGAAAAAGTAAAAAAAAAAAAACTGATAAGCACAACGTTGGCAGTTTGGTTCTTCATGAGCATCTCTTTGAAGTGTTTTAATCTTTGCACTGAAAGTCGACCAGACAGAGTTTCTACGCCCTATAATGTAAGTGTGACTCACACATCTCACAGATACTGCATGTAGTAGTAAAAGTAGCAGCAAAGTGACCATTTCCAGCAAGGAATAAAGTGACTCAAGTTATAGTGGATGTAAAACAAAATAAAAATACAAACAATTTCCAGTGTGGCAAAAACTACAGGCTTTAACAGACGACTATGGCTGAGCAATAATTTTCAATCGCTCTCTCTCCAAAATACCTTTCACTCACTCACTGTAAATCATTAACCAAGTCAAAGACAAACAACAGAGGCAACACGTAGCAGCAAAAGGAAACTGAAGGAGTTGCCAAAAGTACAGAAATGATGGCTTTTGGGTAAAACTGAAACTTTTAACAACAAGAAGAAACTACATGTAGCTTTCTAGAAAATAATTAGAAAGTAACTACCTATTTGACAAAAAAAGGTAAGTACACAAGTACGTTACCACACTGCCTATTTGACAAAAAAAAAAGGTACGGTAAGTACACAAGTACGTTACCACACTTGGTTCTGACAAAATTTTAATTACACCATAAAATGATGGTGACAAAAAATTAATTTGACAACTAACACTAATGTTAACAAATATAATTTTCTATCGATGTGTCTGCACCTCCACCATCCCGTTGTCTAAGTTCTAGGCAGGAACACCCTGCACAGCACAGTTGTATTACTGTCAATAAAAAGGTTTTTATTTTTATTTTTTTACAGTGGTAAGAAGTTATTTTTTTACAGTAACATCCCAACAATGTGTAAAGGATGGACACAAAGACAAACTGCAGACTCACAAACACATTCATGGCATCCTTCTAATTGAGCCAGAATCACATTTTTAGTTCTTTGGTTTATTAAGTTTGAAACAATTTGCTACTGTACCTTTTTTAGACTCTTTTAGCTGATCACAGGAAAAAAACAACAAATGAGAGGAAAGAGGAAATAGAACTACTAAACATAAAAATATGACCCTGAAGGAAAAACTGCAACATCAGGTCAATGTGATCAATGTGCTCAGTCAGTCGGTCTGTACAAGTCAGAGCACGTGCGTGGTGTGTGTCCTGAACAACACACACACATACACACACCAAAACAAATCTGCATTGCTGCAGGGTGTCACAATAGCAGCCTCTAAAGAACAAATTCCACTGCAGTGTCCCTCTGAAAGACTGTTAGCAAAGACAAGGCTGCCCTCAAGTGGACAAATCAACAAAGCCGAGGTGTTAAATATTTCTATAAACAAGAGACTGTATCAACACCAAACAATATTTTTCGCCTGGTCACAGATTAGTGTAAACATTTTGTGCGAACACAAAATGTGACGACCCTCGTCGCTTACGTGTGGTAATAGTGTTCCAGGTTCTGAGAGCAAAGCCACTCCTGCAAAGCGAAATCTCTCAGCAGCTGGATGTGAGCCTCTGCGATTTGCCTCCAGCGCTGCTGCTCCTTCACCACCTCTTCCAGGCGACTCAGTACACTCAGACTCAGTTCCTCCAGTGTCTGCACATCTACATGACACATTCACAGCACATGAATAAATAGGCACCTTTACTGCTACTGCACAGACCGATAAAGTCATTAAACACGAAAACTATAGTGAGGCTTGAAGTTGATTATTTCATGGGTCACGCCAAATTATTTAAATCAAAACATTGACGAATAAATGTGTGATTGTGTCACGCCAAATTATTTAAATCAAAACAACAAACATTAAACAGGAAACTTTTTAGATTATAGTAGTAAACTGCTCATATATATTATATGTATGAGTGTGCATATGCATATATACAAATATATGCATATACACATACATATATAGATAGATATATACACATTATATGCATATATGCAAATATATACATATAGATATACATATATAGATAGATATATACACATATGTATTACAAGAAAATGCTTGATTTTTGTACATTTGTTGGCATCCCTCTTAATTAAAACTTTGGTTGACTAATTAATGCAGTTACCACACTAATAAGTAAAGGTTTACATCAACGACTTCAGTCACAACCATCTTTGTTCTGAAGCTTTGTCTGTTAGTCACCATCTTTGTTCTGAAGCTTTGTCTGTTTTTTTTTTTTTTAATTTTCCAACATTCATCCTGTAAAGTGCAGTCAAAGTAATAACACAACACTGACCTTCAAACAAGTGTCTGTACTGAGAGAGGCTGTGTCCTTGAAGCCATTCCTTGATCTGACTTTCTTTTCCTTTCTTCCAGCGCACCTCCCAGAAGAAGATCCACGACACAGTGCAGAAGAAAAAAGTCAGGAAAAACCTTCGGTCCATCAGACCATCTTTGAGCCTTCACTCAGTCCCCCCAGTGCAAAAAAACAGAAAAGTGCCATGTGTTGGGAAGATACCGGAGTCTCCTATAATGACAATGTCAAGGTTTTTTTTAAGAACATCATCTTTGCAGCAGGTGAATTCCAATGAGAGATACCGGTTAAACACGTGGAAGATAATATAACTAGGAGCTTTCTACAGTAAACTGCTTCGCAAAGAATGCATGAATATTTAAGCGTCACCCTGGCGTTGCGTTGGCTGATGGGAGAATATCATTACAGGTAATCGACAACACTGAAAAATGCATGAACAGCTTGGCAAAAGAATGGTCATAATACTCCCACCGGCATCTGTTTAATTATTAAAAACAAAGAAACTCAGTCAATTAAAGAATTTGTAGATTAAAGTGTGAATCCAACCACGCAGATCGAGATAATGTGGTGGTACAGAGGATGCTGACCTGTCTGAACCTGCTTTCTGTTGTTAAAAACCCTTACTGTTGCCATTGGCCGACACTATTACAAAACACAAGGAAGCTCAATTAGAATGTCATTTCCGTTAGTAAACTTCAAACGAAAGCTTTTTGCGATGTCTTTAAAATGTTTACGTTTAAATTGTCGTCCGCTTTCTGAAGCCAGCAGAGAAACCCCCAATTCCATCGTTTGTTAGCACCGTTAGCATGTTAGGCGGCTACATTCGCATTGGCAGACTGGTGAACGATGCTACGTGCTAAACAAGTTAGCCAACAATGCCAGCGGAATTTCATTAAAGCCAGTTGCTAACCCGAGCCGCTGCCAATATCCACACACGATTACCTGACGCACCTTGCAGCATTACATACACAAACAAAAAACTGCAAAAATACACGGGTTATTTCTCTTTTCATTAAAATCGCATTTACCTTCGGCTGATGCACATTAGCCCTGAAGCAGAAATCATTTATAGTAAAAGTGTCGGCGTTTGTTTACGTCATAATTAAGCGCTTCGACACACGAGGAAAAGCGAAGGGATACACTCGCTACGTTTGGTGTTTTTCTTCAACTTTAGGAAATGGTAAGTGGTTTATAGCATTGTAATTGTATCTTTAATACAGAGTTCTTAATCAATGTGTATAAAATGTACTTATTTAAACACAGCGAAGCTGTTTTTCGGCAGTTAGCTTAGCTACCACCCGTACATAGAGATAGTGTTTAAAAGACAAATACGTATTTTCACAATAGCCGCAAATACACAAAATAACTCACGAGCAGAGAAAGTGTGCACGTTTTGAATCATTGTATACAGTTAAAATGACAAAGTATCAAGGCCAGGGATTATGTACACAAAGAAAAATATGTGAAAAATCTCTGTGTTTTCTAGGGGAAACAGAAAACCAAGAAATATGCTGCAATGAAGCGAATGATTAGCCTAAAAGATAAAAGAATGTAAGTATAGTTTTGTTGTTATATTTAACATTTTTAGTGAGCTCTTCCATCATGTTTGATAATTGTCTTTAACATTTGCATGTCACACGTTTGTCTCAGAAAAGAAAAGGATCGGGCCAAATCAAATGAGAAAAAGAAGAAAGATCCTTCTGCGCTTAAGGAGAGAGAAGTGTACGTCGTGCTACCTAAAGGCTAAAAATACACAGCTTGTTGTTTATTACTTACCTCATTTGCATCACATTGTGTATCTTACAGACCCAAGTACCCATCATGCCTGTTCTTCCAGTACAATACGCAGCTTGGCCCACCATACCACGTACTGGTCGACACTAACTTCATCAACTTTTCCATCAAGGCTAAGTTGGATGTTTTTCAGTCCATGATGGATTGCCTTTATGCCAAATGTAAACTATCTTGCCTTATTTATCAATTACGTTCATTATTTTTTTTCTTCTGTAATTTTTCATCAAAGGACACATTATATGTCATATGTATATTTTGTAGGCATCCCATACATTACAGACTGTGTGATGGCTGAGATTGAAAAGCTGGGATTGAAGTACAGAGTTGCGCTCAGGTACAAGATCATTTTGGCGAGATATATCAGTAACAGTAGTTCATTACTATATAATCTGTTTATTTATAACAATGTCATGTGTATTTGTTTTTTGCAGAATAGCCAAGGACCCCAGGTTTGAGCGCCTACCGTGTACACACAAAGGAACATATGCTGATGACTGCTTGGTTCAACGGGTAACCCAGGTAATTATCACTGAACAAATCACTTCACAGAAATGAAAACACTATATTTAGGTCATTGCTTACTCCATTTAGGGAGCTGTGGTAAAAGTTACAGTATGCAGTAGGTCATATATTGTACGGTGCCAGGCCGAAGCCATCAAGCATATCAACATCAATGACATAGCTAACATGTTTTTGCAGCATAAGTGCTACATCCTGGCTACAGTGGACAGAGACCTAAAAAGGCGAGTCAGGAAGATCCCTGGAGTTCCCATCATGTACATTTCAAACCATCGGTGAGAGATATTTGTGAAACAGATATCAGCTTGATTTAAAGTAACTGCCAGTTCAATCAAAAACAATGTTGTTCTCCTTTCTTACACAGGTATAATATTGAACGAATGCCAGACGACTACGGCGCTCCGAGGTTTTGAGTGATCTACAACTCAGCTGAACATTTACTAGAAATGATTTAAAATTTCCTTTTGAATATTGTTCTCTCTCGATGTATAATAAAGATATTTTCAGGGTTTTGAAGTTTGATTTTGCTAGGCTGTGATCTAGTATAAATAAGATGGTTTAAAGTTTTCCTCTGGTACACATTTTTTGTGTTAATAAATGTTTGAAATACTAAAACCTAATGCAATTTATTTCTGACACTGATTACCTGCTGTGTGACCTGAGAAAAAAGAAGAAAAAAAAAATCTTGTATTAAACACAATTACCTTTGACCATTTGATATGTATAAGAACCTGTGGTAAATGTGTGTATTTTTTTAAATACCAAAAGGAAAATGTTTATACCTAATCTCTAGGTCGACTAATAAGGTTTTTACCTTCTAGGCTTTTGAATTTCTCTTTAAAAATAGGCTGATTCAATTCCTGTCACATAGCACAGGAAGTTAAGGATTTGGTCCTGTTGCCATAAATAATTTATAGTGCCGTAAAATTATTTTTTGAAATTAAAAACTCATGATTACAACTTAATCTTACGCCAAACCACGGTTACAACACAGCGACACGACCAACTCACTGACTGACTAACTTCAGTGACGTCATACCCAAAGCCTTCCAAGGATACAGTAGCCTTTAGCTTAAAAAGTACCGCCAATGTCACTGATAGACAGAAAAGCATATACAGTCAATTACGGTAATGAAGAATGCATTTCAAAAAATACCGTAATCCTGTGGTTTTGTTTTGTTTTTGTTTAAATCACCGGTATCATACATCCACATCACGTGAACGTCATTCTTCCAAGGAAGAATGACCTCATCTTTACAGTTCACGTGTGTTCTGGTCACAAAGTCACACCAGGAGGACATTCGACGTAATTTCTCTTAGTAGAGTGACGTTGTTGCTGACATGTGAAATGACTGAATGAATGTCGCTGTGAATCTCCGACATAAGTCGAGTTACAGCTAGGTTATAGACACTGTTATGAACCAACAGGCTGGGAATAGTCAAAAACGACAAGACCGACAAGGAAACAGTGATGCATCATAGTTGGTGCCAACTGCCGTTCAACAACTCCCCGACTAAACCAAGCACCTGAATGCAACAGCCCTTGAGATCATCCATCCGCCTTACAGGGAGGGCACATGTGCACATGCGCAGTGCGTGCGACTCTGGGAGTGTCTGGTCTGGACGCGGTTCCAAAGCCGCAGTCGCCGAAGCCAAAAAGAGCATCTGCATAAACAATGAAGCAGCGGAGAGAGCGGGAGGACACGAGGCTGTGAGTCGGTCATGAAGTGGACACATCAACAAAGACGGAAGTCGGGATTGTGCCGGAGAAGCTGGACGTGTCTGCTGTGAATGACCTCCGATAACGCTGCTGAGATTTAGTGACATGTAGGACTTTTATTGTCTGTCTTGTTGATATGCACTTCGTCTCCGCGGATCCACGGCCTTAATGTGTTTCTTCACAGACAGCGAATACACAACAAACTGATTTCACTCAATATTTTCGTGTTAATTTCATGTTCACTTGCATCGGCTACACAGCCTCATCACAGATCACCTCCTCCTGCAGTGACTCTGGTACATAAGATGGGGGAGTCTGATGTCGTGAGTTGGCCATCTGTTGTGGAACATAGTTAATCCTGAGAGATTATTTAGCGAGAGTCCGAGTCCAAGTCTAAGTCCATCATTCGGGACATTTCTGCACCAGCTCAGAGACGGAGGGATGCTGAGCGCCACCGTGAGCTCAGTGGAGGAAAGGGATGACGAGCAGGAGGATGAAGGTGAGGAAGAGCTGAGGGATGGAGGAGTGCCCTTCTTTGTAAACCGAGGAGGGTTCCCCGTGGAGGAGGAGACGTGGGAAAGAATGTGGCGCCATGTGGTTCGAATCCACCCGAACGGTGAAGCTTTAGGAAAGGAGATCCGAGGAGCCACTGACCTTCCCAAGGTAACGGACGACTCTGGTGTTCCATGTCGGATCTGAGAACTCATGATGGGGGCAGATTTTTTTTCTTATATATTTTTCTTATACTTTGCCCTCAGAGTCAGGACATCACACTTGCTGTAGACAATTTACAGCAAGGTGTTATGGGAAAATGTGAAGTTAATTTTATTACCGTGTCATTCAACAGGACCAGGAGATTAATAGCAGCACTGTGACATTATTCCACACAGTCAGCAGTTGGGATTATTTTTCAAACATCAATAGTGCAGTGAATATTGGGTCTGTTAAGGGTGCAATGTGCATGATTTAGCGACAGCTACTGGTGACATTTTGTCATGATTTGGTCAAATAAATCCCAGCATATTATTCCCAAGTAAACTTATAGGACATGTGACAGCCTTTAGTACTACTATATTTATAGGACAACATGTGACAGCCTTTAGTACTACTATATACATAACACATATACATATATACATACAGTATACCTATATATACATATATACACACAAATACATGCATACGTACATACAGTATACCTATATACACATATATACACACAAATACATGCATACATATATATATATACAGTATGTACATGTATATATAAATAAGCATGTTGCAATTCTTTCTGTATTTTTTTTTACCCTCCCAAAAAATAACATTTTTTAAATTACATTCCATTTGAACTAATATTCAAATCATTCACCTGCATTGTACACAGTGAACTTTTAAAGGAATAAACCGTGAAAAATTCTTCAAAAAAGTTAAACTCGCAGCATACTTGTATTGTTTGTTTTGGGCATAAACAACTATATATTAAGATATTTCTACAGCCTGAGTACATAAGTTCACATAAGTTGTATTTGATTCCTCTTTATCGACTGTTGCTAGCCCGATCGCCACCGCAATTCCGATGTATTTTCTTCCTTTTCTTGCTAATGACAGTGTAACTATCCAACTCCTACAACATACGGTACGTTTTGTCCCGGTCATTCTTCCGACACAGAACAATGACTTTCAGTCATTTCCTGTGCGAGTGGATCGTACAGCGGTTGTCAG
This sequence comes from Cynoglossus semilaevis, assembly GCF_000523025.1. Taxonomy (NCBI): domain Eukaryota; kingdom Metazoa; phylum Chordata; class Actinopteri; order Pleuronectiformes; family Cynoglossidae; genus Cynoglossus; species Cynoglossus semilaevis. The sequence continues at coordinate 6,054,699 of NC_024307.1, read as the reverse complement.
TTGGTTACCCAGAGCTCGGAGGTCAAACACGACCACATTCTGCAGCTGCTGCGGTTATTAGGTTCATACAGTGGTGATGCAGTTGTTCGCCTCCTCTGTCCCACAGATTCCAGTGCCAAGCGTGCCTTCATACCAACCTACCACCACTGTCCCACAGCGCCTGGAAGCCATACAGAAGTACATCAGGGAATTTCAGTATCCTTTAACTGGTCGCACCATAAACCAGTGATTAATGAGCAATGTCACTGGACATGGTAAAGAAGGGGGACATACAGTAATTCCCATGACCCACTGCTTTAGCACATTTTGGCAGATGTGGGTCAAACAGCAGGAAATAGGCCACTGTAGATACAGGAGTCGGGGAAAAGTGTTTATCAAAAATGTATCTTGTTTCTGCTCATGCTAAACGCTACATTTCTCATCAGGCAGCTCCATGGTTCTCATGTACATCATGTGACCTTAACTGTGGCCTGCAGGTACAATCACACAGGCACACAGTTCTTCGAGATCAAGAAGAGCCGCCCCCTTACTGCGTAAGACAAATATCCATTTAGCCTCATATTGATCACCGCTGCTTGACCCACTGGGGAGTTTCATAGAGATTGTTGATTTCCTGTGCTGCTGAGAGCCACAGCATGTGGATTAGCTGCATATCTGCTTCACTCCAAGGCTTTGTGAGCAGGAACGAATGCCAATCAGAGCTCTGGAACACTTTCCCAGACCTCTCTTTATCAGATTTGGTAACACAGATGTTCTTACTCAGGCACTTGGAATTTTTTATTTCATTTTATTTTTTGTTGCCTAAAAATCACTGTTAACGGTGTCAACATTGTTTATATGACACATCAATGTACTGGAGTTTTAAGACACACATTCACTAAGCTTATGTTCATATAATTGTCACAGGCTGATGGACATCGCGAAAGAAATGACCCGGGAGGCTCTGCCAATCAAATGTCTGGAGGCGGTGATCCTGGGGATGTATCCTTTAATTACACATTTCTGCTATTTGTTGAAATTGAAAAAATAATCGCACATCAAGGCATAAGGAGTAGGCTGCGTTTTTTCCAAAAAGTCACTGGTCTTACCATGAGACTACACACTGTAGTACAGTAGGTGGCGGTATGTGCCTAAAAACATTGGTTGTGATTATAAAACGTCAGGTCTCTACATGGACTCAAGGACTCACTGCTATGTGACATTCAGGTGTTCAAACAGAACGTGGGAAGAACTAGACACAAACAGTGTTTTACAGGGATTGTGTAAAACCTGTGGTGAGCCTTAATGAAAGTTTTTCCTGATAATTAGTTCTAGAAAGTTCTAAAATGAAGCTGCTAAATGTACAATAAGTAAAAAGTGTCGTTAAAAACCCACAATTCAAAATGGCTGCTCTCAAATCAGGTTAAATATTTGGTTCCAATGGGTTTTCTTTGCTACATTAATCTATTGTCTACTTTAATTAAATAGAAAATAATGAGGGGCCTCGGCTAATGTCAAAGTTTAGTTCCACTGTTTCTTCCCCAGACCGACTGTCACCATCCTTGTTAAACAACAGTTAGCCTTCATTACCTTGACAGCCTCCGTACAGTTACCTCACCAACAACATGCCAGGCGTGGATCGTTTCCCCCTCAGCTTTAAGTCTCACTTCTCAGGGAACAACTTCTACCACATCGTGCTGGGAGTTCACAGCGGGGGACGTTACGGCGCTCTGGGCATGAGCAGGAGGGAGGACCTCATGTTCAAGGCCTTGGAGTTCCGCACACTGACGGACTTGGTGCAGGACTTTGATGCGGCCTACAGAGGCTACTGGCACACCCTCCACAAGGTCAAGATCGGGCAGTACGTGTCCCACGACCCTCACAGTGTCGAGCAGATAGAGTGGAAACACTCCATAGTGGATTTGAACAAGCTGAGCAAGGACGAGCTACGAAAGGAGCTGGAAAGGTACACTCGCGACATGAGGCTCAAGGTAAAATAGTACTTTATATTTTGTGTACTTTTACATGGTAGATTGGGTCTGAAAATTCAGAGTCATTAGAAAAAATAAAATGCAGTTTCCGTTGCCCTTAGATCTGACTAATTACTTTCAAATTGTTTCAACTCCAACATTAGATTGATGTTAGCTTAAAGACCTACATAGATGTAAAGCTACCCTATTTAGCTACTGTATGTTTAGGCTAATGTAGCATCACAGGTAATGTGAACAGAAAAAAAGCTAATCTTACCCAAAAGACATACTGTATACATGTACAGAAGATATAAACAGGCCAAAAAGATACTGTGGGTTGCTAATGCTAACAAAAACATCAAGCTATGTTCTGGCTTACCTAGTATCCCATGCTTTCTGATCTCAAAGAAATCGCTAATGTTACTCAAAAGATATACATATTGGGTTCAACACAGCAGCTATGAGTACCCTAAAGTGATAGCCTTAATAACTTGAGCTAACAAAAGAGAGTTGCATTAGCGTAAATGACAAGTCTCTATAACAACTTATTACTTAATGTCTGTGAAACTGATAGCTTTCGCGTCATCTAAGTGGAAAATGGCTGCTTCAGTTTGCATGACACTGGTCCTTCCTGTATTACTGATATTATATTTACCAAATCAGTAAAGGATCTTGCTGCTAGAAAGAGACAGGAACTTGGACACGTCCCATGATCCTGGTAGAACTCCCCACATTTGATGCACTAGTCCTGAATATTTGACAAAATGCCCCTGAAACAGTTCACTGGGGTAAATAAAAAGTAATATGCAAAGCAAATTTTAAGCTTCCAGTTTCAGAGTCCATCTCTGCAGACGACAAGAGGAGATTTAATGAGGCCTTTGTGGAACTACAGACCATCATGAAGGAAGTCATTTGTCGTCAGCAGATGGACTCAGCCTAACTGCTGATTAACTTTCCACTGACCTGCCGACATTTCAAGCATGGCGACCCCGAGTTAATCTGCTTCCTGTCAAACGATGCTCTCATCTGCTCTGATGCTGGCTATTTTATATCCAAATGAATGGCCTGGCTGCCGTCTGCACGGCTGATTGGCTTCACAATAACTCAACTCACAAATGAATGACTTTTTTCATGCGACAGTCAGAATGGCTCAAAATTTTTTTTTTTTGCATTTTTTCCCAGATATGAAAGCCTATGCCGCCCTCTCCGACCAGAGACAGGAAAAACAGCATGGGTTCACCTCTCCGAGTACAGAACAGTCCCAAACGCCGGAGCAGTCGTATTGAGAAACGGTACGACTCATCTGCCGTGAATCTTTACTTTTGTCTGATGACATACTGTAGGTGCTGCATAGGACTAATGTTTATTTTTATTTTTTTTTGCTACAGTACCTCGGCCGAGAAGCCACCGGAGGATACATCATCTTCTGACATGAGCGGTTACCAGATCCGAGTATAAGAAACAATTTCCATCTCGTTTGTGACGTTTTAAAAACCACAAACACGCACTTGTGACAGCGGACCATCGATTTACTCTCGGGCTTTTCTTTCTACACACTGGCCTGTTCTTGACAAGCAGCGATGAATGGGCCACCAGCAGCTACTCCTCTATGAACAATGAACTCATTTTGAATCTCCTACATCCGTGGCTTTCGAAGCAGCAGCTGAGCAGGATATATTTTCAAAACACAAAGGTCCAAAGTGCAGTATTTCCTCCAAAGGCTGGCAAAAAAAAAAAAATGTGCAAAACATATCAAAGCCTCTTTTTGGTGTCATGATCAACTAGAAGTTCTTAAGGCTTGTTAGCAGTTAGCATCATCGTACTGTAAGCGTGCAAATACATGTGATGTAACCTTGAATCCACTTAGGCTCTGGCGAGCGGCCGTGCTTGTGTAACCACCCCCCCTTGTGCCTTGTAGGACACATTCACACCAAACGACTTTTGTAACCATTATTATCATGACTCATAACAAAGCAGTGTAAAATGCTAACTGTTGGCAGTTTCTAGACAGTTAGCTGTGCGACGGCTAATAGACAGATGCTAGCACATTAAGCATGCTAGACATTGACTGAATAAGGGTTGGAATCTCTTGTTATGCCTGACAATGACCACAGCAGAGAACTCATCTGCTACATTGATGCTAACCATGGGAGTCGCTATATACATGTACTGTGTAACTGCTTTATTTACACCATGTTCTTTTCCACTTGTAGCGATTTGACTTATTGTATCACTTGCCTTAAGTGTCACGTATAAAAAAAATGTTTTTCTTTACTTCACCTTTATCTACTTTTTGTATAAAAACAATAGAAATATTTTAATTTTTTTTTTACTTCTAGTGTTGCTCACCAACAGACCTTCATGACAGCGGCCTGGATCAAATACAACACATTTTTTAATGTACAGTATGTGTCGTCCATTTCCAGTTCAATACTCTTTTACACACTCTGATTTGTACTTATAAAGATTTACAGGGTCACAATAAAGTGTCGCCAGGGTTTAGGCAACAATTTTGTCATATTTATTTACACTGCTCGTCATATTCACACAGAAGGTGCTGGGTTCGAGCCCCAGAGGAACCACATACTTGGCGCCCCCTAGTGGCACCCTGTTGTTGCAGCAGCAGCTCTGCTCACCACTGCATCCAAAGTGGTGAGCACACTTGCCTTACATATCTGCCTTACACACAGGGGGTCCTGGGTTCGAGCCCCAGAGAAACAACATATGCTTAATGGCGCCTCCTGTGTGGCAGCCTGTGTGTTCAAACCACATACTTAATACTGCCTCCTGTGGCAGAGTGTGAGTTGCCAAGACTCATACTTCACTAAGCGAAGCCCCTGTTTTGGAAATTCAGACTTCACTAAGCGAAGCCCCTGTTTTGGTTGTCAAGTTCTTTATGTTGTCTCTACTTACAAATGCCCCTACCCACCCACTATCGGGCTTGAGCAAAATGTGTATGAAAAAGTATTGAATTAAGTTATTAGCATCTCTCAGCTGGATTCTTACTAGAACTTAAGGAGGCCGTTAGAATATTATAGTCAAGCGAACAAATAAAATTCAAGTTTCCATTTTCAACTCTTCAACCATTTTAGAATTAGGTGATGAATTGCAGCATACTAGCCTAAAATAAAATTCAACTTCGACGCCATCTGCTGTTGCAAAAGGACAAGGAAATTGGAAAAGGCCACATGGTGGTACAAAGTAAAAAAATAACGAAATTATTGCTTGCTAAAAAAAAATTAGCACATACAGCTGTATGAGTTATTATTATATGGTCAACACCAGTGTACAAACAATATATATATATTTACACACACATATATACAAATATATAAACATATATACATGAAACATACGTATATATGTGTATATATATATTTAAATATATACATATATTTATTTATTTGTATATATATATGTGTGTAAAAATACGTATACAAATATACATCGATGTATTTGTATATGTTTAAGTACTGAATTGCATGACAGGCAAATTAAAACATTTCCTATTTGCTGTTGAGAATCGTCTTCATTGACGTTCTTCTGCAGCCCTCACACAACAGAGCTCCTCACTTAGCTTCGCGTGTGCACGCAAATAGCAACATAAATTATTTACTCCTCTGCCCCCCCACACACACACACACACTCACAGCCTCAGTGGACCACAATAGTAGAGGGATGGTTAGCTAACGTCCCAAAAGGTTTAATTTACTATGAGCTAAATGTAACTTGTTTTTGATTTTTACGTACTTTTACCGAATTTAGTAACGTGGCATTTAAAGTCAACAGTCAAACCGATGAGACAGTCCAAAATAAGAAGGGAAAATATTTATATCTTTTATACAATCCGATCTTATCAAATAACAAAAAAAACACAAACTTTTTATGTCTACATGACGTTTCACATAAATTACAATGTATCTTTTTCAGGCGAGTGCAACTTAAATGAAGAAGTTAGCGATATAAATAACATTTCATGACTAAAAATCATCAGACTGTGTCTAGTAATTAGACAAAGTCAACCGTTCCCTGTCCTGCTTTAGCTTCCATTTTCTTCTAAATGAGATTGAGATTTGGAAAGAGACATGATGCGGTGCCAAATTGATGCTAGCAGTTGAGAACATTAACGAGAAACAAACATAAATCATCAAATGAGAAAGATGATTTTTTTTTTTCCCTCCACATACATCTGTGATTTATTTCTAAGGCTTTTACTGTAGTACTCAAATGTTTTGTTTATTTTTATAAACAATCTATCATCTGTCTTCAATCTCACGATTGGTCGAGAAAACAACACAACGGCCACAGTAAGTCTTGGCTAAAAACGAAATGTCACCGAAAGTGGGTTTAAGAACACAGATCGTGAATCAGAAGGCAAAATGTTTTTTTCTCTACCATTTTGAACTGATGTCCATCTGGAATTTGGCCAGAAGACTGAGATGGTCAGAAGGAAACGTGTAATTGGGGAGACCTTTCATTGACCACAGGACATCCTCTGAGGGTAGAGAGAGGCTGCCCATCAACGTCAGACCCTCATTTACCAGGTTGTCACCATCTGGGGAAAAAAATAAAAATGTATAAATTTTTTTTTTTTTCCCCCCTATCGTTGGACCTTTTTTGATTTTCAATCATAACTTTTTGAGCCGGGGGGGAGGAGGGGTTGGTAGAAGATGTAGTCCACTGTGGCTCCTACTTCAGAGTGCAGTGTTGTAACTTCTGGGCAGCCAGATCCCGGAAGAACGTGTTTATAGACCGACTCCAGGTCTAAGGGATGAGTGAGTGTGTGCCTGAAACTGTGGCACCAAAAGGTTATGACGGACGCCTCCGTTCATGACAAGTATATGACAGCGCAGAAAAAACGTCAATATCACGACTTCTTCTTCCAAAGCTCATCTAGACTCTATGTTTTTGGGACGCCACATCAGACCAAACAGAGACAGAAGCAACTAATGACATAACTTGATTACAAAAGAATCCCGTGGAAAAAAACTGACCTTGTATGAAGAGGTGGATTTCCCCAGGAAACATCTGTCCATGAGGGGGGAAAAAAAAAAAGAAAAGTTCTTTAACCAACACAAACTTTTTTTCAAATTTTTTCTACAAAAATGCACTGCTCTCTCTCAGGTTTACACCAATACCTGGTGTGTTGTCGGTCACACCTGGGATCAGCTGAAGATCCACTGGGCGAACACATGCAGCAGGACAAAAACGCAGCTGCTGCATGAAGTCGTGACTGTACTGCCTTTTACCTGTAAATGATAATATAATAAATATAAAGATGAGTTATTGATTAAAAAATGTTTAGATCATTTTCAATAGTGACATTTATGTGAGACAAAGGATAGGGGGAAAAAATCCAGGTAAAATCCTGCTTCAGAAATAGGGGGGAAAAAAATCCAGGTAAAATCCTGCTTCAGTATACCAGCAGAGGGCGATATAAGCACAACAATAAAAAACCGGTTAAGCCGAACGCTCCTTGAGGTAAGAAAATGAAGTTGCATTAAAGCCACTGTTGGCTTCCAGAGGTCAACAGAATCTGAAATGTGCTGCCTTTATCTTAGCATTGTTCATTGTGCGCACCATGTATGTACAGAATGTCTTGTAGCTTGTAGCAAAATCCCCCAAAAAAAGCTACTGAGACATTGTTTTACTGAGAGGTTAACAGCTAACATTGCACCTAAGGATTTATTTATTTTCGGTTGCGCAGAACCTGAAATATGCGGCTACTTCCTGTAATGTTGCTAGAAGACTATTAATGCCTTTGTGGCTGCACAAGGAGAAGGAGGAAAATCACTAATTTATTCAGACACTTTTATTACCACGACTGTTTTGTTTTTAGTGTAAAATCTCAGGACACTTTTATTACCACGACTACTGTTTTGTTTTTAGTGTAAAATCTCAAGTACAAACCTGACTTTGGATTTTGATTCTCAAATACATTCTTGACCGTAGAGTACTGACATTTGTCAGTGATGCCCAGGGAGCTGGGCCACAGGGGAGCAGCCAATCTGTGGCAATAGGTTTTATAGGACATGTCCTCTTGACCAGATATCTGTAAGACAGGGTCAACACACGGAGGTCACTTCCTCAATGTGACGACTCGAAGCACGCGAAAAGTCACAGGAAGTGAAGCAGAACAGGTGTGACATTACCATCCACGCTGGCAGGTGCTGGTAGTACAGGTTTCCCGTGGTGATGAGCTGGTACAGAGGCATGTGTGGCACTGAGTTAAAGTCTCCACACAGAACAACGTTACAGTGTTCACCCTTAGCCTTAGCCGACGTGACTACACTGTCGATCTCGGCCAACATCATGGCTACCTGAGCCAGCTTCACGTCGCCTCTCCTAGGGTTGAAGAGCAGGTGGGTGTTGCCCACGCAGAGAAGTGGGCTTGCGGTCTTGCTTTCGGACGCCTGGGCGACCAACGGACGAAGTAGCAGCACTATTCCTACGTTGTGTCGATTGAGCATCTCTATGTCAGGCCTGAAGAACTCCAGAAGTGAGACGGACACTTCAGAGAAGCAGCAGCTTCTGTAGCAGGTGGCGCAGCCGTCTGTCTTGGCTCCGGTGCGACACTTGTACACGCAGGTATAACCTGGAACATCAGCACAAAACACAAACATTCTAACAGTCCACAGCCATAAATTGCTCTTCTGTCTCAGCTGACCTACCAATCTGGCTCAGGACTGGATACAGTTGTTCATGGTAGTGGTTTTCCTGAACTTCTTGGAGACAAAGAATCTACACAGAAAGGGAAAAAAAAACACACACTACTTGTAAAATTCAAACTGAATTATTGCATAATCAAACGCAAGGACAAAACATCGCTCTAACGGCTCACATCTGGGTTCCATTTCACTATTTCGTCCAGCAGCACTTTGCAGCGGTAGTTCCAGTCCAGCACCTCCAGAGGACAGTGCATGTACAGATCTTCGTGGGTCTCCAGCAAATCCTGAGCCAGGATGTTGTAGGACATGACAGTGAATTCCATCGACGTCTTGGAGAACGGAAAGGGTACCAGGTCCGGCTCCTCCACTGGTGCTCTCTGCCATACTCTCCACATGACTGAGTGGAAGACAAGCACAGACACATAAACCTGGGCAAACAAACATATGACCATAATGATATTTCTATGCCACAGACTAAAAACATAACTCTATTGTTGTCTTAATTTTAGCCTGATTAAGCTTAAGGTTCTGACCACCGTTTGACTCTTACCTTCAAATGGTTCTATGGACTCCATGGAAGGGTAGTAACTCGCCACAGGAAATTGCCACAGCGGGCACTCGACTTCCTCTGCCAACCCTAGTCCTGCAGGGAAGTGCCAGCTCGTTTGTGTATTGTGTTGCTCGCTGATTGTGGTGTGATTCTGGTCGCTAGAACTTAAAGCGGGAAATACTAGCCTAGAACTGTTAGCGCCAACCTGCTCCTTGTCACTATCAGAAGTTAGCCAGTATTCATCCCAACACTCCGTCACCTCCACAGCTGCGTTCACCGACGACGACTCTTCTTCTTTCTGTACTGGACAAATGGTCTCTTGGGTTCCGTCTTCAGCTGGAACTACTGTTTCCTCTACAGCATGTGCTGGAACTTTTGCTAATCCTGAACAGATATGTTTCTCTGTAGCCTCATCTGTCTGCAGAC
>NC_024307.1:6039605-6044491 GCF_000523025.1 Cynoglossus semilaevis | reverse complement strand
TAAGCCGAACGCTCCTTGAGGTAAGAAAATGAAGTTGCATTAAAGCCACTGTTGGCTTCCAGAGGTCAACAGAATCTGAAATGTGCTGCCTTTATCTTAGCATTGTTCATTGTGCGCACCATGTATGTACAGAATGTCTTGTAGCTTGTAGCAAAATCCCCCAAAAAAAGCTACTGAGACATTGTTTTACTGAGAGGTTAACAGCTAACATTGCACCTAAGGATTTATTTATTTTCGGTTGCGCAGAACCTGAAATATGCGGCTACTTCCTGTAATGTTGCTAGAAGACTATTAATGCCTTTGTGGCTGCACAAGGAGAAGGAGGAAAATCACTAATTTATTCGGACACTTTTATTACCACGACTACTGTTTTGTTTTTCGTGTAAAATCTCAAGTACAAACCTGACTTTGGATTTTGATTCTCAAATACATTCTTGACCGTAGAGTACTGACATTTGTCAGTGATGCCCAGGGAGCTGGGCCACAGGGGAGCAGCCAATCTGTGGCAATAGGTTTTATAGGACATGTCCTCTTGACCAGATATCTGTAAGACAGGGTCAACACACGGAGGTCACTTCCTCAATGTGACGACTCGAAGCACATGAAAAGTCACAGGAAGTGAAGCAGAACAGGTGTGACATTACCATCCACGCTGGCAGGTGCTGGTAGTACAGGTTTCCCGTGGTGATGAGCTGGTACAGAGGCATGTGTGGCACTGAGTTAAAGTCTCCACACAGAACAACGTTACAGTGTTCACCCTTAGCCTTAGCCGACGTGACTACACTGTCGATCTCGGCCAACATCATGGCTGCCTGAGCCAGCTTCACGTCGCCTCTCCTAGGGTTGAAGAGCAGGTGGGTGTTGCCCACGCAGAGAAGTGGGCTTGCGGTCTTGCTTTCGGACGCCTGGGCGACCAACGGACGAAGTAGCAGCACTATTCCTACGTTGTGTCGATTGAGCATCTCTATGTCAGGCCTGAAGAACTCCAGAAGTGAGACGGACACTTCAGAGAAGCAGCAGCTTCTGTAGCAGGTGGCGCAGCCGTCTGTCTTGGCTCCGGTGCGACACTTGTACACGCAGGTATAACCTGGAACATCAGCACAAAACACAAACATTCTAACAGTCCACAGCCATAAATTGCTCTTCTGTCTCAGCTGACCTACCAATCTGGCTCAGGACTGGATACAGTTGTTCATGGTAGTGGTTTTCCTGAACTTCTTGGAGACAAAGAATCTACACAGAAAGGGAAAAAAAAACACACACTACTTGTAAAATTCAAACTGAATTATTGCATAATCAAACGCAAGGACAAAACATCGCTCTAACGGCTCACATCTGGGTTCCATTTCACTATTTCTAAACGCAAGGACAAAACATCGCTCTCACATCTGGGTTCCATTTCACTATTTCGTCCAGCAGCACTTTGCAGCGGTAGTTCCAGTCCAGCACCTCCAGAGGACAGTGCATGTACAGATCTTCGTGGGTCTCCAGCAAATCCTGAGCCAGGATGTTGTAGGACATGACAGTGAATTCCATCGACGTCTTGGAGAACGGAAAGGGTACCAGGTCCGGCTCCTCCACTGGTGCTCTCTGCCATACTCTCCACATGACTGAGTGGAAGACAAGCACAGACACATAAACCTGGGCAAACAAACATATGACCATAATGATATTTCTATGCCACAGACTAAAAACATAACTCTATTGTTGTCTTAATTTTAGCCTGATTAAGCTTAAGGTTCTGACCACCGTTTGACTCTTACCTTCAAATGGTTCTATGGACTCCATGGAAGGGTAGTAACTCGCCACAGGAAATTGCCACAGCGGGCACTCGACTTCCTCTGCCAACCCTAGTCCTGCAGGGAAGTGCCAGCTCGTTTGTGTATTGTGTTGCTCGCTGATTGTGGTGTGATTCTGGTCGCTAGAACTTAAAGCGGGAAATACTAGCCTAGAACTGTTAGCGCCAACCTGCTCCTTGTCACTATCAGAAGTTAGCCAGTATTCATCCCAACACTCCGTCACCTCCACAGCTGCGTTCACCGACGACGACTCTTCTTCTTTCTGTACTGGACAAATGGTCTCTTGGGTTCCGTCTTCAGCTGGAACTACTGTTTCCTCTACAGCATGTGCTGGAACTTTTGCTAATCCTGAACAGATATGTTTCTCTGTAGCCTCATCTGTCTGCAGACATTTGAGCTGCAACTCAAGTGCTTGTTCCGGGCCGAGGTCCTCAGATTGAACACAGGTCGCATCCTCCTTGTTTCCATTTCCAGACTCATCGAAATCATCCGTTACGAGAACTTCTGGTTTGTCTTCTACTGCGTCGCTCTTCACAGAGCCGCTCTGTGGTTCTTCTTTGCTTCGCTCCATTTCAATGTTACCGTCTTTCATCCTTTCTTTCGTTTCTGCCACATCCGCAATGGTTGCATCGAGTTTCTGATCCAGTACGGCTGACTGACAGTGTGCTGCGAACCTCCTGGTTGTGACAGTACCACCGTTCCACTGTGCTGTGCCATGAACCTCTGCAGGAGGGAGACCCTTCTGTAAGGTATCTGCAAAACAAAATCGACATCACAGAATGGGCTAAAACCTTCAGGCATCAGGTACAGGCAAATATTTAAAAAAAAAAAGAAAAAGTTAATAAAATAAAAAATATTTAATTTTTTAAAGAAACTATTTAATTAAAAAAAAGATAAACATTTATATAAACCAAAAATTAAATTTCTGATTTACTGTCACAAAGAGGTGTATCTCTAGAAATTGCTTCATGTTGCATTGTTTTGTATTTTGTTTTGTATTTTGATATTTAAGTTTAAATGCAAATAGCAAAAATCGGTGACTGTCTCTCTATAATCACTGCAGTGGTTTCATTTCTTCATGTTACATTGTTTTGTATTGATATTTTAAATTTAAATGCGAATGGCAAAAAATCTCTATAATCACTGCAGTGGTTTCATTCATTACCAGCGGATTAAGAATGTGTTCAGTCACAAGATTTTTTTTTAAAAAGTTATGAAAATAACAGACTTCAGCGGCTGATACAAAATTCGCACCATATTTAATAAAGTATTTACATTTTAATTTAAACAATTTCAACATTTGAGTAAAAACTAACGACACACTCAGCCACAACAAAAGTTAAAAAAACAGACAGCGACAGCAAAACATGACCACGTGGTGACGGCCTTGACGTCACGGCAGCGTTAATATCGGGTGCAGACAAACACATGGTGGTCCGAGCTAAAGTTAGCCACACAAACAACATGACACGCACTGGTTTACTATGTCCACCTACGACAGAAAGCAGACGAAGCCTCTGATCGAGGCAACAACAGGAGACGGTCCACGTCATGCGAATGACGAACTTAAAAAAATACAAATGCGCAATCACACTGTTGGGACAATCTGCATCGCTGTCTGCAGCAAAGTAGGACTAAACTTTAGCAGCCGTTAGCTCAGCGTAGTTGCCCAGGGAAAAACCTATCCGTTAACATAATATCAGCCACGGTCGTCGCTGTGGAACAGTTTAAAAAAACACACACACGGAGTTTTACCTGAGCGTCGAGCAGCGGTTAGGTACCGCGAAAGAGGGTAAAGTGCATAAAATAACAGGCTGCCAATCATGGTTCACCACCAACATCACGCATGCGCGAACTGCTTGTGTGGGGGAGGAAGGGAGGGAGCGTACAGAATGGAGTAGTCGGGTTCCGTTTACTTATTCACGCTGAATATTAACAGTGTGAACAGTTTATTTACAGTAATAGTAAATATTTTAATCTGTCAAATACAACAACGAGAGTTTTATTTATTTGAGTGTTTTTTAAATGAACATTCTTTAAGATTTTCTCACTGTTAGCTTAAAAGTCACCGGACCAAAATCCTTTGTGAACCTTTTTAACCTATTAATATGTTGAGGTACTCCATGTAAATGGCCCTAAAATTAAATACATTAATGTTGCATTTAGTAATATCAATAACATCTGCAAGTGAGCAATGATAATTTTAAAAAAAGAAAGAAAAATCATACGTGACTTGTGGGTTATTTCTGAGCCAGGACACATTGGCTTGAACTTAAAAAAAAAGAAAGGAAAAAAAGTGCAGTGTAGCGGCTACAGTGAAGCATAAATTGTTAATGTAACTACACGAGCCACATTACCAGGGGGGTAGAATTTCCTGGTGCACTCCACAGGCCTATTTCATTTCACAGCACTAACACCTGCAGAGGAAACGGGAATGAAGGCATCACCTACTGACGACAATGTCGACGATATCTTTTGAGTCCCTTTGCCTAAAAGATGATGAAGGTTCATCCCCAACACACCCTCAAAGAGAGGACGACGTGTACGACACGGACTTGGAGTCAGATGGTACGTTGCCCAAATTGTCCTTTCTCCTTTGTTGGTTTCTTTTACAGCCTTGATCTGCTCTCATTTATAATTCTCAAGAACTTATAGCCCATACCTTAAGCTTTTTTAAAACAGGTAAAGAGACGACATAAGGTTTGGGTTGTAGGGTAGTCCAACTAAAAGCCTTTAGTTTCACAGTGGAAAACGGACATAGAGTAGATGACCAAGGTGATGGATGCCCTTAACTCAAGATTCAAGATGCCTTTACTTGTCACACATTAAAGAACCCAGACAGTGAAATGATAATTGCAATTAATTAAAAAAAAAGAAAAGAAAAAAATGTTAAAATTAATGTTAAAAATAAAGTCTAGACATGAAAATAAAAATAAAAATGGAAAGTAAACTGTACATATATTTACCCAGCTGTAAATGTCTTAATTTTCCGAAAGGGAACTCCCGAGGGATTAATAAAGTTCACTCTATCTATCTACCTACCTACCTACCTACCTATCTATCTATCTATCTATCTATCTATCTATC
>NC_024307.1:6027925-6039328 GCF_000523025.1 Cynoglossus semilaevis | reverse complement strand
CTATCTATCCATCCATCCATCTATCTATCCATCCATCCATCTATCTATCCATCCATCCATCTATCTATCCATCCATCCATCTATCTATCTATCTCAAATGTTATTGGAAGACAGCGAAGCTGCTGTAAAATAAGTTATGGTGGTAAAAGAAAAGATCGGGCTCGATATATAGGCATCCGAGGATTTGTGCCCACAGACTATATCATTTACTTTCAGAAACAGAGGACATCTCCAGGGAGCCGTCCATAGCTGACGTGTACCTACAGGCTTGTAAACTTGCAGGTGTGGTGCCAGTCTCCATGTTTTTACGAAATCTTCACTCTTCAACTCTTACACTCACCCATCATGGGCTGGGACCTATGGGATGCAAGGCTCTTGCTGTTGCTTTGTTGGTAAGTTTTGAAAGTGTGTCAATAATTTTTCTATCACCTTTTTGTTAAAACTTGATCAACAAAATAAATGAAAATTGTGTTTAGCATGACATGAATATCAAAACCCTGGAACTGGCAAACAACCACATTCAAGCTGAAGGAGCCAAGTACCTCGTGGAAATGTTGAGAGCGAATTTAACTATACACCACCTGGTAGGTAGATCCGTCGACCCACCAGTAGAGGGCACGCATGTCTTTCATTGGTATTGAGCTTTGTAGGCAGATTGAATAGCTACTGTATACTTCACCGACATCTGCTTGACTTCTAGGATTTGTCCAACAACTGTCTGCTGTCTGCAGGAGCAGAGCATGTGGCTAAAATGTTGCTGCACAACATTTCAATAAAATCCTTGAAACTTTCTGGTAATGTACAAGTGAAATATAAACTCATTTTAAGTACAACTTTAGAAACATTGCATTGAATTGAATTATTTATGACAATCTCTATTCAATATGCTTTAACACATCCCATTGTTCCTCCAGGGAATGGCTTTACTGACGATGATGCAAAATATTTCTCAGATTCATTCTCAGTAAGTTGTCTATGATTTACGTTTCGATTTGTTTCAAATACTCAGGTAGTCATATGTATATTTATTTCCAGAGCAATTTCAAAATAAAAGAACTTGACCTGAGCCATAATGAATTTTGTGGAAAAGGGGGAGAACATATAGGACAAATGCTAGGTAAAGTGCAAATAATTAATTTTAACATTTAAAAAAAGAAATTTCATTTTGTATTAATTAAGAAAATCGAATTCAAATATCTATCCTTACAGCAAAAAAAAAAAATTAATTAATTAAGAAAATTGAATTCAAATATCTATCCTTACAGCAAACAACGAGGGTCTGGAGGTCATGGATTTAAGCTGGAATCAGTTGAGAATGAAAGGGGCGGTAGCTTTGAGTGCAGGACTCAAAGTATGGCTTCGCAAGAAAACTATTTCATGACCAGTTTTATTCAGAAAAACTTGACTACTTGCACTTTAACTCCATATTAGGTGAATACGACGTTAAAACACCTTGACTTGTCATGGAATGGTTTTGGGAATGAGGGCGCTCTGGCCATGGGAGAGTCCCTAAAATTTAACAACACCCTGGTGTACCTGAACCTCAACAACAACCGTATCACCAACGAAGGGGTCACCATGCTCTGCAGAGGTCTTGAATTCAATGACACACTGCGTGTTTTACTAGTGAGTTAAGAGAGATGTATTAAACACACAGCAAATGTGTCTGCACACAGTGAATTCTCTCTCTTTTTTGTCCTGCTGTAGCTGGCATACAACTCTATAACTGTGGAGGGAGCACTGGCTTTGGTGAAGATGGTGAAGAACACTCCTAAAACTGCACTGGAGGAGATAAACATGTGTGTGAGTGACGCCATCTTTGATCCAGGTTTTATTGAAAGAGCAGGGCAATTTAAACACAGTCCATTCAAAGTCTGGTTATTTTCTAAAGTATCTAAGATTTGATTTTTACTAATTCAGGGTTTTGAATCCAGACCCAAGGGCTACATGTAGACTATGCAGCACATGTCCTTGTATTCTTTGAACCAAAATGAATGCCAAGTAGCAACTCTTTTGCTTGTCCTCCTAAGGCCAGTTTGAGTTTGAGACCTTTGTGAGAACCAAAAGTTTTAAATAATACCATTGTCCCCACTTTCACCCATTTTTCCAAACAGAATGTTCTGGTGAATGAGAACTTTGTGCAGCTGTTGGAGTCGACATGTGAGGAGCATCCTGGGCTGGATGTACAGTATGGTGGAGTTGGCGGATTTATTGCTAAGAAGCCACCGAAGCGTGTAGATCCAATGAAGGTCATCCAGGTCAGTCATGAACGGACTTCAAAAGGGACATTATCTGAAATGATTCTCTCCAATATGTTATTTTACACTTATACATAATGCTATAAAGGATTGGTTCCACCCTCGACTGGGTTCTTCTTCATAAGAGAAAACAGCACAGTATGTGTTTTTTTTAAAGGATTATCTGGACTCACACAAGCTGCGTCTTTGGGATTTCTTCCGGAACATTGACAAAGACGGCACAATGCGTGTCCCCGTTGCTGACTTCAGAAAGGCAGTGCAGGTCTGATGACTAATATATGTTGTCTTACTTAATGATGAATCCTGTTCAACTCAAATCAAAGGAGAACTTGTCTTTTTCTTTCCTTGTTGTGTCAACCAATGGTAGCATTCAAGCATTCCTCTGGACCGATATCAGATTGAAGAGCTAATACAGAGACTTGACAGTGACAGGACAGGGAGGGTTGACTACAGGTGAGTCCCCACAGTAAATAGGGTTTGTGTTTACATATCCTTGCAATGCCTTTATTTTACATCTGAGATAACAAAGTGTGTTTTAGTTATGAGCTGGGACATGTACACTGTTATTACTAGTGTTACTATCTTGATAAGTAAAAAGAATATTGTAAAGGACTCTGTTTATGGTTTGGTACGTACATGGTACAAATATTGTAAAATAATACAAATATTTTCCAATGTCTCAGGGGATTGGCAGATACAAGGAAACAGATGATGAGAGATCATCGCCGGCAACTGAGAAAGTTTGAATCCCGTCAGAAAAAAGAAAAGCAAAAGAGCGACCGGATCCTCAAGACTTTCCAGAAAGCTGTAGAAGCTGTAACACCTCACGGCTCTATGGTCATTTCTCCTGGCGCTCCAAAAGATGACTCGAGTGGTCCGCGGCAGTTTTCCGCCACGCCTCTCAGCTCATGGCACCACATCGTCATGTCCAACAGCAGTCGTTATTCTGTCACTAACCTCAGCAATGAGCATGGTCAAACTAGCTCACTAGCAATGCGGTCCTACTCTCAGCCCAACCTGCTGGATGACTCTCCTCGATCCGCCCCAGGAAAGTCCATCTCTGCTCAGGGCACAAGGTCTGACCCAGAGATGAGCCACAGTAAGCTCAGCCCCACAGCTGATCACTTAACACGATCGAGGCCTGCTCTCAACGCCAAGCAGACTGAAGTTAAAGCCAAGCCCAAGAAAGTCAAGAAAAAGAAGGGAAAGAAAGAAAAAGAGGTGGGCTTGAAGAACCCAACCAAAACTGCCAAGTGATTATGAAACCTTTATAAAATGTTTAAAAAAGAACATTTGCATATTTGTTACTTATAAATAAATACATTATGAATAAAGGCAATTTTATTAATTGTGATGAATTACAGTATTTGTATTTGACTATAATCAATTCAAAGGGATGCAAAAGAGACACTGAGGAGAGCACTCCATAAACCATCAACTAGTCACCAGTCCATCACAGGGCCACACTGTACATGGAGACTATCAACTATTTACATTTATTTTAGACATTACACCAACACAATAAGATGTCACAAAAAAGTCCGAAAAAATATAATGTTGGACTTTGACAACCATTTTAAGTTCACATTCAGGAGAGTGTTATGTACAATGTCGCAACATTATTTGCGAACGACTCGTTCGTGGGAACACTCATCCAGAAAACATCATTTACAAACATACATCCATCGTCTATTTCATACAAAAACCTGAGCTGTAAATTTTGTTTGACAAAGATAACATTATGCATGAAAAATCTGACTGTGTTGTGTTGGCTAACACTGGTGTGAACAGGGACAGGTGTTGTATTCCGCCCATTGTTAAACTTCTGCTATATAAAGTCCTAATGTCTCTGCTGGCTCACTGAGAAGCATTTCACCACAATGTTTGGCACTCTGTGTTTCCTTGCACTGCTGGGCTCCACGGCGGCCTGGGGGGTAAGTATGACACTAGTTCTTTTTTAAAGGCTACCCGCATTAAAGGTATTTGAATTTATATATTCACGACTTCATTTTTCTTAGCGGGCCGACCTGTGGAGTGGGAGAGGTATGAGAAATGGGACAGGAGACGGAAGTGGGGACAGATGTACTTGTGATGCCTTTTTGCCAGGGTCTACTTTTCCCTTTGGTGATCTGGTGGAGGTAGAGCAGTGGATGGAGGAGATATCGCACAAACTGCAACAGGAAATGGGAAAGGTATTCTACCATAATATGTGCTGCAAATGTAGACCTATTAGTTGCTAAAAAACTAAAAATGCCCTCCCCCTTTTCTTTTTAATTTCAGGTAGAAGATTATGAGATCAAGATCACGTCTTATGCTGAAAAAATTGTAAGTTTGACAGCGGTAATTGTGACAATGGAGAAGAACCCTGATGACTACAGTTCCGCCGAGTTTGAAGAGGTGAAGGTCGAAATTAAACAAGTGGAAGCTCTGATTAAAGAGCTGCAGCTTTCTATCAATGGCTCCATCACTCTCTTCGAGTCACTACACGTAGAAGTAAGTACAGAGCATGTCATGAATCGATTATCAACAGAAAATGTCTTGAAACTATTGTTGTCTGTCAGATCACATCAATAGAGGTGACCCTGACGAGACTGGAACAAACCTATGATAAGAATCTGGTTCTTGAGACGCGTCGAGAATACATCAAAGTGCAGCTGGAGTTGGAGGAATGCGAAAGACGCCACCAGGAAATTTTCAACCCCAACATTGGTAAGCCGATTAGCATGACAGTGGCATGTTATTTTATTGCACAGTCCCTAGAACTGTTGAGCCCATTGTTCTTCCTTTTTCTCTGCAGGGTCTTGTGCTCACACTGGTATCATCAAGGTTAGCAAACCCATTGTGGCCCAGCTCAACCACCATCTTCACAGTACGTACATCTATGGAGGCTGGGGGAAAGATTCAAAGCCTATTCCAGAAAGAGAGTCGATGTACTGGTACTCAGGGTATACCAGTGGCGCCCTTTATGACATTTACATGTTCACCAACTATAAGAATCTGATTCTTAGAAAACACTTCCAGCATCATAGCTTGAAAAGTGGCTCGACAGGTTTAGGAAACAACTATATTATACGAGACAACACCTTGTACTACCAGATGAACAGTCCATTTGGAGTGGCCAAACTGAATCTCACTGACATGACATATGTGTCCAGAGTGATTCCAAAAGCAAGCAGCAGCTTCTCCTATTCTTTCTATTCCAATCAGGTCTTTGACTTTGCTGGTGATGAGACTGGTCTGTGGGTGACCTATGGTACAGTGGAATCTGGAGGTAGAATAGTCATTGCAAAGATAAATGAAGCTTCTTTTGGGATTGAGGAGGAATGGCAGACTAGCATTTACAAACCAGGGGTGAGCAACACGTTTATGGTGTGCGGGGTTATGTATGCAGTCAGGTCACTTGATATCCAAACTGAAGCAATTTTTTACAAGTACGACACTAGGACTAAAGAGGAGAGCTATATCCATGTGCCCTTTGAAAAGTTTCAGGATAAGTACTCTTCTCTGGACTACAATCCCACTGACCAAAAGCTCTACATGTTTAATAATGGCTACTATGTTAACTATCATCTGTGGTTTAACCACACAACTGAAGCCACCGCGGCACCACCGCTGGCTGAGCCTGGCGCCACCGTGGCACCACCGCTGGCTGAGCCTGGCGCCAAGTCTTTGATTGATAATAATTCCTAATTACTCTCCTAACAAAAAAATAAATGATTGTATTTCTCCCTGTCTATCAATCTATTGTATAATCTTTCTGACTCTTACTCTCTATGAATAAATAATCTTGAGCATTACAAAAGTGTCACCAGTCTCTTTTTACAAATACTCTTGACAATATATTGCTTCAAAGGTATACTTTTGCTAGTTATGCTGACAATGACCTGATTTTCAATATAAAAACATGAGCATAAAACTTGAAACACCTTTAATTAGCATAATGTTGCTAAGTAAACATGACAGACATAGTATGAATTTAAAACAGATGAATTCCATTAAACAGGGGGGAAACAGAAACATTTGTTGTTATTACTCTAGTAAAGCGTCTGTTTAAAGCAGTGCCAGTTTGATCCCTGTTACAGAATATTAGTCACTGGCTTTTAACAAAGAAAAGACGTGCATTGAAACCAAACTTGTTCAAATGAAATACCTATAAACCATTGGATCACTCCTTGACTTCTAACTGTTTAGATGGAATCAAATTGGGATGAAATATAATTTTAGGGTGGATGGATACATGTTAGTGTAGTGGGTATTAAGCCTGCTTACAATACCAACAATGATAATCAATTAAGTTGTCTGTATGTAAGGTAGATTACATACAGAACACTATTGATTTTTATTGTGATTAATTATTATCAAATTATTATTAGTTAGGGCTATACAATTAATCAATGACAACTGAACTGTGACTAGTTTATATCAAAAAGTAACATCAGTGGCCTGAAACTTCACTGATCCACAGCACACCACCATGGCTTCAAATTTGCAACTTTTGGACAAAGGTCTGCTTCCTTCAACACCAGGTCACCACTACCTGGTGTTATTAATGCCAAATTAAGAATGAAAGGGCCATACAGGACTGCGAAGAGAGTCCTTGACTAGCATGTTGGTAACTGGTAACAACTTAAGGAATAAGAAATGTATGTGCAAAACAAAGAAAAGAGTAAAAAAGTAAAGTATCCACCATTCTTTTCACATCAGTAAAGAGGTTGGGTTGTGGCTCAGAAGTGAGTCACTATATAAAATGTTTTTTAAAAATGTTTCTCAACATAAGGAAAGTAGGAAATCGATTTTCTTTTATATTTATGTTTTATAGAATAATTTGAGACTGTGGTTAGAAATCATAGGACACATGATCAAATGGGGTTAATTGCAGTACATTTCATTTTGTTTATATTTCTGTACTCTATATATACAATAAAATGCAATATGTATATATTAATAAGCTATTGCACAAAGACCACAAATGGAAACAAGAACCAAAGAGCAGAAATTGACGATGGCTGATCTTTGAAACCTGCAGATATCTGGCATTAAAAACATTATGCTATCATGCTGGACATAAGAAGTTAGATAGTGAAAATACTCAATTAATTATTTATTAATTTAAACAGATTTGGAGAGTGACAAATAATTAAAAACAACCAACTCAAAAAAAATTTAGTGCATTGCAAATGTTCCTAAACTACTCTAAGTGTATATTTATATGAAACATAAATGTATCCCTGGACATATGTACAACAGTTTCATAACAGGATTTATTCCTGGTTTAAGTTCTACAGTGTTTAAACACAGCTGGAACGTTTCTCATTCACCATCATCCAGGTCTGGCCTGAAGCTGTTGATTGCCAGTGGGATTGAGCGCAAACAAGGATGTCATCCTGTGTCATGAACAAATATGTCCAATTGTGTTGATCTTGAACTACAGCTATGAGAAAAGAGCAGCTGTGTGTGATGATCTGATAAGAAATGTCTTTAAAATCCCTGTGATCGGGTCTCTGTCCAGACACTTGTGCGATAACCTGAGACACAATGCTGCCACTTCTACTGCTGTTCCTTCTAGACCTCAGTCCTGCTCTGGCCTGGATTGTAAGTGACTTTTGTTGTTCTCAGCTGAACCATTCACATATGAGTATGAGTTTTATTCAAGACTGACTTGATTTTCAGCCAGTGGAGGACTGGGAATCTGGCAACGTGACTGCATCAGTAGGTGACTCAGGTCAATGCGTTTGTCATGTCTATCTGCCTGACACCATGTTCCCTGCTGATCGGTTGGAGCACATGCAAGAAGTCAACAATGAACTGAAGGTGGAAGTGGAAGTCCAGAAGAAAAAGGTACAGTAGATATAAATATCAGAATGATGACTAAAAAAACATCATCATCATCATCATAATGGTGTTGTTTGGGATACCACTGCTGCCGACTACATCAAACTGGACTTTGAGCTGCTCAGGATTGAGCTCAGAGAATTTGAGGCTCTGGTGACTCAGCTCAAAGACTCTCTCAACTCATCCTCACCCATGTTTGACAGTTTGTATACTGAGGTAAACAGACATGTTTGAACACATACTTGTGACTTTTCTTGTCTAATTATTAGCTTTCATGGTAATTCAAGTGTGTTTCTTTTTAAAAGATTCAAAACATGACGCTCATCGTGAACCAACTGGAGACCTATGACAAGAAGAACCTTGAAGTGATCCGCATTGAGTTTGCTAAGCTGCAGAAGAAGCTGGAGGACTGCCAGAATGACCAGGGAAACATCAAGCCAGATATTGGTAAGGCAACACATCAGAGATACATGATAAATGATAAATGTACATTTCTCATCATATTTACTTCACTTTTCTCAATCCAGGCAACTGTAATCACAGTGGAATCCTGAGCATCAGCAAACCAATGGTGGCCCAACTCAATGCTCACCTGAGTTCAGGTTATGTTTTTGGGGGCTGGGGAAAGGACTCCAAACCTCTAAGAGGTTATGAGTCCATGTACTTCTACGGTGCTCACACAACTCCAAATGTGTATGACTTCTACTTTTATTCTGACTACAAAAATTTGCTTCTCAGAACTCAATTTAAACGTATTAACCTTCCACATTCATGGATAGGTGCCGGTAACAGTTATGTTGTTCGCAATCATGCTGTGTATTTCCAGCGCAACTCACCTTTCAGTATGACTAAGCTAAATTTGACCAGTACCCAATATGACTACAGAGTGATCCCAGCTGCTAGTGCAAGTTTCTCATACAGTTACTCTGACAATCAGAACATTGACTTTGCAGGCGATGAGCAGGGCCTATGGGTAATGTATGCCTCAGAGGAGAGCATGGGTAAAATTATTCTTGCCAAGGTAGATGAGAAGTCCTTTGGTATTGCTGATGAGTGGAAAACAAACGCCTACAAGCAGCAGACTGGCAATGCTTTCATGGCCTGTGGAGTCATGTACGCCACCAGGTCTGTGGATCTGACCACAGAGGAAATCTTTTATGCCTATGACACCAGGACAAAGGAGGAGAAAAACCTCAACATTCGGTTCCAGAAGTTCCAGGAGAAGTACAGCAGCCTGGACTACAACCCAACTGATCAGAAGCTCTACATGTACAACAATGGCTACTATGTGTCCTACAATGTGAGGTTCAATGAAAAGTGATTCCTTCTTTTTAGTGGTCGACCGTGTTGTGATTCATACGACCGATCTTCTTTGTTTCTGTAGTTCTGTGAAGTAGTCTTGTCCCATTTTCTGAATAAAATCAAACTGAAGCATTTAAATAACGAGTCAGTGTCATTGTTTTTCACAACTTGCCAAAAGCATTATACCAAATAAAAGAGAACATGGGTTGTGTCTCTTCAAAAAGGATTTCTGATAATTTAGGGAATATAGAATTCCCAGATGGTACATTTTAGCAGCTCTTTTGCTTGATCTGTCTTGGTGAATGCGTGTTCGCCTTCTGTCATCCAATGCCCCTACGCAGCTCGCAATTTAACTTAAATGTCCTGTTAACACCAATATTTAGCAGTTGGAATTCTGTGGTTAATCCACCCAGAATGATGTCAAGCCACGAATTAGTTTGCTTCACTTGGGTTTTGACAATATCGATGAGATGGGCGCGCATGGTGTCGCAGATATGTAGGGACGAAGATTTGTGGGAAATGGTAGTGACCTAAGTTTGACACAGGAGGGCGCTGTTGTTGTTGTTCGCCCCTCCAGAGTCATCTGGTTGTCACTATTTTTGTTCTGGATGGTCACCGTATTGTTGTTTTGACGCTGTGTCTTTGCGGAAATGTGAATGTTGTTTTGCAGAGAGAGTGTGTTTTACCAGTATCGATAAAAAAGGAGAAGTAAAAAGAGTTCTTGACCACGAAAAAATCGACAGCCATACGCCTGAGTCGTCCTGCATCGCACCATATATCGTCAATACAAAAACACAACGTAGAGACTCCGGG
This sequence comes from Cynoglossus semilaevis, assembly GCF_000523025.1. Classification (NCBI taxonomy): domain Eukaryota; kingdom Metazoa; phylum Chordata; class Actinopteri; order Pleuronectiformes; family Cynoglossidae; genus Cynoglossus; species Cynoglossus semilaevis. The sequence goes on along the minus strand of NC_024307.1, from coordinate 6,029,123 downwards.
TGTTTGGAGGCACGACGCGACATTGCGCAGATTTGGGTTACACAACCATTCTGTAATAATTGTTGTTAAGCATCTTCTAATTGTGATAACAGAGTTAAATGTCATTGTTGGCTCTCAGTGTGCTTCTGTTGTGTGTCATCATGTGATGCGCTGTGTGGTTTGGCTTTATAAAACCAGTTCGAGGTCAGTAAGCACAGCCAGAAGTAATACATAAGGCGCGGCGAGTTATAAGCCGCACTGTCGACTTTTGAGAAAATTAAAGGCTTTTAAGTGCGCCTTATAGTGCGGAAAATACAGTAAGTTACGCAGTGTACATGTAAGGTACGCTATAGAATCAAGTGTCTACATACGGGCCAACTCTCTTCCCTCCCTTCCTCCCTCAACTTCTTCTCCACCGCACATGCCACCATTAGCCTCTACTGTATCGTCTGTCTTGAAGGTAAGAACTCATAATTAAAACCACATTTTATTTTATATCACAGGAATCCTTATATACTATATTTTTTGTGTGTATGTCTCTATAGCATTAAAAACATGTTTTTTACATTTTTATAAGCACTAACAAGGGAGTTTTTTAGAGGGCCATAACAGATTCATTTTTTTTCTGTTATTTCTTATGGGAAAAATGATTTGAGATACGTCTACCTCGAGTTATGAGCTCGGTCCTGGAACGGATTATGCTCATATCTCGAGGTTTCACTGTATAACTTCCTCATATATTAAACAGTCACATAACAGGATATACTGCTGGCTTTGTTTGCTGCAGAAGTTTAATGCACCTGATACTTTTCTCATCCAGGTCTGATCTGAAGCTGTTGATTGCCAGTGAGATTTGAGCGCAAACAAGGATCTCATCTGGTGTTTTTTTTTATACAATGTATAATTGTATTTATTTTGAAGAAGAGCCAGAGAAAAGAGCAGCTGTGTGTGATGATCTGATAAGAGGTGTCCTCAAAATCCCTGTGATCGGGTCTCTGTCCAGACACTTGTGCGATAACCTGAGACACAATGCTGCCACTTCTACTGCTGTTCCTTCTAGACCTCAGTCCTGCTCTGGCCTGGATTGTAAGTGACTTTTGTTGTTCTCAGCTGAACCATTCACATATGAGTATGAGTTTTATTCGAGACTGACTTGATTTTATTTTCAGCCAGTGGAGGACTGGGAATCTGGCAACGTGACTGCATCAGTAGGTGACTC
>NC_024307.1:6018929-6027141 GCF_000523025.1 Cynoglossus semilaevis | reverse complement strand
ATTCATGGATAGGTGCCGGTAACAGTTACGTTGTTCGCAATCATGCTGTGTATTTCCAGCGCAACTCACCTTTCAGTATGACTAAGCTAAATTTGACCAGTAACCAATATGACTACAGAGTGATCCCAGCTGCTAGTGCAAGTTTCTCATACAGTTACTCTGACAATCAGAACATCGACTTTGCAGCCGATGAGCAGGGCCTATGGGTAATGTATGCCTCAGAGGAGAGCATGGGTAAAATTATTCTTGCCAAGGTAGATGAGAAGTCCTTTGGTATTGCTGATGAGTGGAAAACAAACGCCTACAAGCAGCAGACTGGCAATGCTTTCATGGCCTGTGGAGTCATGTACGCCACCAGGTCTGTGGATCTGACCACAGAGGAAATCTTTTATGCCTATGACACCAGGACAAAGGAGGAGAAAAACCTCAACATTCGGTTCCAGAAGTTCCAGGAGAAGTACAGCAGCCTGGACTACAACCCAACTGATCAGAAGCTCTACATGTACAACGATGGCTACTATGTGTCCTACAATGTGAGGTTCAACGAAAAGTGATTCCTTCTTTTTAGTGGTCGTCCGTGTTGTGATTCATACGACCGATCTTCTTTGTTTCTGTAGTTCTGTGAAGTAGTGTTGTCTCACTTTCTGAATAAAATCAAACTGAAGCATTTAAATAACGAGTCAGTGTCATTGTTTTTCACAACTTGCCAAAAGCATTATACCAAATAAAAGAGAACATGGGTTGTGTCTCTTCAAAAAGGATTTCTGATAATTTAGGGAATATAGAATTCCCAGACGGTACATTTTAGCAGCTCTTTTGCTTGATCTGCGTTGCATCTGAAGTTCCAATCATGCCGCCTGACATTAAATCTAGTGCACCATTTAAACTGATTGTGTATGTGGGACTGCTGCTCAATCCATGCCTATCGCTTTCAGCGTGAAAATCCCATAAGAGGTTTAAAACAAGGACCAGTGATCAATTATTGCACGGGGTGTTTCCTTGGTCCAATTAATGCTGTCCACATCAGTCCAGAAGTCCAGGATTTTGAGTAGTGTTATGAATAGAAAGTTCCTTTTGATGTATGCATTTAGGTTGCCAGTCAACCCCATGTCGGGGCTACTGGACTACATCAACTTTTATGCCTACTGCATTTGAATAGTGACAGCCACTATCACACAAGACATTATCTGATAAAGTATTTTTAGTATATATTTCGTACGTATCTCCCGTGAGTCTTCCGTATTGTGTTTGCATTATCTACGTGATTTTCTCGCTATTTTGTGCATTATTCTTCATAATGATGAGTCCTAAGAAAGTGAGTGGTAAGGATGCTAGTGAGAAGAAGAAATGCATAATGACCATGGAAATAAAGCATGAAACTGTCGACAAATATGAGTGTGGTGCCCGCTAAAGAAAGAATACAAATCGAAAAAATAGAAAAGTAAAAGAACAAAATACATACGTTAAGTTGATTCTAAGTTTATGTAAGTTGCGCAGTGTACGTGTAGGGTACGGTACGGAATAAGGTGTCTACGTAGGGGCCAACTCTCTTCCCTCACTTCCTCCCTCCCTTCTCCTCCTCCACACATGCTACCATTAGCCGCTACTGTATCGTCTGTCTTGAGGGAAGGACTCATAATTAAAACCACATTTTTATATCACAGGAATCCTTACATAGTATTTTTTTTATTAGCAATAACCAGGGAGGTTTTTTGTTAGAGGGCCAGTACAGATTCTTTTTTTTTTCTGTTATTTCCTAAGGGAAAAATTATTTGAGATACGAGCACCTCGAGTTACGAGCTCGGTCCTGGAACGGATTATGCTCATATCTCAAGGTTTCACTGTATAACTCCCTCATATATTAAACAGTTTCATAACAGGATATACTGCTGGCTTTGTTTGCTGCAAACAAGAAGAAGTATAACACACCTGATATTTTTCTCATCCAGGTCTGACCTGAAGCTGTTGATTGCCAGTGGGATTTGAGCACAAACAAGGATCTCATCTGGTGGGTTTTTTTATACAATATATAATTGTATTTATTTTGAACTAGAGCTATGAGAAAAGAGCAGCTGTGTGTGACGATCTGATAAGAGGTGTCGTCAAAATCCCTGTGATCGGGTCTCTGTCCAGGCACTTGTGCGATAACCTGAGACACAATGCTGCCACTTCTACTGCTGTTCCTTCTAGACCTCAGTCCTGCTCTGGCCTGGATTGTAAGTGACTTTTGTTGTTCTCAGCTGAACCATTCACATATGAGTATGAGTTTTATTCGAGACTGACTTGATTTTATTTTCAGCCAGTGGAGGACTGGGAATCTGGCAACGTGACTGCATCAGTAGGTGACTCGGGTCAATGCGTTTGTCATGTCTATCTGCCTGACACCATGTTCCCTGCTGATCGGTTGGAGCACATGCAAGAAGTCAACAATGAACTGAAGGTGGAAGTGGAAGTCCAGAAGAAAAAGGTACAGTAGATATAAATATCAGAATGATGACTAAAAAAACATCATCATCATCATCATAATGGTGTTGTTTGCCATTTCCCAGTTGGTGAGCTACGAGGGTAAACTGGAGATTTATTTGAAAGAACTTTTGAACTTGACCGTCCGTTTGACCATGATGGATACCACTGCTGCCGACTACATCAAACTGGACTTTGAGCTGCTCAGGATTGAGCTCAGAGAATTTGAGGCTCTGGTGACTCAGCTCAAAGACTCTCTCAACTCATCCTCACCCATGTTTGACAGTTTGTATACTGAGGTAAACAGACATGTTTGAACACATACTTGTGACTTTTCTTGTCTAATTGTTAGCTTTCTTGGTAATTCAAGTGTTTGTCTTTTTAAAAGATTCAAAACATGACGCTCATCGTGAACCAACTGGAGACCTACGACAAGAAGAACCTTGAAGTGATCCGCATTGAGTTTGCTAAGCTGCAGAAGAAGCTGGAGGACTGCCAGAATGACCAGGGAAACATCAAGCCAGATATTGGTAAGGCAACACATCAGAGATACATGATAAATGATAAATGTACATTTCTCATCATATTTACTTCACTTTTCTCAATCCAGGCAACTGTAATCACAGTGGAATCCTGAGCATCAGCAAACCAATGGTGGCCCAACTCAATGCTCACCTGAGTTCAGGTTATGTTTTTGGGGGCTGGGGAAAGGACTCCAAACCTCTAAGAGGTTATGAGTCCATGTACTTCTACGGTTCATTCAGGACTCCAAATGTGTATAACTTCTACTTTTACACTGACTTCAAAAATTTGATTCTCAGACATAACTTTAAACAAATTCACCTTTCAGATGAATGGATAGGTACTGGTAATAATTATATTGTTCGCAATCACGCCGTGTATTTCCAGCACAACTCACCTTTCAGTATGACTAAGCTAAATTTGACCAGTAACCAATATGACTACAGAGTGATCCCAGCTGCTAGTGCAAGTTTCTCATACAGTTACTCTGACAATCAGAACATTGACTTTTCAGGCGATGAGCAGGGCCTATGGGTAATGTATGCCTCAGAGGAGAGCATGGGTAAAATTATTCTTGCCAAGGTAGATGAGAAGTCCTTTGGTATTGCTGATGAGTGGAAAACAAACGCCTACAAGCAGCAGACTGGCAATGCTTTCATGGCCTGTGGAGTCATGTACGCCACCAGGTCTGTGGATCTGACCACAGAGGAAATCTTTTATGCCTATGACACCAGGACAAAGGAGGAGAAAAACCTCAACATTCGGTTCCAGAAGTTCCAGGAGAAGTACAGCAGCCTGGACTACAACCCAACTGATCAGAAGCTCTACATGTACAACGATGGCTACTATGTGTCCTACAATGTGAGGTTCAACGAAAAGTGATGCCTTCTTATTAGTGGTCGACCGTGTCATACCACTGACCTTCTTTGTTTCTGTAGTTCTGTGAAGTAGTCTTGTCCCATTTTCTGAATAAAATCAAACTGAAGCATTTAAAAAAGGGTCTTCATGTCATTGATTTGCATTGGTTTTATCGTCCTTCAAGGAACAGACAATGTTAACAATAACACATATTTGTTTGTTTGCACAGGAAACATCTAAAATATCAAAGATAAATTATATATGTATAACATGATGCTGACCGCAGCAACCTTCTGGTCGCTCTGCAGCACTTACTTTTTTTTTTTTTACTACTTTCACAGAGCATAACTATTGCATATATCATATGGATACCCGCAATCTTCCTTAATTTACTATATACCTGTCTATCTATCTATCGTATGAAAGTCATTAAACTAGCATTATGACACCTGCCAGTGCAAATCTGCCAATAAATGTTTCCCATGGGATCAGTTCACATGCTGCAACCAGAAGAGGACTACAGAATAAACGTACATAAAGTCCGATAGTGATCATTCAGTCATGTTAGAGAGCCACCTATCTATATGCTGGGGCTACTGGATTAAAGCAGATATCCAACTTCAAAAATCTACATGTTTTGATCGACAACATTTTACACCACTAACATTAATTCTCCACACCAAAACTTTTTAGCGGATGAAACAAAACAACACAGAATATTTTCCCAGTCCTTGAAGCCAGAATGTCCATGGGGGATAAATGCTCAAACGAATGCCAGATTCGCAACTGCGCAAAAATACTTGCTGGTTTATGTGCACTATTAGCTAAAGTGCAACATTATATTTAATGTGAAATACAGAATAAATTATTTTATCTAATGTATATTAAGTAAAGAAAACCAATCAAGACCAACTGCATTCATGCTGGTTTTTAAACCTTGGTAAATAACATTCAGAAAAGCAATAAGACTTATGTATCAGATTTCTTTCGGACTGGATGGGATTTCTACTTCAGTTGTTGTGCAACTGAAGCACTGGCCAGATAGACCCAAGTTCTTCTTTAGGTTATGAGAAACTATATATATATACTGAAAAAACCAGAACACAAAAAGAAATGAATGTGTACTAAACCTCAATATACTGATGGATATTGCATCTAACATTAATGTTTCAAAGACTAAAACAAATATAAACTAAATGTTAAACTTGACCCTACTTATTTGCACAATGTAACAATGTACAGAAAGATTGTAAACTCAATCTTCTCTCATAAAAACACATTTAAGTCAATTGCTGGATCATTTCTTGTGCGTGCTGCTTTATCCCCGCATCCAAGTAATAATCTTTGTAACGCGGATCAAGTACAGTCGTGACGTAGTGCAGAGGATCCGAATAGATATCAGTGAAACGTGTGCTGACAGACTCTGTCATTCTAGTGTTGTGATTAAAAGAATAAGGAGGAGATGATCTGTATAGTTAGCTGCTCAAACGGGGAAAAAAGAGAGAGAATTACAAATTTAGTTGTGAGTTGTTTGAGTGGTATTGTTTTTATGTGCTCACTGGGGGAAAAATGTTTAATTAGTCAAATCTTTACCCTTAGAAGTTGTGGTTTTGCCAAGAATAGCATCTTAAAGGTGTTGTCATATTTTAACATCTACTTTTACACATTAATGAGTACCGGTGCTGGAGCTGATCATGAAACCTACAGACAAGCTCTCACAGCTTGACAGTTATTTTCTATTTTAGAATTTAATAATGGAAACCACCTTTTCTCCTTTTTTGCTTTATTGATTCGGTTGCCACATCATGCACACACCCTCCCTCATAAAGTAGAAAGCTTCCTCCCCCTTTCTGTAAACCGGCCCTCCCCTGGGGTGGGTATAACTCTCCTTTGTGTTGTGGTCTGAGCCTCGCTCCATTTGGTACTAAGCACTAAGACCTAACTGATTATGAATGCTGGGCAGGATTGATGGCTTTGGCAATTGCTGAAGACAGCAGGGCCAATCTGCTTTACATTAATCATTTTATAAATCCTCTTTTAATATTAAATCTTCAGTAAGTCACTTCAAAACTGGAAAAAAAGGATATATTTGAAGTACAAAGTCAGGCTTGAAAAAGGCTCTCAGTGAGTTCACACAAAAGCAGCACTGTCTCTTTAAGGCAGCCAGCATCTGTCAGGATGAGCGAGGGGTGGAGGGAGTGAGCCCCCTTGTGTGAAAGTGGTACTGGAAACGTGACATCACGCTCGACCAATCAGAGGCCTTGTCCTTAGCCGTCTCCTCCTTTCCTGCTACTGAGATGCAAGTGTTGAGGCTACTGAAGACATGGAGCTGAGCTGCTGATGCTGCTAATGCTGCTGCTGATGCTGCTGCTGCTGCTGCCGAGGCAAAGGATCCAGAGCATGATCGCCTCACATCAGGTACATACTGTGTGTGTGTGTGTGTGTGTGAGTGATTTCTTCATCTCTTTCTGCATTTAGATGAGGATGAAGTGATTGCTCTTACAGTGGTTGTGAGAGGGTGTGTGTTGTGAAAGTGACGAATGGTAATGGAGGAAACTGTCGATGGCTTTGTGCATGATAACACACGATAGATGATGCCGCCTCCAGGAGTGCTACCAGAATAGGGTGGAAATGTGCGTGTGTTTCGCCCTGATAGATAAATATAAAGGGATATTTCGAAATAATATTAACATTCAATAATGGAATAATGAAATATATATTCATGAATTGTGATCACTGCACTACAGTAGTAACATAAAGGATCCTCTTGGTTTATTTGGGTTTTGGAACAAAAGTGTGAAAAATAATCCACACTGTCTATATTTTAGACAAATACTACTCTAAATACAGTGTAGTACATGTGTGTTTCTGTGCCAAGTTTTATTGGCCTAGAATAGTTAATGTGCAATGACAACATTATATGTACTGCGGCCTGTAGTTTATACGACTATATTCATGTCACACGTGAGTATTTAACCTCAGAGATAAACCAATGTTCCACAGTATTCTGAGTCATCGTCCTGGACGCACACAGCTCTGTTTTTTTTTTTCTATTCATTATAAATAGAAGGCAGGAGCTGGTACTTCCTGTGACGGTCTGGAGGTTTTCTCTGTTGCTTCCTCATTCTCAGATGATCATGCTCCGCCTCAAACACCTAAACTACAGTCTCCCCAAAGGCACACTGAGATCAGTGACAAAGGACAGAGATGAATCTTGTTGTTGATAAGAACGGGGATCGAAGGTGAGTCCAACAAAGAATGATTAAAGGTAATATTTTACATTTTTATAATAAAAAAGGCTCAGTTTTTAACCTGTGCTCAGGCCCAGCTGGACCTGGACGGGTCCAAACCAAGGTAGCCATGGCAAAGAGAGACTACCTGGTGGAAGCAGCCAAACAGATCCGCATGGCACTGGACAGTGAGGTCAACGAGGATTATGAGGCAGCTTTCAGTTACTATAAGAACGGAGTGGACCTGTTACTGAATGGAGTACAGTGTAAGTGGCAGTGCTTGTTTATTTTCTTGAGATTTCTTTTTTCAGACTACGCAACAGAGAATAGGGGAATTTAGGAGGCGTGTCTGCAGCATTCATGTGATAGGAATGACAGGAATAAATACAGGAAGTGACAAACCAAAGGTTAAGCACAGATTTAATTTGCTGGTTAGACATTTTTTCAGTGTCGATAGAGGGCAGAGTGTCATGGTTTCTCAAATAGGATCAAAGGCCAGAAGATCTAATCAGACCAGGGTCTTAGTCTGTGTGATCTACTGTATTCAGTTCACAAAGCTGCAGCCAGTATTTGACCTGAATTGTCTCACAGTGGACCCTAACAAAGAGCGCCGAGAGGCAGTGAAGAGAAAGACAACGCAGTATCTGAAAAGAGCGGAGGAAATCTTCATCACACATCTGCAGGATAACCTCGGGAAAGGGAGTTCTCATTTAGGGGTAAGACAAGAAATCCTGAGTTTCATTTTTATTTTTATCTAAGTAGTATCCAGGAACTTCAACGTGTTTGTTTTTTAACCAGGGTTACAGCAGTCTCAGATTCCGCCCAATCAGACACTTGAGTTCCCCAGTGGAGGACTTGGAAATGTGCAAGGTTATCGGTGTTGCTGATAAGGTATAAGATGGTCCATTTTTAAAAAATTAATAATTTAAATATTAAACACAACAAAAAACTTTAAACCTTAAAAAAAATACTGGTCCTTCAGTTATCTGTTTTTCAGATTGTAATTTTTTTTTCCACTCCAAAGGTCCTGATTGTCCAAAGTATGGTCAATAAGGAGACTTTTGTTGTAAAGGTGAGTGGCATTATATAATAGTATGTATTATATTACAATACACAGAGGTCTGCTGAACAAATTTAGA
>NC_024307.1:6017983-6018887 GCF_000523025.1 Cynoglossus semilaevis | reverse complement strand
GTGAGCTAGCTGATGGGAGCTTTCTTCATCCTGTCTCCCTGGGTATCAGCCAACATTGATCTGACTGAGAGCTCGCTCCCTTTTAACCACTGTAACTGCAGCTCCAATTTCATGCACTGGACAGACCTGCTTTCAGACAGGCACAAATCTTTAAAGGGGCCTTACCAAGATTTTGTGACAATATTAATGCTATATCAGAATCAGAATCATTTAAATGGAAAATTTGCATCTTATGTTACATTTTTTTTAGATACATAGATTGTAACCACAATTCAAGGCTAGGTTTTTATCAAATTAATAGCATCAAAAGCTTTGTTCAATATTTTAAATTGCTTTGGATGGGTCACAGAAATACATGTCCTTGACATGCAACTGGTAACTGAATTTAAATTTACAAATATACCATAGTAATTCACTGTTTTAAATTCATAAATACTGTATTTTTGAATTAAAAGAACACACATTTTTTTGTTTTCTTACAGAGTTTGGTCAAGTCAAGCTGGGAGAGCAGGGACCAACCAACCATCATTCCTCAGGGGGTTCCATACATGGTGAAGTTGTTGAGATACTACGTCAGTGAGGATGCCGTCTATCTACATCTTGAGCATGTCAAAGGTCAGCCAACACCAAATTATTTCTTCCTTTGACACTGCATCATAATCTACACTGGAACTCCACAGGGATATGTGCTGAACCCCCTAGAATACTGGATTTTTCTACTGTCACTGATTATTTCTCACCACCCTGTCATTGTAGGTGGGAGACTCTTTTCCAAACTACACAAGCTGAGAACGGAGAAGGCTAAGGAACACCCAGAATGCTTTACCTCTGGCCAGCACAGCATCAAGCTTAGGACCAGCTACACCTCTCCAAACATCAGCTCAGACTACCAGCACAACACCAG
>NC_024307.1:6000914-6017812 GCF_000523025.1 Cynoglossus semilaevis | reverse complement strand
GCCTACCAGCTAAACACCAGGGGAGGCTTTCCTGAAAAGCTGAGCGATGAAAGCCCTGATACAGACTTCCCTACATCATGGGACGAGACACAGCAGCGTGTGGAGAGCTGTGGAACGCACTCCTACATCGAGGAGACCGGTTGTCTGCAGAACACACGTTCAGCAGCTTCATTTTTCAACAAGCTTGATCGACTGAGTCTGCACTCGGGCCCGGCAAGGACACGGGTCAACGCGCGTATCCATCCACCAGCTCCTAGTTTGTGTTTGCACTCCAGCGAAACTCAGGAAAAGCCTGCTCTTCCCCTTTCATGCACTCGTGTCAGTCAAGCTCTTGACGTCATGTCGGAGCTCCAGACAAAGAAAACTGCGGTGGGACTGATGGAGTGCAGCTCCCAGTTTGAACAGGCTTGGAAAGCTGCAGATCCAGCTCAGAACTGTGGGAAAATAAACCCCTATGCACTTACTGACAGTAAGTTAGAAAACATATTGGAACAAGCGTCACCTCACACAAATCAGACCTCATTTCTAAAAGCAGGGCCCGCAAACAATGACCATAACCATTTAAGTTCATCCCCTGCCATTTTGCATCTTCCTCTCCATTGCCAAACTCAGATCCGTGGCAGAGCATCATGGGATACCAATGGCTGTAACCAGGGATCTGTTTTTATCAGCAACTCTGCGGACATAGCTACAGACCCATTTCATGACAACAGCAGTCCCACCTCAGACGAAAGAAACGGTATCGTAGTGATCAGAAGCACGGACAGATCGGTGTTTTCTGAACACTCCTCAGAAACTCCATGGTCCTGTTCTACATCACTCCAACACAGCACGGAAGAAACACGGGGTATTTCATCAGGACGGCCTCTGCCGCTGTCAGGGCTGAACTTCAAACAGGAGACAAGTCTCTGTGAGGTAGAAAGTATGGAAGACGCCTGTGAGCTGCTGAGTCATACAGAGAAGCTGACTTCTGCTAAAGAGAGATCATTAGTTGGCTGGTTTAATCCTCCTGGTAATCCACCAATGAGAACAGAAGACAAAGACGCTTCCTTCAAACCAGTCAAATCAGAGGGTGATGATCAGATTATTGAAGTGGACGGCTGGTGTCATCTACCTCGAATCCCGCAGAAGGCGATGCAGCCTAAAGTTCAGGCCATGAAGACCTGCTGGGGCCTTCCAGAGGCAGAAGTTTGTGTTTGGGGGGCACAGATTCTCCTGGCCCTGGAAAGTCTGCATCAGCAAGGAATCCTCTGCCGGGATCTGAATCCAAGAAATGTTCTGCTCACCAACAATGGTACGAAATAACTTTAAATGATTCTATAAGGAAAAGTGTTCTATACTCCTTTTCCTTAAAGGCTTTGTTTCTGTTTCCAGGAAAGGTCTTCTTGACATTTTTTGGCCAATGGAGTGAGGTTCAGTCAGAGATTAGCTCCAAAGCCATGGAACAGATGTACTGTGCACCAGGTAAAATGAATGTCAACCAGATTCTTGGTGCCACATGCCCCCTAGTGGCAAAATGTAGTCTGTAGCTTCTTTACTCTGATACATGAAATAAGTCACTCAGTTATTTCCACCGAAACCTTTTTAAAAATATTCTCAATCCTAGGTATTTTACTTAAATAAAAATTCTGGTTCAGCCATGCTGACCATACAATCTACATAGAATCGTTTCATACACCTTCACTACCAAAATAAGAATTTGACGTTAATATCATTTTTGTGATACAACCATCCATTAATATGTACAGGTTTCTAGTGAACTGTTTTTCTTTTGGACAGAAATTGGTGGTGTTTCCAGGGCCACAGAGGCCTGTGATTGGTGGAGTCTTGGAGCCCTGCTCTTTGAACTTCTAACAGGAATGGTAAGAGGGGAAACGTATCACGTGTGTTGTCCTGTGAAACCATTCGTTCCCTGGAGTTGTCTCACATTATTTCTGATGCTGAATTGTTTTAAAACTCACTCTCCATCTCCAGCCACTGTGGCAGCTCCACCCAGCAGGCATCCACTCTCACACCCAGCTGCTCATCCCTGACCACCTGAGCACCGCAGCTGCATCTCTGCTCACTGAGGTTAGCTTCAACCACTGCAGGAGTTTGTAGTTATTTCTGTTTGATAACTCACATATTTTCTCTCTCTCTCTCACACACACACACACACACACATCTGGAATACTTGGAAACATCACTTAGTTTGTATTCTAATAAAAAGTCAGTATTTTGTTTTCTGACATGACGCTTTCACAAGTCACTGTTTAAATTAGAGACTTGATGAAAAGCAGTAGCTTCCAAACTTTTTGCAACACATGCCAACTATGAAAATATTTCACTTTTGGAATATCACCTGTATGACCAACATTAGAACACAGCTACACACCTACTCGGTTAGCTAACACCAGTTCACGATGAATGTATTCCTGTTAAGTTTAATATAACCTCAACAAGCCAAATATATCGTACATGATGTGAAACTGCACACACAAGCATCAAGTAATCACTCGCCCAGCTTAATTCGACATGACAATCAAATTCCCCGCATAACATTTGAAGGAGCCCAAGGACCACCAATGGCACACTTACCACAGCTAGAGAACTAATGTTCTTAAGGATAAATATACGTTTTGACAGTAATTTAGAAGTTAAAATCTACTTAGATTTATCTACTTTGAGTAACGTTGGTATTTGTGCTAAGGCTAAATCAAAAGCTAGGGTTTTTCGCGGGCTTTTCCAAGAAATATGTTTTATGTTATTTTCAATTTTTAAGCTTATTATATTTATATTTTATTAAATTTTTTTTTTTAAACGTGTTCAATTGTTTAGGTATGTTACATAAGACATGTAAGACAATGCTGTGTATAAAGAACTTGGAGAACGCTTACTTTTGGCTCCTTCCTTCCTTTATCCCCGTTCGGTTTGGTCTCATTTGACTTCTTTGTCCTCCAGTTGCTTCAGTTCGATGCTGGCTATCGTCTGGGCTCTGGTGGTGGAGGCGTGAGCGACATTAAGTGCCATCCCTTCTTCAGCAGCATCTCCTGGAAAGCTCTGAGCTGCTAGCAACGGACTGTCGATTCACCTTTAACCTGAAAAGGTCCCACAGGAACATTCATCTCCTGCGCATCAGCGCCCTCAAATGGCCAAAGCGGATATCGCCATATTCCTCCTTCTATTCTGAATTGAGTGATGATCGAAAAATATCATCATACGAATGAAAATAAATACAGGAACATTAACAGAAACATTTTCCCGTCTTACAAATATTACAGTTTTTTAAATGTTTTTTTCCGAAGTCCTAAAAAACGATTTTCAGTCAGTTTTATAATTCTTCATCCTTTAAAATTTTAATCACACTATGCATGATAACAGAAAAGTCCTACATTTTAATTTTGACAATTACAAAAGTTTGGAGTGTATGCCCACAATTATTGTAATTAAACAAGTACATGAGAGAAGTGATTACTTTATTTATTTATTTATTTTTTTGTACTGTACCTGACATTTTATTTCAGTTTGTCTTCCAAACAGAAGGTCAAAGGTTCAATTTCAGACTCCATTAGTCCAGACACTTTATTTTGCTCCTAATAGACGTGCAGCATTAGTGAACAGACATTAATGCCCGAGTTGTATTGAGTGCTAAGGGTTGTGTCGTGAGGCCGACCCTAAGCCTATTTAAACTCTGAGGTGATTCAATGAAAACTTTTTTCCCCACAGTCGGTGTAAATTACAACATGTTTTGACGTATATTAGAGCACGGATAAGGGGAAATTATTGAATAAATTGCTGTTAACATGTTACTTTGACCTAATTAAACCCATTTTTTAAAAATTACCATGACAACCTTTAATAAAAAAGATCAAAGGAAAAGTTAGAGTTGAGAATTGCAGTTTTTATTGATTAAAACTTTTCTTAAATATTCTTTCTTACACAGCATTTAGACATTTTTTTCCCGCTTATGACAGAAATTCTGATGACAATTTCATTACTTTAGACACAAGTGTTTCTTGGTTTGCAGCCCAATACGTGCTCATTGTTCTTCTCTCAACCAAAAATAATGAAATGATACCAAGCAGCTTGGACTATAATTGCCATTGTAGTTGTATGTAGAAAACGACACATGGCAAACATCAGTTATACATATCATAGGTGTGTATTTTTTGATCTAGACACCAACACCACCACCACAGAAACCCCCAGACCCAGAAACTGCTCCTCAACAGCACTGATACTCTAACTCACTGCCAGTCTGACCAAATGTCCGTTTTTAAAACCCAAACTGTTCTCCACAAAATCCCTTTTTTTTCTCTAGTGTGCAGTACAAAAAAACATCATCTGCAGTTACGGTAGTGTTCACTGGGTGAATGAAGACACTGCTGTACGACGGCGGGTCTGGTCGGGTCTGGAGTTGAGGAGGGTTTACATGTCCAGCAGTAAGACCCTGGGGTCTTCAATCACTGACTTGATCTTCCGCAGGAAAGTGACGGCCTCTCTCCCATCAATCAGACGATGGTCGTACGTCAGAGCGACGTACATCATGGGGCGGACCTCCACCTGAACAAGAGGGGAAAAAAAAACACATTAGTGTTGCTCCTGGGGTGAATAAAGATGATGAGGATGAAAAAGATGGTGAAGATGAAGAGGAAGGAGCAGATGATGATGATGGAAAAAGTGAAAAAGATTTTTAACAATTTTATTCTCATTGCACATATACAGACAATGTTGTTGTCTGAAAATGGAATCGGTGCTTGTTCAAAACACCACAGCTGACCAAGATGAGATTTAAATCTAGGTCACGTGTCAAACACAAGGCTCAGGGGCCAAACGCAGCCCACCAAGTCGTTTTGTCTGGCCTGGGGGAGCTCAAAAGGCATTTCATAAAGTCCATGCAGCTGAGTTTCTTAACCTGATAATTTATTTTTTTTAATACACAATATTTGTAACTTGAATAAATAATAATACATTGCAGGGGGAACTGTATGGCTAATTGACCCCTACCTGCTGAAAATGAGTATGACCTCCCTGATCTAGGTCCTCTGATCACTAACCTGTTTCCACCGCCACATTTAACAATATTTGTCCTTAAAAATTAATGTTACTTTAAAAAAAAAAAAAAAAATACAATCAAGCACAGTGCAGAGACACGTGATGTGAGTGTAAGTGAGAATGTGACTTTGTGAAGGAGGAACATTGATGTTGTTCTAAACGTATATACAGCGAGACAAAAACCTTCATCTGGAGGTTTTTGTACCGGTGGTAAACACTGACAGAACCAACCTTGCCACCGATTGCCACAGGCTTGTCAAAGATGCCGTGCATGCCCAAAATGGCAGACTGAGGTGGGTTGATGATGGGCGTCCCGAACAGGGAGCCAAACACGCCGCCGTTGCTGATGGTGAAAGTTCCTCCGTCCATGTCCTCCACTGCCAGCTCATTTTTACGAGCCTACCAGAGACACACACATTTACAGTTACCACTGAAACTAACCACTTTAGTAGAAATGGACAAAGCGAGGGAGAGCAACAAGAACGTGAGAATTGTTTTAATTTATTTTTTTCACCTTTTCGCCCAGTGCATTGATGGCTTTCTCAATGTCTGCAAAATTCATTCCCTCCACGCTTCGGATTACAGGAACCACCAGACCCTGAGAGAGTGAGAAGTCACATGGGTGAATTTTCCAGCCCTTCACATTAGAGGCGAGTGGGCTGCAGAGCACTAACACCGTGTTTAACCACCTAATCCACTTGGCTCACCTTTGGTGTGGCCACAGCCACACTGATGTCCACGTAGTCCCTGTACACAATCTCTTTGGTCGTGTCATCGATGACTGGAACACACAGGTTTGAATGTTTAACCAGTTGACTTTTTTTTTTTTTCAAATCTGAAGCAAACTTTCTGTCTGGTGTAAGGAAGTGAGAACCTCAAACCGACTGCCAGTGTGAGATGTTTTTTTTGTTTTTTTGTTTTTTTTTTTGAAACCCACACAGACCACCTTTGCTACATTGAATAGATCAGTCCTGCTTAAAGGAACTAAAAACAACACAGCATTAGTTTGAGGTTGAGCAGAAGACAAGACCCTCACACGCACCACAAAGCTGCTGTAAAACTATATCCTAAAGTGCTGAGAAAATGTACTGCAGTTAGATGCGTACCAGCGTTGACAGCGGGCTGGTCAGCCAGAGCGTAGGCAGCGGCCTTCACAAACGCAGACATGAAGCCCAGCTTTATGTTGTGTTTCTTCAGGAAGGCATCTTTGTACGACTGCCTCATCTCTGAGATGTTGCTGCAAAGAAGAGAAAAAAAAAATCACAGATGAACAAGGATGAGATATTGAGTATTTGGGTACAACTGACTGAGGAGAAGTGTCAGTACTGTACTTTGGCATTCAGAGATCCTGATTTTTTCTAGACAGACACCTTGAATGCCAGACACTCAAATAAAATGAAAAAATAAATAAATCACATTTTGTCTAACATTATTATGTTGTCATAATTATTCACAGGCCAGTTATTCATTCTCGGGCCAGACTGGACAGTTTGGCGGCCCAGATTTGGCCGGTGGGCCACCGGTAGGTAACCGCAGATCTACAGTAAAGAAAAAAACACTGACGTAAAAGGACCAGGAATATTATTATGTACATGCTCATCACCATTTGCGTTATGGCTCAATATGAAATATTTTAAGCAGGCTAAAAATAAGACTGTGTGTGTTTTAAATGATTAATTATGTATTGGATTAAAAAACCTGACTTTGTAAAAAAAAAAAAAATTCAAATTCATGGTTTTTAGAAAGTTACCTAATAGAAATGTTTATACCGATACTCCCTTGACCGTGACCAGGGTCACACAGCTTGCAGTATTTGTACATACTATCAATTATTTGTCCTTTTTGAATGAAAGCTGCTGAAACTGTCCTGCTAATCGTTTCACTATTGCTCATTTTTCTCCTGTATCTCTCTTTTTAATTGTTTGTTTTCCTGTCTCTAACCCTGTTGAAGCTCTAGGATTTCTCCGCTAACATAATTAGCCGCTCCCAAGACGCAGACTCTCCGAGAAAGGAGAGAAGAAGCGATAAAAATCTTCACTTTCTAGAGCCTGTAAATCTTATTGGGCTGTCATAAAAGCCCATATCGGTTGAGGCTGCTCCTGCACTCAGAGCGCAGGTCTCTGCGGGCCCCTGCAGATGCTCTGGCCTCCTGCCCTGACTAGCTCCTTCGGCTCCAGATGAGCCCTAGCCTGGGAAGTCTTCCTCCAGACCGTCAATGTCAATTCAATTAGGATACACAGAAAACCCTGAATAGCTGAAAGCCGACACCACACATTTGCGGGGAAAAGAAATCCTCAAAGTGTCCTCTTCAGCACAGGGGGCAAGTGCAGACAATAACATTTCCTTGTAAATTAATAAAACACGTTTTAAAAATTCTTATCTTCGTTTTAGATGGCATTACCACCAAATATTTACATTCCAGCATTTAAGAGGATATTGGGTTTCAAAAAGCCTTTCCTGTTGGATTAATTCCACTTCACTACAACTTGTGAAAGTATTGTTTCAGCTTCTGACGTAGACCTGCACGTGTAGCTACCGAATACGCTGCGGCTTCTGACGTAGATGTACTCACTGCACGTGTAGCTACCGAATACGCTGCCCTTCTACTGCATTTGAATACACATATATCTCAGTAGCACAACTGATTTGGTGTCTTACAGTGAAGACCTGTGTTTTGTTTTGTTTTTTTATTTCTTACCTCATGTCGACTTCATTGAATGTAGTCAACATGGCACAGGTGTTTTGGGCTTCCTTCAGTCTCTGGGCAATTCTTAGTCTCATGCGGTTCATCTTAACCTAAAACGTTAGAATGAGAACAGATTATATTAAATATTTTACTTAATTTATTTTTCCCATAATGGTTAGTCTTTTTTTTAAACGATGTTTTTTACCCTGCTCTCTGTCCTGGCACCTTTAGCTGCCCCCTCAGCCTGACCCACTGGTGCAGCAGGAGCGGCCGTGGGCTTGATGGCTGAAACTGTTAAAAAGAAAAAAAAACACATATGAAGAAGCAGTTAGCATTACTTGACACCAGCTAATCTAAACTGGTGGAGGTCACCGTTCACACGAACCTAAACAACGATTATCAGCTCAGGGTCCAAGGCACAGATGTCAAACATAAACAGATCTCACATGACACAGCCACAGTCTGTCTGATGAACAACTAACCAGGTTTGGTGTCCATAGCATGTGCTGGCACAGGTGGCACAGGGGGCATAGTGGTGGGAATGGGGCCCACTGCTGCAGCGGCAGGAGGTGGAGACGGAGCGGCAGAAGGTGGAGGTGGTGGAGGGGCTGCAGCGGCCGGGGCCTCAGCTTTTGGAGCACCAGCTGAGGACAAAGAAGTTGTTGTTGTTTTAAGGTATGTCTGTAACTGGCCTGAGACCATAACACATTTGTTTGGATGATATATTGTGCCACAGCATTGTCAACTTTTGTTTTGAGACTGAATTAACCACTGATGTCATGATAATAAATCAAAATATTGGAAATACACCCTTTCACATGCAATAAATTACCCATGTGTATTTTATACGATATTCAAATTTCCGATGGTACCTGAAACCCCCTCATTACAAGTTGGCATGCAATTAAATATAAATAAATAAATAAATAAATATATATATATAGCTTTTGCGTTGTTCTGTTTCTACTTTCGTTGTCGACCAAACACCTCCATCAGTGTTGGCGTTCTGGATAAAGGTTCTGCATTTTAAGGTGCAGTATTTTTTCCCCAGCTGGGAAACTGGTTGAGGTGGTTATGTTTTAGTGGGTGTGCAAGTTTGTTGCCCCCACCCCCCAAAAAGTGGGTGACTGACAAGAAGGTTCACTCTGCTCATTCTGCTATGGAACCAACAGATCCCTCTTGAGTGAACCCTCTTGTCATCCAGTCTGTTTGGAGGAAACAGACGAGGAAAACAACCACGCACGGAAATATATCAAAGACCGCAAAATAATCAACTTAATATTCAGTTATCCTGTGATTGATGGACTGACTGATTATAATCCCAGGCCTGGTCTGTAATGTAACTTAGACTTTAAAGTATAATTAAATTTTCAGTGGAAGTCAAGTGTAACTGACCTCCTTTTCTCAGCTTGAACAGAGGAGTTCCTCCTTCCACTTTGCCTCCATCAGGGATCAAAAGCTCCTCAATCACCCCAGCAGCGGGAGAGGGAACCTGGACTGAGGTCTAACCACAGCAACCACAATAGAGTGGAAGTAGTCAGTACAAATCAGTTAGTGCATTTTCATAAAGTTTCACAAAAAAGAAAAACAATCATAAATTCAAATCACAGTCAACAGTCAGAATCACAGGTGTTTCACTGCCAAATAAGTCTTTTAAACAGCCCACCAATTAATTATAATGCTATTAAATAATCCCGTTTGACATTTGTTATTTTGTACATAACATCACCAGCCCCCTGTACATAACAACTGACATAAAACAATTATTTTTATTCCCTTAAAACTAACTAAACCAATAAGACAGGGGTTGGCTCTGAGCTCATCCATTTCTCACAACAACATCCAGTGATGTGTGTAACTAAGTACACACCATTTTCAAAACATCTCTTTCTGAAAGACTCCAGTCTTGACTTCAGACTTCAATCACTGAACAGATAGTGGTTTGACATTTTAGCACAGCAGAAAAAAAAAAAAAAACTATTAAAGCGTGAAAGAAAACCAACTGGTTGATCAGGGCAGACAAAGACGGTTTATGACATTTTTAATGCCAACGCCATGAGGGAAAAAAAAACAAACAAAACAAAACCATCCATCAGTCACACACTGTGGAAGCTTTTATGCTAAAAAAATACAATGTATTTGCCCTTAACTCAAAATTCAATATTTTATATATATGTGGAAGCATATCATCATTTTTACCTTGTCTGTCTCGATCTCACACACCAACTCATCCTCTGAGACCGTGTCTCCAACAGCTGTGGGAGCAGAAAGCTGTCTTAGAATCACAGCAATCAGTTGTTGAACATAAACTGGTTTGCTGTCATGGTTGAGCCGCGTTACCTTTCTCCCACCTCACGTCCCCTTCTGTGACAGACTCTGCAAACGCAGGCGCCTTGACTGTGACGACTTCATCTCCTGGTGAGCAAAGACAAGGTACAAAAAATAAAACACTCTCTCATACTTATATTTTACAATTTATGTATCCAAGTCTTAACAAGTTAAAACTTACTGTAGGCAACAGATGTCCTGAAGTACTGGATTTGGAAGATGCTGGAACGGGGTTCAGATTTTCTGCACAGGTAAAAAATAATACGGACAAAATAAATAATAAATATACCATATTTGGTTTGTATAGAAGGTATAATGTATGTATGTACAAAACAATTTTAGGCGGATCTTTAAATTGCTGCTAAGACTGTAATATTGCACAACTTCCCTTCATACTTGTTTGAATGTCAAAATGAAACCTGTAAGACTTTCTTGAACGTAACTCTAGCGAGTTATTTTGGTTAAAAGACCCAAAGAGAAACAAGCGCAGCACTGAAATGCAGTTCAAGTTTCAACCCGGCTCAAACTTTTGTCAGCTGTTCGTTAGCTCTGGTACTAGTTGACAGTGGCATTTACTCGTCCTAGTAACACACACATGACGACTACTGGTTTTACCTAAAAAAATATGTTGATCTCTACACTAAACTATTGACAGTGGTTAATATAACAAATCATTAAGTTAAGCACAATACTGCAGTCAAATTGTTATTTTTGATAGTCATACCACCATCTGACGACCAAAAGCGATCAAATTCTTATTTTTGATCATACCACCATCTGACGACCAAAAGCGAGTATAGAGGTGGATAAAAATTCAGAGTCGCTGGCAAAAAGTTATTTCTGATAAAGCTCTAGTTATTTGCATACTTACACAGTGATGGAGGGGCTGGCAGACAGCGCTATTGATGGGAAAACAGAAGAATACATTTAGGTTTATTTCTGTAAAGTGATTTTACCAAAGCCAACACATCAATGTAACTGCTGTACCTGCTGTGGCCCGACGAGCTAACACATTATTGCCCTGTGAAAAAGACACAGATTGGTATTTTGAATATGCAAAGACATTCCATGACCATTGCAGAATGTCAGCTACAGTATTAATGAGGAACTACTAGTTCTGGAAAAACTAACAGCCGACTGTTGGAGACACATTTGTAACTGTCTTCAATCGACAAAAGATCAGATCAGTCAGTCAAGTCGATCAAAGGTCAGATTCAAACGTTAGACCCTGACCTTTGACATATTCGATAACACTGTTTATCAAATATTTGACACGGCAATCATAGTAGCTGATATAATAATAATAATAAACATTAATCTGCTACTGAACACCTATGTAAATAATGATGCAGTAGCAGGAATCACGTTTAATAATATAATAGTGACAGACATGTTAACTCTTTCATTTGGAAAACTTTTCATTACTACTATATTACTATAGCCATTTATTTTACACGACTAGCTTTATATCCTATGTACATTAATGTAAATAATTCATATAAACAATCAAGAATATTACGGTGTATTTTATCTTAAATACCACGGCGTGACCTCGGTATGACAGCACCACACACCTAGCTTAGCATGGCTAGCATGTTCTGAGTGATAACCTAAACATTGATTAACTTTACAACTTAGTCGGACAAGTGACATTTCAGCCTTGAACACAGCTTATGTATACGTGTTTGGAAAAAGACACAATGTCTTCACTTGTAGTTTTTAAACGTGAATATTAGCTGCTGCAAAGTGTCAAACCCGAGTGTCCCACTGTCCTTGGCTTCTGGGTGTTACGGCCTGACCGCGGCCTACCAATGCTAATGCTAACCCTGACAGCGCCGTTGCTGCTTCGCTCCCTGTTACAGACAAACACAGAGGAGTTTCGCCGCAGCAGGTCTGATCCCTACCTGGCGAAGGGCAGAGAGGGAGCGGCTGAAATTCCTGGTGAAACACCGGGAATGGGACAACATGATGGCTGTGTGACAGCAGCCAGTCCGCGGAAGCGAAACTCCGGTCAAGACAGACAGGATAGAGCAGCAGCCAGGACGCGGCGTGGAACAAACCAAGTCGTCCTCAGTGGAGGGGGGAGAAGAGGCGGAGGGGAATCGTTAATATGGTTTCTTCCTCTGAATGACAGAAAAAAATAAAAATTACAGCACGTGTAAAGTTTAGGGGGGCCTACCTCACTGATTAATTTCTGTTAAATGCTACACAGAATAGAATAGAATTCCAAAGGTTGCTTTTAACTGGCCAAAAAAATGAGTTGAAACAGTGGTACAGGTCGGAGAAGAGAAGCTAAATGGCCAGTTAATAGAATAGAACAGAACAGAATAGAATTCAGTTAATAGAACAGAATAGAATAGAATAGAATAGGAAGTTACAACACATATACACAAGGATATTGTATATCATAACTTAATATTACAAATGATTTGCAATATAACTGATTTAACTTACAGTCAAGGTATTTAGTCAATAATATTTTCAAATATA
Source organism: Cynoglossus semilaevis (assembly GCF_000523025.1). Lineage (NCBI taxonomy): Eukaryota > Metazoa > Chordata > Actinopteri > Pleuronectiformes > Cynoglossidae > Cynoglossus > Cynoglossus semilaevis. The sequence continues at coordinate 6,005,274 of NC_024307.1, read as the reverse complement.
AATGCACATACATGTGTACATACAGTATATTACATTACATTGCATTACAATACATTTAGCAGATATTTATATATATATTATATTTATATTTAAATACATATAAATATGTTTTTAAATATATTTATATTTATTTAGTATATAGTATCTGTGTGGACTATCTAGGGCATTGCTTCCCAAAGACTGGGTTGCGATCCTCAGGTGGGTCGCAAGAGTTGTTTTTTGTTTTGTTTTTTTGGTCGTCTTACATCATGATTTCCAGGAGTTTACGAATAATGTCTATTGACTTGGGTCGCAAAGGTTTGTGACTTTTAAAATATGGGTCCCCAGAGAAAAAGTTTAGGAAACACTGGGCTAGTGTAACAATTTTTTTTAAAAAGAGCTTATAATTATGACTTTTTTTGTAATATCCCATTTTTGTACGGTTGTATGTACAAGAAGATAGGATGAGTTTCTAAAATAAATTTCTAAAACAATTTAAAACGCTGAGGTAACTCTATAAACCCTGTTATTATATTTAAAATTAATTATTGGTGCTATTTTTGTTTAACTTTTTATTTTATTTTTTTATATTTGTCAATTCATTATTTTGACCCCATAATAACGGGGCTACGTTTATGTATAGATATATCAATATAGCATTCTTACACTCTCTCTCTCTCTCTCCCCCTCCCCCCCCTCCCCCCCTCTCTCACTCACCACACTTTCCTCCTGACATTTTTGCGGCTGCTGATGAGACCATTACCATGTTGTGCTTTTCTCACAAGGCCACGCCCCAGAAGCTGTAACACATCAGTGTGTTCTGCACCCGGACTCCCGAACTGTGTCAGTGCGCAGGCCAACCGTCATCCACCCGCTCGTCCAGCTCACACCCTCGTACATCCGTCAGCTCCACAGAGCAACAGGTAAGTCTCCTCCACCCGCCGTGTGTCCCCCCTCTCTGGGCGGCTGCAGCCTGGACGGGACTCAGCCCTGCTGTCAGTCACACCGTGTTACTGCGGGTTCTCTTCACTCATTTATCAACTTTATAGCTTCACGCGTAACTTGCGTCTCTTTTTTTTTACTTTTATGTACTATTTATCAGGTTATAACCGCAGGCTGAAAGTGTTAGCGGGTCGTTGGTGAAGGACTCACTATTCAATTCCACGCTATTGTAATGTTTTCTTAATTTGTTGTGACTATAGAAAGAAAAATTCGGTTGGACAAAAAAATAGTTCCCTCGCCGCCGTTTGGACTAATTATTACGTTATTAACTTTTGTCTTCTTTTAATGAACAACACAACGTTAAGTGACTCAATAATTAATGACGCAAATACAAATAAACATCGTTATTTCCGGTCCAAAACTCATAAAACTATTTTCACAGGAAGTTTGTTCTTTGTGACACTGTATATGTAAAATAAGGGAGTTGAGAAGGAAGAACAAACAGGTAAATGTGTAGGACCGAATCTTAATGAAAAAAAAAAAAAAATAAAAGCTTAAAATATGTGCCCAGATGTTTGCGTTAATATAATGTCATTAAATATATATTGTAGAGCATTTTAAAATATTTTTGTTGTGTCGTTTTATGCTGTAAATATATTATATTTGCAGAGGGAATGATAATGTGTGAAGCCGTTTCTGGTGAATGGATTTAAATCAGCTGAAATGTCGGACTTACTTTCTTATTGATAATATTCTTTTTCATCTGAACGCCCAGATGAACGGCAGCGTACTCTTCGTTTTTGCCTCAGATCAGTGACTTATTTTTTTAAACAGACGAGAAAAGTGTAGATAATAATTCAGCACCTTTAATTTACAGCAGTGTGTTACAATATGATATAATGCAATTTGTTTTTATGCAGTCATTTTTATAAGTAAATTAATGTCGATTTTAAGTTTTTGGTAGAGTAGCATTTGATTTTTTCAAATAGTGATTTTTTTATAACAAGTTTTTTTTTTCTAAGTACATTATTCTAATCCAAAACTTCAGACAATGCTTATATTTCCTATATATGTACAATTATATGTACACTTATGGGCAGAAATGTACAATGCAAAGTTACCTCTAAAATGTTTTTTATGTTATTTTCTGTTTGTTATTTTTGAACTGTGTCCACTCGCTGGTCTTCACAGACGCTCCTCCGTGTCCAAGTGAAACTGCAGTGAGCATGAACCTCAGCCTCCCCGACCAGAACATGCACACCTCTGCCGAAGGCTGCAACGACGACGACAAGCCCGACCCCATGTTACCTTGCTTCCGCAGAAACGTGTACGACGAGCCCCTGTCCTCGTACTCCAACAGCTCCATTATCTCTCAGCTCCTTCGTAAGACGATCCAAAACAAGAGAGCCTTGGACGAAAGTCCGTTCTACCTTTCGGGCTCCGCTGCCGCCGACTCCGGTCAGGAGGACCGGAGCAGCGTCTCCTCCAAGGACAGCACCGTGGAGGCCACGTCCCCCGGAGCTCACGTGTCCACGGGAATCAACCCCGACGGTGAACATTCCGTGACTGACCACCTGCAGGCCAAGAGAGCCAGAGTGGAGAACATTATCAGGGTCATGGCTAATTCTCCAAACAGCAGGCAGCACGGAGAAGCTGAGAGGTCTGACGCTGAAGTGACCAGAGAGACCAGGGAGGTGTACAGGGAAAACAAGCGCAAACAGAGGCTGCCCCAGCACCAGGAGCACAGCGTCGGAGGACCAGTGATCAGAAGAGTCGGCGGCAGTCACAATGATGGCTGTAACAGCAAAGATGAGGAGTGTCACAAGTTGAAGGAGCAGCTCCACAGCATGCAGAGGCTGCTGCACCAGCTGCAGGAGAAGTTCCTTCAAGTTTACCATCGAGATGATGTCGAACGTGACGACAGAGATGAGATGGAAATCCACGGTGAGCGCGACAGCCTTTCAGAAACCGCTGGGTCGCGATTCGTAAGTGTGGGGAACGAACAAGCAAAGGACAAGGACCAAAGGAAGGAAGCGGTCCATCTTGTGAACCAAAGAGAAAACCAGAACCTTCAGGAGATGCTGAAGCAGGAGCTCTCCAGGGCGGTGAATGAGTGTGTGGACAGGGTGTTCCAGAAGGTTTCTTCCACGGGCGTGGACATGTCCCCGCAAGCACGCATGTGCTCATCTCCTGAGATGCAAATGAGTTCTGGTGCAGACAGGAAGATCCAGCAGGTCGGCATCACACCAGAACCGCCTGAGTCTGAGGAGTCCACTGTCAAACCCTGCTCTCTGGAGTACTACGAAAACTCTGCATCCCAAAGTCCTCAGGACCAGACCGAGGCGCTGTCACTCGTGGTCCGCAAGCCCCCGGTGACCCCCATAAGCACAATCACCTCCAGCGTGAAACGGCCCTATCCAATCCATCAGACTCCATTCCAGTTCAACTACAGCGCCCCTCTGCACGACAGTCACATCCTGGAGCATCTTCTCAAGTACGGCCCTCACGCCAGCTTCGGGGCTCTGTCCTGTCTGCCCCCGGCTATGGACAGTACCTCCTCAGACTCAGTGGACCTGCCCTGGGACACCATCGCCATGAGGACCAAGGTGACGCCGGGCCACCTGGGCCACCACTCCCGCAGTTCAGCACTGGGGGCAGTGTCCGTGGACAACCTGTGTCTGCCCCATGTCAAGATTGAATGTGGGGAGCTGCAGAGCATGGCTGAACGGAACCCCTACATGTCCCTCAATATATCCTTTTCCTCTGTGGTCCACTTTGTATTTAGACTGGACCATATGGGCCAGTGGTTGGAAAGTTAAAAGAAATGTAGAAATCAATATATATTTGTACTAGATCATTTGGCAAAAATACACATGTTCAACCACTGACTGTAGAACAGGTGCTGCATATGACCTAATGAGATGTCAAGTGGGCCGGACCAGTGCAATCATCACATAATTACCTATAAATAATAACCTATAGTCTCTTTTCCCCTTCGTTTTTATGCAAATAGGTGCATTACAGCAGTGTTTCCCAAACTTTTTTTTCTGGGGACCCATATTTTAAAAGTCACAAACCTTCGTGACCCAAGTCAATAAACATTATTTGTAAACTTTTGGGAAACAAGACCCAAAATTTCCCCTCTTGTGACCAACCTGAGGGTTGCGACCCAGTCTTTGGGAGACAATGCCTTAGATCAATCCTCAAACTGATGAAGTATAATTTTACAAAACATTTCCTGAACATGAAGTGTTTGTGTATTATTTTATTTTCAAAATTCATCAAGTGTGCCAGATTGAAACCCCAAGCGGGCCGCTTTTGGCCCACGGGCCGTATGTTTGACACCCCTGGTACAGAAAAAAGTCCCAAAATAACCCAGTTTGTATTTAAGGCAACTTCTGATTTAAATTATAATAAGATCATGTTTTGTACAGATGTC
>NC_024307.1:5992205-6000891 GCF_000523025.1 Cynoglossus semilaevis | reverse complement strand
ACATTTTAAATTTATCAGCCACTTGCTCCTCATTTTCTTTTCAAATGTGTTTGTTAGGAACAAATCTGACGTCACCTGGCACAGAAAGGGTTAACGCTGTGATTTGATTTTTTTTTAGGTCCAAATCAGAACTAAACTCATTTATATAAAATGAATAACTAACTGAAAGAAGAGAACGTCTAGTCTCTAATACCATGTGCAGCACGACTACAGAATTTAAACCTGTGATCCATCTTGGGACCACGACCCGCCCTTTTGAAAACGGGACTGCAAATTGAATGTGAGGTGATTTTCAATAATAATATTAATAATAATAATAATAATGATAATAACACGTATTTAAACCTCATTGAATACTGTATTAATATAAATATAATAACAATATAAAGACTATCTTATCTTTAAAATTCATTAAAGAAATACATTGTAAAATAACCGGTACATTAACAACATAGGAGTAAAATATTGTGGTTCTAAATGTGACTTTAGTTCAATAAAAAAAACAAAAAACATCGTCCATCATGGTCTGCTGCCGATAATAAATATATATTCAACTTGACCGAGACAACGTCCGCAGCGTGTGCTAGAATAATTCGGGCGTATTGTGTTTTATTTACCTTTCATTTTACTCAAACTGCCTCTCTGTGTTTCAGCTCCTCCATTTGAACAATAGCGGCTGGAGGTTCAGCCTGGGCAGTTCCACTAACAAACTTCAAGGAGAATTTTTTCTTTGATCTGCCTAACCTCATAGAAAATTATAGCATCTTCTTTAATCTGAGCAGAGTAATGACTTTAAGTCCAGAAAAAGACAAATAAAAAGGAATACAAGGCTTTGATAAGAATTGCCAGGAACAAAAGCCAATTTTTCAAAGGATGAGAAAGCACTGGTTTCTGTTTCAGGAAGCGTTGTTTTTTCTTTTTTTTTTCTACGACTTGAAAAGGTGCAGAATCTATTTCTCCATCATCAGAGTGATAGGGGTGCATCTAAAAGGTCACATCTGAGTGCTGGTGTAACCCCCCCCACCTCCACACACACGCACACACGCTGCCTCCCGACCATGACACTTGAGCTCTTGTCTTGAGCATTTGTTGTTGTATGCCTTTGTCAGAATGAACATGATTACTTTCAAATAGAGCGTGTGATGACACTATTAGAGAAATCCTCAAAGAAAATGACTCCCGCGACAAGTCGTGTTCCGCGCACTTCTTTCCTACTCCGTTGGTTACTGGGCTTTAGGTACTGTTTCCTTTTAAGTGAATTACATTCTTAAATCCTATATATCCTATATATGTTTTCTATAATATTTCTGTAAACAAAAATAAAGAAATATATATAAAATATATAAATATATATAAATATATAGATAAACATATGTGTTTATACATATATATTTATATATTAGAAATATATTATATATATTTATATATATTTTATATATTGATATATAATATTGATATATTATACATATGTATACTGTATAGACTGTATATATGTATACTGTATATGTATATCTATATACTTTTATATAGATATACATATGCATAATATATAAATATTATATATAAATATATATATAAACATATGTGTTTATACATATATATTTATATATTAGAAATATATATATTTATATATATTGTATATATTGATATATAATATTTATATATTATACATATGTATACTGTATAGACTGTATATATGTATACTGTATATGTATATCTATATACTTATATATAGATATAGATATACATATGCATAATATATAAATATTATATATAAATATATAGAATAGAATAGTCTTTATTGTTATTTTCTTCTTAATGTTTAATATATGTATTATATATGTATATATTTACCGTCTATACAGTAACTGTCTTTACAGTAAAGAAACAGCAGTTCGTCTTTGAACATCGCAACATTAATCTTTTACTCCCACCGCCTTAATTCAAAGGTAGTATTTCCTATAATAAATGTATACAGTGGTGACCCGATAATAAAAAATATTATGACCTAAGGCAAAGTGGTGGACTATAGAGGAAATGCTCCTGAGCGTCTTCAGTGCCACGGGGGGAAAAAACCTGAGAAGGAAGTGAATTCATTCATATTTACAACCAAGATAATAAATATTGTAAAGTATAGTACGTTGAATCTGGCACTTTATATTCACACAGTATAGTACTATCTAAACAGTACTATGATGTGTACGTAACAAATGTAGATATTTGTAGGTTTTATTCCATTTTTGTGTTTTGTTTTATTGTGAGAACTACTACACAGCAACGTGTTTGAGTCAACGTCAACGTTGTCAACCATATCAGTAAATCAGCTCCGACTTAACGAAACATTTCTAACAAGCTGTCTTAACCGGCAGGCATGAAGTGCTTCGCCGCCTAATTAAAAATCCCTAATCGAATTGGTAATTCTGTTTTGCCAATAAGCACATGTTAGGGTCATTATTGACTCCCCCGCTTAATGCCAAGCTGTTCTTTAGCAAAATCCAATTTTGCTGAAGATTGAGGCAACACAATACTGCGGCCGACTATCACTTTGCACAGAAGTGTACGCCGTGTATTACATTTAATTGTCTGAGATGTGGTTTTTTTTTTCACCTTAACCTAAACGTAAACATCCAGGAGGGCCTCACCCCCAGCCATCTGAAGAAGGCCAAGCTCATGTTCTTCTACACCCGCTACCCCAGCTCCAATGTGCTGAAAGCCTTCTTCCCTGACGTCAAGGTAAAACCTTTTTTTTTTATTCTTCTCATCTGGAAATTGTCGTTTATACAATTGTAGAAGGGAATTTGAACTAATAACATTTGAGTTCTTTGTAAATTTCACATTTAGTGTGTAGAACTATTGTTATTTGAAGGATAAGGATAACATCACTTTTTTTGTATCCCTGTCAGATACATATTCTGAGGGAACATTTACAGAGATCAGAGGTCTTAAATGGGGGTCTGCGACCCCTAGGTGGTCCGTGGAGGTCCTGGAAGTGGGTCGTGAAATTTTGTGGCTAATTAGATTATTTACAGACATGAATTCAGATACTGAAGTCTAATTTCAGATGCTAAGGATTTTTTATTATTTGTATTATTTTATATTATTTTCCAAAATAAAAAAAAAAAAGTTGACTCTAGACATTATATTCTCAGAGGTCTTCAGAAGGCGGTCTACGACCCCTTGGTGGTCAGTGGAGGATTTGCATGCGGGTGAAATCTGGTTTACTTAAACCTAACTAAATATAGATATATATATAGTTATATACTTATATAATATTATATATGATATAAGTCTGAATATAAATACCATAAATGTAAACACATTTTTTACTCTCTCTCTATATATATATCAATATACACACATATGTCTATATATGTGTATACTGCATATATATGACCATATATAGATGTAATTTTTTCTTTCTTTTTTGGGGGGGTTTCTATCCTTTTGGGGGGGGGGTCTTGACCTAAAAAATGATTGAAGATCCCTGGTGTATACACAGCAACAAACACTGTCTGAATGAATGCATTTTTCATACATCATTTCAATACATTTACCACTTCCTCAGTGGTAAAACGTTCTTGCGGTGGGCTGTGAACCACGGCTTGATCAAGCCTATCTTAACAACGTTTAACTAAAGCTTGTTGACGACAGCTTCTAGTTGTCAAAAAAAATGACTAAACCGATACAAAACAAACAACCGTTAAGGTCGCGCCGCGCTGCTAAACTCCCCGGTATTTTCTTGTCCACGTGTGTTTGGAACAGAAAGCTCAGCAGTGTGTCGGAGGAGAGAGACAAAGAGGCAGAGGGCTTTAGATGACAAAGGCTGAGCTGCTAGTACGTCCTGGGGGCAGAGGCAGATACGGGGGTCATTCTCTCTTTTTTAAAAAGGCCACTCCAGTCAGCAAATGGAGTGACAAAGGACTCTGCAGGAAAAGGCATTGCTATTGAGAGTCAACACAGAGTTGGTATTAGAGACTTTCTGAGGCCACGATCACGCGGTGGCGAGCTGGTCCCTAAACACAACATCCTGTGTGTTTTGGCCTCGGTCTTGTGTCAGGGCTTTTCTTCTGTCTCTTCTTTTTGTCTCGTCTCCTTATCTGTATCCTGTCGTTAGCCCCTCCCTCCCTCATTCACTCTCTTCATCCCCTCTACCATAAATTTTTCCTCTATATCTCCTCTCCTATCTGGACTCCTGGATCACTGGGCCAGTTTGGGGGCCTCTAGCCTCATGTTCTGATCTGACCTGTGGGGTCAGAGGGGAGGATGCTGCTGCTGCAGCCCTATAAACATCTCCTCCTTGCCTAAAATCCCGTGGTGGGAAGTGGCACTAAACAAAAGAGCGGCTAATCCCAGTGTCTGATTCCATCCTATCATCCTGAGTCAATGAGAGGGAAGCTTCCTTCTGTCCTCCTGCCGCTGCCTTTTCACCCACCACAACAGAGGGAAGAAGCGTCTTTGATGCCTGCCCTGCCCTCAGGCGCTTTTCTCCTGTCTTTCTGGATGATGAGATAGAATAACAAGACTGATGTCAAGACTGACTTGGAAACACAGAGGCCCTGACATGTGTTTGTTCACCCGGGACATGGGTGTGAAAAAGAAAAATCTGAGCGATTATGTCGTCGTGGAGAATAACGGAACAGTCGACGAAAAACCAGGTTTTGGAAAAGAAAATTATCCAGAACCAATTGCAAAGAATTGGAGCAAAATGCTAATCTGCAACTGCGATGTGTGCGCGAGTACAAATACACTATAAATACCAGTATCAGTAACGGTTCATTCAAATACTTGTACTCATACTTTAACGCATGTGTTGATTGAGCTGTAAAAATACTGTACCTGCTTTTCACCACAACCAGCTTCCTAGAAGTCAGCTTATTTATGTATATATACAGTATATATATGTCACATATATATGTTTATATATTTATATATTATATTTATATATATATAAATATACAGTACATATATTTATATGTGTACATATACACATACGTATACATATATACATATATATATGTATGTACATATATACATACATATATGTATGTATGTCGTGTATATTGTTTATATATATTTATATATATTATATTTTGTTATATATATAAATTTACATATATATTTTATGTGTGTATATTTACACACACACACATATATATAAATATATACACATACACACACGTGAGGCACCATTCAATAGGTGGTTCCTGGGGCTCAAACTGAGGACCTTCTGCGTGTAAGGCAGATGCGTAAAGGATGCGCGATAACTGCTACGCTATGGAACCACCACAGTGCATACAGTTATAACACACAGTTTAAAAGACAGTTTGTTTACTGGACAGCAGGAGGCAGTGTTTTCAATTTGCTGTTGGTATCAAAGCTCTGCTCACTTTCTGTTCAGCGTTTTATCCTCGGTTCATCTGATATATTGTCAAACATGACGACGACGTCAGTGTAAATTGATTGTTTTTCTTTGGAGGATTTCTGGAATATTCTGTCATTTTCTTTCTCCAGTTCAACCGCTGCATCACCTCTCAGCTGATTAAGTGGTTCAGTAACTTCCGGGAGTTCTACTACATCCAGATGGAGAAGTTTGCGCGACAGGCCATCGTGGACGGCGTCAGTGAAGTGAAGGACATGACTGTGAGCAGGGACTCCGAGCTGTTCCGGGCCCTGAACATGCACTACAACAAGGCCAACGACTTCCATGTAAGTCTCACAGTAACAGTTCACCAATAAGAATGACTCCAGGACACCAGCAGGTGTCAGGAGCTGAACAGATTCGTTTATTGTATTTGTCCACTCTTTGGACCTGGTACTGTAGACCGGTCTTCCAGTCAGCAGTTGCTGTGGTCACGTACGTGGTTGTCTTTGTGCTGACCTGTGTGTCACACTGCACCTGTGGCTGACCAGCCTTCACAGCCATTATCTAAACTCCGCAGCGATGCTTTATCAAACTGTGGGAAGAGGAAGCCACAAAATCCTGCTTAAAACAACTCAGGATTAGAGGACCAGTACGCCTGAGCGAGGCCAGGATTGCTACTGATGCGGAATGCTGAGAAAGACGCTGTGGACTGTGGAGGGAGAAGGTCCGGATGGTGGGAAAGGGACGGGTCCGTTTTCTTTACCTTGGGCCCAAGACATTCCTTTCCCAGGGAAGCTTTTGTGTCGAGAGATGAGGGGAAAGAAAAATAACTTAAACCAACAACTGCAGCGCTCGCTGAGCAGCCGATGTGAAACGGGGGGGGGCAGGACACTTGGGTCTCTTCGCATCCCTTACGTCTCAAAGCTCAATAATGTGTAGCCATTTTAAAAAAAAGAAATTTATTTAGCATCGTTGACTTCTGGTTAGCCAGTAGAGGGAGTAGACGTGCCGCGCTAGTACTTCCGTGAGCGGTTAACTTTTTAAACCAAACAGAGCCTCACATCACTTTTCTCGTTTGATTCCCAGAGAAACCACAAAAAGGCGGAAAGCCAACCATAAAAGAAGAGGCTAGCGCAGATATGGGCAACAATGGGTCCTAAAATTTGACATGGCGGCCGGGTTAGGAGCAGATAGATGGAGCGTTCATGTGAAATGACATGAAAAGTCATGGATAAAGGCTAAAATGCTATGTGAAATGACATGTAAAAGTCATGGATAAAAGCTAAAATGCTAAAATCATTTTAGCCTTTTCTAGGCCAACATTGCAAGGAAACGGCTAAGTATAACGATAATATAAATTATTAAGATAATTTGGACAAGTTTGGCGGGTTGGATTAAAAAGCCAAATGTGCCACATCCGGCCCCCGTGCCATAGTTTGCCCTTACCTGAGCTAGCGCTAACTCAACCCTGGATGCTATTACCACCCTGCTTGAGAAACATCGTGCGGCGTTCGCCACCGGGTTTAAAACATCGTTCAGTCGACCTGCCCTGAAATTAGATCAAACGCTTTAGCATCGCCAGCTAACACACAGTAGCTGTTACACAGGCTAACACCCAGGAATCCATGATGCTAATTGACCCTGCTGGGCACAATCGCTGGTTCAACTTCAAGAAACAGGAGCGGCTAATCAAAGAGAGAGTCTAATTGAAAGTTAATGAGCGCAGACTTTTACACTGGCTGTGTTTGTGCAGAGAACAAAGAGATGAGCTCCCTTTCATCAGGTATTTAAAGAATTATACCACCGGTCGTTTTTTTTTATAAATCTCTGTCTCTGAGAAATGTGATGTACATGTTTAAACACGAACTTTACTCACTTCCACTGGTCTTCGAGGTTCCCGACCTATTCCTGGAGGTGGCGGAAATCACGCTGCACGAGTTTTTCGACGCCATTTCTGCGGCCAAGGATTCGGATCCCTCGTGGAAGAAAGCCATCTACAAAGTCATCTGTAAACTGGACAGCGACGTCCCCGAGGAGTTCAAGACTTCTTCTTACTTGTAGGCAGAGGTGTCAAAATGAAGTTTCAGAGGTCGGTCAGTGGAGAGAGTAGTGACACTAGAACTGTTTTATCCTTTGCTGTAGTGCAGTGATCAACCTGTGGTCTGCGGGCCCAATCTGGCGCGCCCAAATGTCCAATCCGGCCCGTGATGAAATTCCAAAATAAATAACAAATAAGAAAGTTAGACAGAAAAAAATATTTTATTTTCATTCGTATTTGAATGTACAGTGGCCCATAAAAGATTCTGCCACAAATATAGTTGTTGCCCTCTGATTTAGTGAATTTTGGTGAAGTGATGAATCATTATTTTGTAAATATGTAAAAAGGAAATAAATAAAAAAACAGTCAGAATTTAGGTTTGAATGTGCAACTAATTTAAACCTTTGTGGTTTTACTTTGTAGCGTAGGATTTTTTTTTTAACATATCGTGTTGAAACACGTGTTTACAACGATGCTGTCTTTTATGTCAAAGCCTTATTCACAGTAGCCCGATTTGGGAGACGTAGTTTTTTTTACATAGCGTTTTGTGAGTTGCGTACAATTTCGTCGTGGCGTCGTTTACATTTGTTACACACTTGAACAATGTGCATGTGTTGGAAAAAAAAAAGGTTTCTTTATCTTTGACTTTTACTGAATATTAAAGACGAATTACTGTAACAGCAGCAGTGTTGCTATTTATTTCTGCAAAAATCTCAGTAACGTGTAATGTAAATATTTTAAAGTTTTATAAGGAATAAAAACATTTAAAAGATCAGATTGACGCCGTGTTCTGTCTGTCATGTTGTGCTCCTCCAACGCTTGGGCCATGAACGGCGGAGCACTGAGCCCCTAAGGTGCCTCTAATCCAGGTCCAGCAGCCAGCTGTTCACTGTTCACCACACTCTGCTCTTCTCTTTGTTCAACCGAAGTCAACTTTCCGAGGCCCTCATTCACCGGGCGGCTGCTGCGGCTGCGGACAACGGCCGTGTCTTAAAAAACAGCCACCAAGCATTCCCTGATAATGACCAATGCCCGAGGTGACCTCACATCACGGTTGTGCCAGACAAGCAAAATTCCACACAGCCACTGACTCTGTCTTCCAGGCACCAAACACACGCACAAACACAGCAGCGACGTGCGGTGAGGTTCATGGCCGTCGAGGCACTGACTCCTCTGGAGTCAGATTTACAATTGTAAGAACTGAAAAGAGTGTACGATGAATAATTGAATACATTAAAGATGGTAAAGTACGATATCAAGGCATGAAATAAGTATACAGACATAAA
>NC_024307.1:5989499-5992161 GCF_000523025.1 Cynoglossus semilaevis | reverse complement strand
TCAAAACGAGTTCTTCACTAATGTTTGATTTGTAATGCAACTGTATGCAGGTCTCCCATTGATGGGCTGATTTACTTTATTTTACTTATTTAGAAATATAAGTAAACTGTATCAGAACAAGAGATCTGTAGGTAAAAAAATTGAAGATTGTGTAAAAAGTTTTTCATTACATTTTTTGTCAAAATCTGAACTTTTCATGTCATTTTTGTTGACATTTTGATGAACTTATTTTGTAAAATTATTTTTCAAAATTGACTGACATTTTGATGAACTTTTTTTGTAAAATTATTTTTCCAAATTGTATCTTTATCTGTATTTTTCTCATAAAATTAGAGCATTTAAAGAACATTTTTTGAAATTTTTTAAAACTAAATTATTTGTCAAAATCTGAACTTTAAATAAAATGATTACAGAAAACTGCTTCGAGTCAAAGATTTGCCAAACTAGATTAAATAATGAAAAACATTATTTGGTGAAACTAAAAAAAAAAAGGTAGTTACAATTTAAATATGAAAACATTATTTGAAAAAAAAGGTAGTTACAATTTAAATATGAAGCAAAAAATAAATAAAAATAAAAACATGCAGAAATTAAAATATATTTTGATATATATCATTTCATACTAATAACAATATCAAAATTTAAGGAAAATAGGTTTTAAGTGAGTAAAAATATATTACGAAAAGGACAGAAATTAGTCAAAAATACCCAACAAAATATTAAAGAAAATCCACTATAAACAAGACTAACAAAACTGGGATCAACCAATCTGACATCAAAAAGTTCTGGGCCACATACATCCTGTCCACATGGGCTGGACTTCACTGAGTCTTGCTGTAAGATCAGTAAACATTTGTAATATCCCTTTAACAAGTACAGCATTTTCCTGTGCTCGACAACAGCCACTCATGATTGTTCTTCAGAGCGACACGTCAACGTCAGCGCCCAAACCGAACGTTTAATAGAAAAAAGCTTTTAGTGGGCCGAGCACCAATTACATCAGAAATGATAACATTAAGGAAATTAAAACATGGGCTGCAGTGGCTGATGACGACGAGTGGGGACAATAAAGCTCACTAATCTTTTAATAGACATTTCCTTTCAATTAGATCGGCCTTCTTCACTAAATTGATTTACATTCTCCGCGCAGTCAAAAACGCCCCTGGTCCTAGCATCGTGCTGCGCTGCAATTAATTTGTTGTGACATTTCTGTACAAGACTCAGTAACCTGGGAGAGAGTGAAAGAAAACAAAGATTACCGTACACCTTCAGTCGCTCGGTCGCCTCTGGCGGACGAGGCCTGGACTCAGTCGGTTCCAGAGTGAAACGATGTTCTGTATGAGATTCAGATCAAAGAGTTGTAATGAATATGAAAAGACAATTAAGGTGAGAAGGAGGAAGAACAAAAAAAAAACCCAAAACAATTATGAATTCATTCATCTTGGAGCGATTTACCCAGTTAGGGGTCAAAGGGTGACGAAAACAAATCAGTGGAAAAAAACGCCGGTCAGACGTTGATGGTTCGTACGTTTAACAACTTTGTCATGAACCGTTTAAAAAAATTAATTAATTAAGCTGTATGATTGGTTCACAACAGTAAAAGACAAAATGTTTTTTTTAAAAACTGTACAGTCTTACAAGCAAACGGAGAAGAGCCAAGAAGAGTAACAGCGCCCTCTAGTGACGTTATCGTGAAGCACACACGGTTATCTTTATGGTCCAGATCATCTTTATGGTCAACGTTAACCTGCCGGTTTGGAAGCTAGTCGTTAAAGGTAAACTTTGTCCAGAGGACAAAAGGAAAAACAAACAAAAAAAAAGTCTCTGTTGTGAAGGTAAAACAACCGTTAAAGGTAAACTTTGACTTAACAGTCCAGAGGAGAAAAGGAAAAACTAAACAAAAGTCTCTGTTGTGAAGGTAAAACAAATTAAATTATTTTTTAATCAAACATTCAAATTGTTTTCTTATTCACAATAGCACAAGTCTCACAAGAGACATTCTGGAAGGTTCTTTAAATAGATTGTTGGGTAACAAAGACCCATCCCGAAAAATCCAGCTTTGAGCTGAATTCTACGGCAGAAATACTTGTAATTCATAATCACGATTAGTTACGAATTATCTTAAGTAATCATGATTAATCATAAATAATTCGTGGGTAAAATCCCTAATTTTACACCTACTATTTCTATATTATTGTTGTTGTTTTGATTTCCATATAACTGCAGACATTTTTAAATATAATTGTGTCCTGTTATTGATGTTATTTCTAGATTTGTATACCTAATGTAATTTTTTTTTACCATACGTTTGGCCTAATCGAGAAAATCAATTGAATCGAATTGAATCGAACCGAAATAAATAATCCGTAGATTAAGAATTGCAAAATCTGTCCATCAAGTTATATTAGAGATCAAACTCTGCAATGACCAACTATGTCCACACGGGGGCGCGCTTGTTCCTATTAACGAGCCGTTTTTCCTTCAGGGAAACCTTCAGTACTGCTGACAACAAGGCTCCAAAGAGACGGTGGACACGGTGAAATCGAATCGAATCGTCATGATGTTCTTTTACATTTGTTCGGTGGATAAACACCAGATCACAGTCTGTGAGGTTTCCTGCTAATTAAAAACCTGAGCGGGGGGTCGGAAGGGGGGGGGGGGG
>NC_024307.1:5986200-5989276 GCF_000523025.1 Cynoglossus semilaevis | reverse complement strand
GAGACTGGGGGGACACTGGGACAGCGCCTGGGTTTAATCTCCGGGCTCAGATACCAGCACCGGGGTTAGGGTTTAATCTGGGAGGGCTGTGGGAGCCGGAGGGAGAGCAACTTGAGAAGGGGAGGCCGCTGACTTTAGGCTGCCCTTCAGACAACCACTTCTTGGTGTAGTTTAGTCAGATCACTAGTAAATCTTTATTAATTTTAATTGGAGCCCCCATTTAAAAGAGCAATTAAAGCGGATTAATCGAGCCCATCCCCGTATAATGTCTTCTGTTAATTAGTTTGTCAGCACTGTTTTAATATCGCTTAATGACTTCATATTTCAGGGATGACATTAAAGGGATGCTGAAGGAAAAGAAATGGCCTTATCACAACGCTCCGCTGTAATGGGAGACGTCCCCCACCAACGGGCAAGGTCAGACCTGGGGCCGCCCGGGACCGGGGAGGCTTCAGGGTGGCACCGAGACACCCACCTCTGGGGGTGCACTGCCAGAGACAGAGCGAGAGAGAGAGAGTGAGAGAGAGAGAGAGAGAGAGAGAGAGAGAGAGACCTTGTATTACAGCTATGATTTATTTCCTGAATATTTTTTCTTCTGTGGAAATTATTTTTAAGCCTCTCAGAGGAGCAGAGGAAAAAATATTAATAAACCTGACTGTGTACGGGCATGTTTTTTATTTATTTATTTATTTTTAAATTACGTTTTTTTTCTTCATGTAACAAGGTTAAATGTTTTATTTAAATTTACATTTCCTGCTTTTATGACACAGAAATAATTCATTCCTTCAACCGTCTTCCTTCACATATTCACATCACACTGTATAAACCGCAGTGAGTTTCCAACTTTAGAGATTTAAAATAAAAGTTCAACTCATTTCAGCTGCGTCTGGAGTGATTCATGTGCTGATTTGTCTTTCCGTCTATTTTGAGCAGGTTGGTGTCCAGTCCAGCAGCCAGAGCATTTATGTGGCTGGATAAAAATTTTATGTGGCCTCAGATTTAATTGTGATTTATTTACAGCCAACCAGAATGATGAAATAATAATGATCCGACCAATGAATAAGACAAGCCTCAGCTGTAATTACTCTTCACATATCTGTAGCTGCTGCTGCTAAACTAAAAAACAATGCTTTAAAATGGCATTCTGATCCTTTAGCTTTATTTCGCAAACATTTGTTTACATCTGTTTTTGTCTTTTTTTTCCCCCATTAATCTAATGATTTTGATTGAGAAATGTTGGTTTAGGTTTAGAAAAGGAGACCAAAAATATTTGGTCTAAAGATGACTGAATTTTCTTTACAAAGCAACTAAACTTAAAATATCATTACAAGTGCAATGCAACATGAAAATGCTACGTATGTCATTGCATATACTGTATCTGGGTTACTTGTCATGTTGCAGCAACAAATGTTGAAGGACGAATAGACTGAACAGTAAAAAAACATTAATTACTTTTCTTTAATAATAATGAAATATGAGTATCTGGGTTAATTGTCGTGTTGCAGCAACAAAGGTCGGAGGACGAATAGACTGAACAGTAAAAAAAAATACAATAAAACTTTAATATAATTGTTGATAAAAATATAATATAAAAAATAATATATAATATAAAAATAGAACAAAATTTGAATATATGTACTTTCTACATTTACACAAGAGAAATGCTGTAATTTGCATGTTAACCCAATGAAATTATAGAGTTATTGCGAAGAAATTGAAGTTTATTTTTGTTATACTGTAGTATTTCAAAGACTTCACGAAATCACAAAATAAACTAACAAAACAGCAGTACTGTAAATGACTGTCTGTACCAACATGACTGTATTTTTACACTGTTTATTCACAATAACCAAAAAACTCACACAATAGTGATTTAATATAAAACAAGTTCATGTTGCACTGCACTTGCCATGCTATTTTATGAGGGAAAAGAGAAAAAAAGAAGGGAGAAAAACCACCTCACAGTTTGGAGCAGCCAGGCTGCAGTGGCAAATTACTAAGACAAATTGGTCCTCCATTGACCACATGTTCTTGTTTTTGTTTTGTTTTTTTACTGCCAGCAATAAGTGACCTTGAACAACAGCACTTTCTGATGAAAAATGAACAGACGTTTGGCCCTCAGATATTTTTAAATAGATCTTTAGATTTATTTTTTATTTTGTCTTGATGTCATAGTTTTACCCATAAATCTTTTTCATGAAGCTAAACATATTCTATGATTTTTAATGTCTGCTCTGTATTAGTAAGCGACTCTACCGACTACCTGGGCCACCTGGTGGCAGAAGAGGTTTGGTGCAGCTAGAACATTTTCTCCATGTCTGTCCAAAAACGTGCTGCAGGATTAGGATTTGTCTCTTCATGTAGTCCTTTGATGGACGGGGACGACTGTTGGGGCTCTACCCTGTTCTTGCAAAGGCTGCTGGGATTGGCTCCAGCTCACCCGGTGACCCTGAAAACAATTATGCAGTCAAAGATGAATGAATTACTGCACCACTCCACAGTCATTTGGCAAATATATCATTATTTACCAGCCAGAAAAAAAATTCTAGCAAGAGTACATGATGCTATTAACTTTTATACTCAGAAAAAACTGTTCTGTGGCCCACACAGGGGCTCGCGACCCCACGTTTGGGAAACAATAAGGCTGTTGCCTTCAAAGTGACACTCAGTCAAAGGTGGGGAAGTTGCTAAAAACCAACAGCTCATCCTCCTTATTGCAGCCCAGGCTGGCGTGCATCCTTGCTAATTTGAGTGTGCCCTCGCACCTCCGCTCTCCTCAGCACATTCATAAATCTCATTCCCATTATCCCGCTAATTAGCCGGGATTACAGGAGCATGTAATGCCCCCGCTTCCCAATAGATTGATTGGAGGACGGTCTCTTTGTTTTGAAATCACTTCCTGATTGATGTACAGAGCCCTAGTTTGCAATTGTAATGGCCCAGATGTTAACAATCAAATGCGTTTCCGCTCCAGGAAGTAACAGTCTGTCATGGAAGAGGAGCCAGTCGAGCGTGTAACGACACATCATAGGAGTGTGGGGAAGGAGGGATGCAGAGGAAGAGATGGAGGGATGAA
>NC_024307.1:5984006-5986192 GCF_000523025.1 Cynoglossus semilaevis | reverse complement strand
GACCGCTGCCGGGTGAGAGCATCATGTCCTGGACCATCCGTCCAGAAACACAGGACAACAGTTCATCTGGCAGAGGCAGCCGTGATATGACGCCTCCAAGAAAAGGAAGATTACTGTTTTGTTGAAGTGTTTTTTTATTCTTTAAGCGCCTAAAAATGTTTCTTTCTCTTTGTTTACTCATGGTATTTAAAAAAAAATGTAAACGATTCAAATATTCCCAGGACTAAGCAGACAGAGTTCCTGTCTTAAGACTCAGTGTTAAAGGAAATGATCAGTGTCACTTTCCTGTGGCTTTGGCCTGGAATAAATCCATCCTTCTAACAGTAGAGGGCACTCTTGTCTAACCAAACCCACAGCAGCGACTCCCTGACTTTCCTCCTCATTCCTTTTTTCTTACCCTTCACCAATAAATCACTTTCCCGGATAGTTAATGGATATAGAAGCAGATCATGAGTGAGCTATCTGCGGGGCGATAATTTAAGTGAAGATCCCCACAATGATTGCAGTGAAAGGTTATTTATTTCAACAATAATGCAGGACACAAAGGGAGAATCTGGGCAAGATTACCAGCTAGGGTACGCTAGAGTGCTCATCTCCAATGGAGCAGCGTGTAAATTGGGTTCACTTTCCCCAATGAAAATACAGACTGCAGTTTATTTCAACTTTATGCACATGGAAGGCTGTGGCGAGGACGGCTGGGGACTCCGAGATGGCGGTGCACGTGAGGGGAGGGTGGGTTTAGACCTTGAAAAATGCCCCTTTTGTCCCTGAGTCTCTGGAAGGCTGAACTACAGAGGTACAGTAACCCGTCCACCAGATTCCCACTCCCTATAATTAAAAACATGATGACAATAAGGGAAATGGTGGAAAGCCTGGTGGCCTGGATAATGGACAGAATAAGCACAGGCCGAGAAATGAAGGTGAGCCAGAACTCTTTGTGTGGATCTGTCCTTGCATCTAGGTCTGCGCGGCACGTCGGTCCAGTTAAAGGCGATTCCGGGCTCGTCTGACGGACCGCACCCGAGGGCAGGGAGGCCAGCTTGGCACTGACACTACTCTCCTCAAGTCATGCAGAAAAACGCATGATTAAGGCGCAATTGACATGTCAAAGAAAAGTCCTGGAGAGAAAAGAGGAAAAGAGCTCCATATGCTGCCCCATGTGGCCACGGCATCGCCAGAGCACGGCTGCCCTCGCCGTCTGATCCTGCGTCACGTCCCAGAGCCTCCATCACCCGGGTCAACGCAGGGTTCTGCTTCCTGAACACAAACTTCAGGACGCCACGTAGGAAGCGTGGAGCTGCTCAGTACTCTGGGGTATTTACAGCGTGTACCTTTGCATGTCTGTCATGCTCCAGGCGTTCAACGACGCTGTCAGCCCAGATATGCATCGGACATGGATCCAGTGCGGTGTGAGATATAACTATTGGGGAAGGAGCGCAGCCCTTGAGCTGCTTGATAAGCACTGTCACACAGACATATGTATCTGCGGCTCGTCTTCAGGCTCAGCTTGACTTTACCTGTGACTGCAGGTAAATTCCTCCGTTTACTGCCGGGGCTCAGCGGTCGGAGCGACTGCTGCAGGAGTGACTCAGGGTTTGGGATCAAAGAAATGGATACGACCGTAGAAATGGATCTTCCTGATGCACAAGTTAACATAAGGAGAGACTCATTTATGAACAAAGCAAGATAGAGAATAACTCAGGCCTGAGTCTGTGTGACAACGTGTGTCGTGGACGAAAAAAATCTTGGTGTGAGCAAACGCTGAAGTTGGACAACACTGTTAAATTAGCACGAAGGTTAAGAACTTTATGTCATTAGAAACCTTCGACAGTTCAGATCGGTTTCCTGTGAGGAAAATCTGAATCAGCATTTATTAATTGATATAAATTAATCTGAAAATATTTTTTTACAACACTGTAACGCCCAATAACTCCTCTTATTATTAGTTGATAAATGATGGTATTTACACAGACTGTGGGAAAGCCGTTTTTTTCATGAAGCACAAAAAATCTGCGACTGACGTGATGACTGACACAATGGACAAATTAAGGGACTGTAGACTGATTACTATTGACTATATTGATATGGACGATGACTTTTTGAAAAAATAGGAAAAATAAATTCCATCTTTCGAATTAGACACAAAAAACCAGGTGTGAATCACAGACATCGACCTGCTGTTGTTT
>NC_024307.1:5978318-5982449 GCF_000523025.1 Cynoglossus semilaevis | reverse complement strand
GCGGGGGTGTTTGGGAGGGGGAGGGCGGGGGGAGGGTCCCCCACAGTGAGATATATGGGATTTTAAGGCTTTCAAGTAGTTGCAGTAGTACTGCAGTACAGAATACAACTCCAGATTTGTTTGAATATTTTTTTTAGATCTTTTTTTAATCACATATTTTAAAGTTTTTTTTCCTGTTAAAATCCTCTAAATAAGTGCTTTGTGTACTATTTATTTATTATTAGACAGGTACTACATCGACGAAGCTAATTTTATGTTGATGCGAAACACTGAAATATTTCTCGTTTTAATGGTAAAAATGCGCTACAATATTAAAACATAACAATAAAATGATGCTACGGTATTAGCTGTAGCATTAGCATTCAATTGCCAAGGTATGACTCATTACAACTTTTTCATGTCTGATACCAATACCGATACCGCAACTTATCCAATATCAGTCCGATACCTTCTCCGATACTGTCCTTGTTACCGCATGTCGCGCAAAGTTAAGTTAAGAAGCGGCTCTACCTGTTTTTTTTTTCGAAATGATCCTGTGTATCGAATCGAGCCAACCCTATTATTTTTCGTAACCTTATTGTCAACCCTAGATATTTGCCAAATACTTTCGGATTCTAATAGTTAAAGGTTTAACGTTAGCCCGGCGCAGGTATAACTTTCTAAGTGCGATCAATTCACAAACACAAACCGCACCGACCCAAAAGTCCCTTTTTTTTAAACGGTGTCTGAAGATTAAAGCATTTATTGCAAATATATTTAAATATACTGCAGCGTTATACGGTCGGGAAGAACTTTTTTTTTCTAGCTAGCATGCAGTAGAAGTTCACAGCGAGTCAAAGTGCCGAGGTTTTGGGTCCTGTCCAAATAACTCTGTCTCTGTTGCTGGTGATTGACACGCAGGTCAGACCTGGGTACAGTGGGGGTCTGACACTTGTGTTGCGGGGGCTCGACTCACTTCCTCAGCTCTGCATATTCACCGGCCTGTCTCCCTCTCTGCAGGCCAATTCATAATTAACAGCTGTTGGCTTGTCAAGAGTGGCCCTGGCCGTGGCACGTTCATATATTTATATTCACTGTGAAGACCCCCTCGCCATGGATGGATTTCAGAGGCCGTGAACCCATCCTCTCCCCCTGAATGATGGACACTCACCTGAAAGCTCAAATACATACTCAGTCAACCTGCCCTCTCCGTCTCCCCCTCTCACCCCCCCCCCCCCCCCCCCCTCTGTTGGCTTTCAACTCATTCAGTTTCTCTCCTTCCTCTCTCTCTCTCTCTCTCTCTCTCTCCCCCTCTTCTCCCCCCTCCCGCTGCTCACCACCTTCTGCCACCATGTCAGGGAACTTTTGCGTTAACTCCGGTCTGTCTGGCCGGGGGTTGGAGGCGGTATGAAAATGAAGTGTGGCCACGGCCGGCCCCTTCTGCTCCGTGTGTTTGTCATGCCTGTTTAGCCGGAGTTGAAATGTAAATATAGAGTGCGGGAGATCTCGGCTGCGATCGGCTGCTTGAAATTCTAATAAACAAGTAGCTGTCCACCTGTAATAAATGATACCCATAAAAGGGGGTGATTCCTGCAGCAGATAAAGATGAAAAGTAATTGTTTGTGCTCACACAAAATTAATCAGATCAAAACAGGGGCAATCATTTTAAAGAGACACCAGACCCATAAAAAAAAAGGCAAAGCTGTGATAAAGTATTGGCTATCAGGCCTGCAGTCTGGAGGTTAGCATTACAATAATATGGAGGTTCCAGTATTCATGTGGCTGGAGATTGCATATATTATTGCATATATTCAAAGAGGGGGAGAGTGTTTATAGTACATACATATACAAGTGGAAGCTGACAAAGACACAGCCGAGGCACAAGGTCAGGAAATGTTGGAGTTTCGCTCCAGACAACACAAGCGTTTGGTTCTAACAGATTTCTTATTTTTGATGGATCGTGACTCACGATCCAACTACAACACGAGGCGGTTCGTGATTCATACAGATGAGCTGATTACTACATTAATACTTCATAAATGAACAATTACAAGGGCAGGGCATACTTTTTTTTTTTTTTTTTTTTGCACCGATGGCATTTGCGTATCACAGCTCACCAAATGCGTTCCAACGACTACTGCACCTTGTTTGTTTTGCCCCGGCTTTCATCACTTGTGTTGAAAGTAACGCACTTGCGGTGCCAGCCAGAGGTGTTCCCTGTACCCAGATCAACACACACAGCCCGTGCCATCCAAGCTGAGGCCCCAGATATGAGAGAGCACCTGGAAAGAGAAGAGGCAACACAAACAGGGTTATTTTCACAGCTTTGATATGCTAAATATACAAAAACTCCCTCCAGCTAAAGGGCCAGCGCTGGTCCGTGTTCAGCGGTACACATGCTGAGGACAGAGAGCTGCTCTGTTCAGCTCTTATGCACTGGCTGTGGTCCTACAGAGTACAATGTGTTTGCCAGAGCAATGGAGAGAGACCTTGATGCACACAAACGGCAGCAGAACTCTCTCACTGCTCAGCCATGATCAGGTCAGGCCGGTGTTTGCCGTCCTTTTCTGAGCCATGGCACAAAATTAACTTCAGAAAAATATCCACACGGTACACCAGCAGGCAAAAACGTCCCCCCAAAAATATATGTATGTAATGAAATACAGTGATCTTCTCATTTCCATTTACTCTCAATTCATTTTCTTAGTGCAAAATCTGAGCCTGTTTAGTTGAACACAGCACTGACGCACTCGCAGGAATTGATGAAAGAGACAGTTGAACAGCGCCAAGGCTGGATTTATTTATTTTTTGGTTTTTAATAGCTTTTTGCTGCCACCTAGTGAAAAAAAAAAATCTTCCGAATGACATTGTCTCACAGAAGAACAGAAATGAATAATTTAATAAATAAATAAATAGATAAATAAAAAGTGTTTTCAGACCAATTAAGTAGAATTAGGTAATTATATATATATATATATGTATATATATATATATATATACTGTGTATATATATATA
Organism: Cynoglossus semilaevis; assembly: GCF_000523025.1. Taxonomy (NCBI): domain Eukaryota; kingdom Metazoa; phylum Chordata; class Actinopteri; order Pleuronectiformes; family Cynoglossidae; genus Cynoglossus; species Cynoglossus semilaevis. The sequence goes on along the minus strand of NC_024307.1, from coordinate 5,979,454 downwards.
AATATATAATGTGTACTTTATATATACCTATATACTATATAGCTTTGTGTATACTATAGTTCTGTATAAATGGCCTATAATTTAATATATAGTACATAGTTATACACAACATACTGCATATATTTACACACACTATATAGTTTTATATATACTGTGCAGTTCTGGACTGAGATACTGAAGTACTTGTCACTTTCATTCTTGCACTCTTTTGTTTTTTATTTTGTTTTTCTGAAACCCACTTGACTCTGGAAGCTTCAAATAAAAACACGTCTTCCTCCTCCTTTGTGAGAGAATTAATCACACACTACGGTAATTTCTGGTCAACTTTCAAGCGAGCAGATTTCACTCTGCTCACGACCGTGTCTGTGATACTGTCATCACAGACAGTAACAGTCGGTCAGACCATCCATCAAGTTCTGCCGCGACATTCACTTTCACATCACAGCCCTTCCACACTACACTGCATTTCCCCCCCGGCCACCATCAACCACGGTTTCCAACAACAGTCCAATGACAGAGAACCTGCCAGGCTGTAAGTGCACTAAGTCGGACGGTGTCAAATGGAAGAGATCAACAAGTCCTTCCATTTAGCAGCTGTCCAAATTGAGAAGGTGATGAGGCTAAAGCTCCTCTGGAGGCGATGGCATGCTTTGGCAAGTGTCTCGTCTAGTTACCGGCAGAGAATTGCACTTGAAGGAGCGATTGAGTCAGCAGCAGCAGCAGCAGCACCAGCAGCAGCAGCAGCAGCAGCAGGCGCCCCACACGCAGGAACACGACCGTTGGCGGCGACACTTGTGTGAAACTCGTAACACCGACCAAATTCCCTGCACTCTTTATTCTTGTGTGGCAGGTTGTAATGGAGTTAATTGTACAATAAAAGCTATTCTCTAAATCATTTCCTCTCTGTCCATACAAGATTGATCACGCAACCGATCCTTTCTACCGCTGTAATTTTCATATTTAATGAGCGTGACACCAAAACTATTACACTAATTAGTCAATTCTCACATATCGGTAATGATGCTCGCAGTAATTAATATTGTATTTAATTAAAAAATGACCCATTTCAGTGGCTTGCACGCCGGCGTCACTTTGCCTGCGGTTAGCAAGGGGACGTTGGAGAAGGGAGTGGGGAG
>NC_024307.1:5963100-5968409 GCF_000523025.1 Cynoglossus semilaevis | reverse complement strand
CGTTTTGGCTTTTCTGCCACAGATTTTCAGTTTCCTCCAACATATGTCTGTGGGGTTAGCATGTGCTCCAGACGCCCTCTCTCCTTCAGTGGAGGCAGCAGGCCAGTGTGATTTATGTGGGGCCCCTGTTCCACTGTGCATACACTGGAAAATCTCCAGTTTACACAAGAACTGCCTGAAAAATGAGATCTGTGACTACGTTCTTTTCATTAGCGGCTTACGCTAGCGTGGAGCGTTCGGGAGTCTCGGCGCTCCTAATGATGCCCGCGCGGGCTCGCAGCCTCCCAGCTGCTCAAAACTTCTCATTACCTGCGACACTCGTGTCACAAACACTTTTATTTAATTTGCGCAACAATTAAAAAAGGGAAAACAGTCGCTAAACCCGTGCTGCCAGGCGCTCCCGGGGCTGAAAGAAAATGTTTGTGCAGCGGCGTGCGCTCTCGACAATACCCTGTTTTGATGTTCAGCTGTAAAGAGCAGCCATAAACGACGGCGATATTTTTGATAGTGCATTGTATTCAATATACAGTCAAAGAGCTCCCTGATAGGAAGTGACACTCGGATGGATATACAACGATGGGATTGTATTACCGGGGAATCCGCTTCACAAAGGCAGCCTTAAAAAAACCCCTACCCTTCCTGTCTATCTGTGTACTGACAGATATTCCCCACATGTGGTCTGCTCCCCTGATCCCCCCCCCCCCCCCCCCCCCCCGCCGTGACAGCATTCAATCTCCCTTATAGCATAAGAACATGCAAAGACCAGCCACTCTCCCCTGATCCCCCCCCCCTCTCTCGGCGCCCCCTGCCTTCTCCCGCACCTTTCCAGCCATCAGTAACAAACAATGATGCTCTGGTCCCAGGCAGCAGTTCAGTTCTCTTATCTAAATAAGATTTAGCCTTCATTTAAAGGGGGGCTCCATCAGTTTGGAGAGATGGCAGAGGAACAGTCAGCAGGATAGAGACCTAGGGCACCTCATTTTATCTTTATTTATGTCTCTCTGCCTCGCTCTCTTCCCAGCAGCAGGAGCGGGCGTGCACACGCCGCTGCCGAGACGCACTCAACAATGTAATTGGGGTGATGAAAAATTATCGTGATTGGGGGCACTGCCTCTCTCTCCCTCTCTCTCTGTCTCCCCACCCCTCATCACCCTTTGCTCCCCCGGCTCCACCCAATACCCTCTCTTCTCCGCCTCTGAACAGTAATAACATCTCTGGGCCCATCTGTCACCATCTAATGTGACAAAGTTTTTATCGCATGTATTAAGGCGGCCAGATTAAAAAGTAAATACGGCAATCTCACCAGGCCCTCACGCTGGCAGGTTATGGCGCATTTCACGGTGGCCTGAGCACCTCATCAGTGTTCCGCCGCCTGTGCCCCTGGCAGGGAAACAAACAGGCCCCCAGGGAGCAGAGCCTGAGGGGGTGGAGGTAGCAGGGACCGTGGTGGGGTTGTGTTTGGCTGCAGGGGGGGGGGGGGGGGGGGGGGAAGGAGAGGATGGGAGGTGCTCGGCAAGCAAGGGGGATTGGGGTTAAGGAGATGTTAACGGATACCATTAATGTTATATGTCTTCTTCCCCGAGAGGTAGATGGCAGTCTGTATTGCCCCTTTGTTCCTTCTACCTTTTCTGCCTCAGCTCTCCATGGGCTAAGAGTCCGGAAAAATGGGAAACGGAGAAAAAGCAGAAGAGGTAAAGGGTCAACGTACCCAAGTGTACGTGGTACAATGGCCTCGTGATCAACCCAAACTTCCAGCTCTAACCAGGTGATTTTTCACCGGTGTTCTCGCGTTGATCCTCGCCTCCGTATCTGCAGCATTCTGCAGCCATGGCCTGCGGTTCGCTGCCTTTAGTCGGGTGTTTTCCATCTGGCCCATCTATCCAGACTCTGCACTCAGGAGGCAACGCACTGTGACTCCCAGCACCTTGGTTGGCAGATGGGGAAGTGAATGCAGCGTGCCTGTCAGATTAGCTCCTGTAATGGCTCATTTGGGCTCCTATGAGGAGATATTAGCACATGTGTTCCATACGTCTGTGCCGGGCTCCGTTACGCTACCTGGAGGATTCCTTACATACACAGAATCCACACATCAGGAATCATCGCAACAAGGGAGACCAAGTAGAACAGGGTATCGAGAGGGCGGAACATCAGAGTACAGGACCACAACATTGATTTTGAAGGTCTCTGGACAGAAAAGCGAGCTTTTGAAACGTTCTGTTTGAACACCTCTTCCTCCCCCTTCACTCGCAGCGTAGGCGTGTTGATAACGAAGTGGCCGAGGCTGCTTTAAATAAAGCCTTAATGAATGTTAGCAGCAGCAGGCTTGGCAGAGCAACCGACAGAAGAGGGTGTGGGGATTGTCAGCCGAGCACCTGGGATAGCTGGGCGGCGTGCTGGGCTGCACGGCTGACGGGCTGGCTGCTGACAGCTTTGTGACAGCTCAGTGTCTGTGCCGCAGCACTATCTGTAGTCTCCTCCAGAGGGAGAGCCGCTGAACATGTGTAGCTGTCTCTCTGCCTGTCATTAGGGGCACTTAGCGAAAGGGGCCCAACGCGCCACTCCAGTTTACAATTAACTTTGCAGGTCGCCGGGTGTGACAGACACTGGATGGCGGCGGACGCTGTTGGCCAAACGGCGAGGACAGGGCGGCCGCTGCGCTCTTCCTGTCCACAACAGATGCTAGTTCAGACGCGGAGGACCTCGGTGTCACCCAGCAGTCTCGTCGCCACCACGGTCCACGGACCTGAGATGGCACTTGGACAAGGACCAGAACATCCACTGGCAGCGAGTCGGCGGTACACGTGTCTCCCTCTGCATAAAGTAGTGGAATGTATCAGTGACAGGCGTGTATACTGTGGAATTACTGTATAGTTACAGTACTTTAATTAGGTACACACACACACACACCCACAGCACAACAGTAACAATTGTCACGCGCTACTTGGTAACGGGGCAACAGTGGTGTTGTAGCCCAGGACCTGTCACCCTGATCTTTGGTGAAGTTTATCACGTTAGTGTTTGTGTTTATTCAAGTACAATTACATTTAAGAAACAACAGGCCAGTGGTTCTCAACCTGTGGTAGGTCTGTAGTTATTAGGCAAAATAGTACGAGGGGGGAGGGAAGAGCATAAACTGTATTTACAAAAATATACTCAGAATGCTAATTAGGTGACATATTAGAAATTCAATTAATTGTTTTTGGAAGATGAAATCAACGAGGATTATGTTTATATAATTGATTAATCATGATCTTAGACATTTTTAATCATGTTAATAGAGATTAATTTACAATAGAGAATAATAATTTATAATGTATATCGATGGAACAGAAAGACCAATCAGAGCAGGTACGTACAGGGCTGCTGCCACGGAGATACATATATATATATATATATACATATATATATATATATATGTATATATATATATATATATATATATATATTACATATATACATATATATAACATATATATACATATATATATACACACACATATATATATATACATATATATATTACATACATATATATATACATATATATATACTGTATATTATATATATATATACATATATATATATTACATACATATATATATATATTTATATATATATATATACACATATATATTACATATATATGACCTGTATACCACACCTAAGAACATGAATATATTTTAAGGGAATTTTTTTGTATTCTGTTATTTAAGATAACAATTTTAGTTTGAGGTACATGAGACTATTTCACATTGTTCTTACAAATAAAGGATCGTTGTATTTGGTCATCATTTGTCAGGAGCTCATTTTGTTTAAAAAAAAAATCGTGACTTGATTTATATCGTGAGTTGAGTGTATCGTTAAATCCCTAATGTTGATATCATTTTCTAATATCTTTTTGGGCCCTGATCAGTGAGGAGGCCTTGGAATCGACCAACAAATCCAACTAATGGAAATTCTAAAATGTAGAACTCAAAACTGAACTTCACATCGTTGATGGATTTTGATGGTCAGTGTTTCCTGACGTCGACTGGTAGTTTCTTTCAACACTTAAACCTTTTAATAATAATAATAATAATAATAATAATTTTAACTTTATTGATCCCACACATGCTAACTGCTAACTGCTAACTGCGACACTACAGAACCACCGTGTAGCGTCGTTTACAAACACATGTTGGTATTTTAAGCCTGAGATGCTTCTGTGAAACAAAACCCTAATTCCGACAGTTTGTGCAAATAAAAGTGTGTAAGTGTGTGATAGTGTGTGATGTCGTACTGGTTGTTGATGCTACATCATGGATAAACACTTAGAATATGACGGTGAAAAGGCCAGAAAATCAACACTTTGGAGTCAATTCACCATAAAAGAGACCACGGAGAAAGGTCAGGCGGACACGTCGGTGAGCACGGCGAGGTTTTATAGGGCAAAAGAAATCAATTCATAAGCCCCGATCTGAAGGTGTTTATGTGTGAGCGTGTGCGTGTATTCACGTGTGTGCGTGCACGTACTAGGTGAGCTACATCTGCCGTATCTCGCGTCGTAGATATGTGTATCACGATGCTTTTATATTGAATGACCTATCGTGTATCCGGGTTAGCACACTCTTCAGTCACCTTATCCCGCCTCGCAGCGCTGCCCGCTGAATCCAAGAAGCCCCGGTCGGGGCAACTTAACTTACAGACGCTGACAGTGATAGCACAGAAGTCGGGAGACGCAGTTTCAGCCTTTTAAGAATGAGAGGGAGATATTTTACCGCGGGCAGTGGTTCTGAATTATTTTAGAACCCGCAAATTGAAATACTATTAAAAACCTGATAACGTGTATATTTTTATCTGTACAAACCCCTGTATGAGTTGCTGCCACCTAGTGACAGGAGGCTTGTTATCATTCAAGTATTACAGCAGTGGTACATGATGTCCAGCGGCCAGTACTGACCGAGGGTAACGCAACACAAGCAGGGAACTTATAAAGTCTGAGCTGATTTTTTTTTTTTTTACAATCGCACCTCAGTATTTCTGCACCGTTATCATCGATTCCTCGAGCCGTGGTGATCAGATATGTGAACGACCTCTTATTAAGTCAACGCAGCAGATTAATCAGGGCCAATGGGTCCTGTTCAGCAGCAGGACGGGGGACGGGGGACGGGGACATAATGAATGGGGTATGAAATGAGAGTGAGGGGAGGAGGAGGGGGAGGAGGAGGAGGGAAGGAAGTTAGAGACAAGGGAGGGAAATGGATGATGACTTCAGAGGCAGAGAAAGATGGGGGTCGGGGTTCGGGGGGGCAGGGGGGGGGGGGAAACGC
>NC_024307.1:5958431-5962980 GCF_000523025.1 Cynoglossus semilaevis | reverse complement strand
GGGGCAGGGGGGGGGTGTAAACTCAACAATGGACTCGGCCTCAGCTCTGGTCCGACGTCTCTGTTCATTTTTATTTCAATGGTTATTTAGACCATGTGGACTTTACAGTTGTTTACACTGGATTATCTGACATGTATAAATACCTGGTATAATCTACTGCATCAACAGTCGGTAATGGATGGATGAATAGATGGACGGATGACTGGGTAAATATCATAGACACCTCAAGGTCCCCTAAGGCGCCATCTGCTGGAAGGGACAAGAAAAATCTTTTATAACAATATATAAAAACAGTAATAATTTGCTATAATCCAAATCAGCAAATATGAAAAAAAATATATTTTGCTCACCTGAACAGGAAAAAAGGCTTTGTCCGATATGAACTTTTTGTCAAAAACCGATATTGATTCCGATGTCAACCAATACTGATATAGCAGGAAGCAGACTTGTGTCTAGAAGGTTGCAGGTTTGAATCCACCAGCCACTGGGTCCCACTGAGGTCCAGTGAGCCGATTGGTTAAAGGCAGTGTGCAGTGGTGTGAGGTGAATCAGTCACAATAATTTACTTTCACTTTCACTTTCACATGCAGCCATTTTGACACCAAATTATTTTTAGGTCACACATCATTTACCCCCAATTATTTTTAGGCCACACATCATTTGGCCAAACCTGGACGTTGTGTTATCGTGTTTTTTATTATCGGAGGGAAAACTCAAAATTATTCTTAAGAAGATTGCGTAATATTGCATAATTAAACTAATATCGATCGACTGATATTTTCCGATATCCCTCGTTAACAAACGTTAATGTATTTTAAATTATTATTTATTCATTTGTTATTTTATATTATTTCGTGCTTGGTTTTATGTTGGGGGGGTTTCTGTAGGATTGGGGGCAGAAAAGAGAAGGCAAATTATAATCCACCAAACTAGCTAGGGGGCGACACGTAAATAAACAAAGACGTTGTTCTATAATAAAGTCCATTAATTCCGCTGACCACCGCAGTGTTGTTTCAGTCTGGTCACCTGAGATAGCCGTCGCCCGGAGACGCGTGGTTATTGACCAGTTGACAAGGTCAAGAGCCAGCGCCCCCCTTCTACCCTCTTGTGCATGACAATTAGCATTAAAAGCAGGAAGGGCTTGAGTTCAGTCTCTGATTGGCTGTTCCTCGATCGGGTCAGTCTGGGTGTAGGGCGGGATGGGCGGTTGTTTGCCGTTGTGCGATCAGGGCCTTGTTGAGGCTTTAACGCTAACCCTCTACTTAGCATCTTTGTTTAGCACAATGGTATTCTTGATTTAATTAACACTTCAATTAGTCGTGATTGCATAAACACTCTGCGCTAATCACAGCCGAAACCTGCGTGTTGTTCCCGGCAACATTTGAAGGTTTTTTTTTTTTTTTTTTTTTTCTTTCTTTTTTTGGCAATAAGTGCAATCTTGTTACACAAATGATAATTAGGTGTCATTAGCGAATACAAACTGGGTTAATTAAGGTGCGGGGAGCACAAACACTTGAGATGGACCGATCAAAGTTGTGGTGTGACATCATTAGGAGGAGATCCATAAGGGTAGGACTGGGGAGTTATTATATAGTCATATCAGCTCCAGAGTCCGGACCAAACAACAAAATATGAATACACACAGACCCATCCATTATGGAGCGTCGTTGTTTTTTTTTTTTTTTTTATCATACTTTCAGACTCCCCCCTTATCGTCCCAAGTTTTTCCTCTTTATTCATGGACTATCCCTATGGTAATCTGCAGCCGCTCCCCCCTCTGCGGCAGCAGGATGGTAGACTCACACCTGAACTTTGATACTCTTTAGAATAATTGCATATCAGCATACAGCATCACCATTGTGCACACCAAACAAGCTCTTATGCATGGCAAAAAAGCCCACTGTTTGCATAGGCCCATTTATTATGAGTGATAGCGCTGCCTCCGCTGACATTTTATAAACTGGAAGCGCCTAATCTTGTTTGGGCTTGATACTTATTAAAATACCAGAATAGTCGGGCAGTCGGTGTCCAGAGCGGCAACCGGCCACGTCCTGATAGGCGTTGTGTTTTTTGGTAAGAAATATAAATACATTTGTCTTGTGGCTGGGTGCGTCTGTGTCAGACTCACTGTCCGAGGTGAGAGAAGCTCTGAGGCTGGCTGCCTGAGTCACATGATTTATGATCCGGACGAAGGGGAGCAGAGAGGCACGGCGGAATACGAAAAAGTTCACGGCCGGCGCGGAGGCTCGGCCCCTTCGCAGCTCGCGGCTTCAAGCGGCCGGGAGGAGACGGCTGTCAATATCATGAGCCGCTGATCAGATGTGATCGGGGTAAAAGGCAAGTGGTGGGGGCAGTGACGCTGGTGTGGCAGATGAAGACAGGTGGGGGAGGGGAGGGGAGGCTAGTGTGGCTGGAATAATTGAATTCTACAATAGCTGTGAGATATCTGAATGTGACTTTGTGCAGCTCCGGTCCTTTCACTGTTTGAGTATTGACAGCCAAAAACAACAGCCATTATCTGTTAATTACATTAACATTTTATCAGCGCTGGGGGGCTGAGGGGTTGGGGTCTGGGGGGGCTGGGGGGCATGTCCCGCAGCTCTAAGATAGCTGTCAGTCAGCAGCATGGCCGTGGAGATGGGGGGGGGGCTGGTGGTGTGAGGACCAGACCCTGAAGATGAAGTTCCTGCAGGAAAAAAAACAGGTCTTTCTCTCAGACTGCCCCCTGCAGTTTGCATCCCTAACAGAGAGGGGGCAGACAGGGGCAAAGGAGCATCCCCTTGTCTGTGTCCTCAGCACAGTAGACAGACCAGTATAACAGCTAACAGCTGCCGAACTAACACTCACCTAACTCCAAAAACTTGTCGGGACGTAGACGCACAAAAAAAGAATTATTGCCATAATGAATTTTAGTTTTTTTCATTTTCTTATGTTTGTTGTCTTTACAATGTCAACAGAATAGGTAATAGCATAAGATAATATCTTCATAAATAATAATAATAATTATTATAATTATATCTGCTGTAACAGCTGCCTCTGGTAGGCACCAAGTATGTGGTTAATCTGAGAATCCAACAGATCTGATGTAACAGCTGCCTCTTGTAGACACCAAGTATGTGGTTAATCTGAGAATCAAACCCAGGACGACCTGCTCTCTGCTCCGAGGCAGACATGCTAACTGCTACAGTTTGTTAGTTGACTGATGCATTAAATAACGTTGTTGTTGTCATTTACTCCCACAGAACGTCCTATTTAGTTTGAGTATTTGCCAAAAAAAAAAAAAAAAAATCAACATAATAACTGGTCAAAAGGCTTAAAAAAAATTCGGATATTATACGTCCGATATTATTGGCCGATAATAGCTAATACATATTAGCTTAATTATGTAATATCGGTAAGAATCGTTATCGTTTTTTCCTCCGATAATGAACACTAGCGACGCCAGTGTGAAACCCTAACAGTGAACAGGATAGCCTAAAAGCTAAATGTTAGCCAACAGTAGGTTAGCGCAGACACTTCCAGGTTTTGCAGCTGTACGTCAGATCTGTTCAAATCCTGTAGGATCCACATGATCCGTCTAAGTCATCAGTGGAGTCCGGTCCGAGGCCGGGTTGGCCCTGCAGCTCTGCTCTGATTACAGCTCTCATATGTTTTATTTATGCCGTCTGTAGAGCGTCCAGCTCCGGCCGGGCTCTGGCAGCACCGGCGGTGCCAAAGAGAGGACAATGAGAGCAGGTGCCAGCGAGCTGTACGACTTGGCAGTGGACGGTGTGGTGATCTCAGTCAGGGAGCACAGATTTGATTTTTGGCTACGCCTGCAGGTATGACCCACAAAGCTCTGCCGGGACCTGGCCCCGCCCCCTTTCTGCTGCTAGCTCTGTTTATTGATTGGTGGCTGACTTATAACTTAATATTTCACCTGCTTATTTCCCCCACTGAGGCGGCTTCCTGTCAGAGGGGAGGGGGGGGGGGATCAATGGGAACCTTGTCTGAGAAGGGGAAGGTCCTGGCAGGGGTCGGTCGCTGAGTGACAGCAGCCCTGCATCCAGCTGGCAGCAGGACAGCTCACGGTCAATGAGAAAATCCGTGTCACTCTGCCCATATTGGTTCTCATCACCGCCGCCTCTCCTCCACTGCTGCTGCACGGCCCGTCAGCCAAGGGTTAAGGACCAGCGGCTGGGCTGAATACACAGCGACACTTAAACCGTACACACCAAAAAAATGCTAAGGAACCAGCGCTGACAAAGAGAGAGAGTAAGAAAGAAAGAGATATCAAGTGTAGTAATCAAAATGAAAAATGGGTCTGCGGCTACTTTAAACAAGAGCTAATTTATCACCAGAAAGTACGGATAAGTAGCCGAGTTGTTGCCGTTCAGTAAGTACCCGTTCTGCACCAAATTATTCCACCCCTGCCTGCATGCACCCATAAATCATACACTTCCACACATCTTTTCCTATTAGCGGCCGCGCTAGGCATGGGCGCGTGCTCAGCTACCAAAAACAGACTAATAGGCTACAACTTTTAATTTTGAGAATGCAACTCCCCTCC
>NC_024307.1:5956587-5958274 GCF_000523025.1 Cynoglossus semilaevis | reverse complement strand
CAGCACGGTTTTAATACCTGAGAGTTACACAATCATGTTTATCACCAGGTGGCGGCCGTTTACCGGCCTCGCTGTAAACTCTCTCCTCCCCCTGAGTTTCTTTTTCTCGGAGTGCAAGTGGGCGGGGAGGGAGGGGGGGGGTTTATGTTAGCGACAGGAGCACAACCCACCGCCACAGATAGAGCTGATCTCTGAGCTGTGAGCACAGCCACCACCTGGATTAGACCATCACTAGGAGGCGGGGCAGATCACGGAGACGGTGAAATAAACTCACCACAACATCGACGAGCCGACGCAGCAGAAAGTAAATAGGAAAAAAAAAAAAAAAGATTTTAGGGACAAAAATATATCTTAAGTTCAAATTTTCATATTTAAACATGTGAAAGTTCATAACCTTCAGACCAGTGATGTCAAACTTGTGGCCCTGGGGCCACCTCAGGCCCGCAAATCTTCCACATCTGGCCCTCGACTTAATGTCAAAATTTTATATTCTCACTAACCCTGGGATTGATTTTGTTCCATTACATTTGCGAACAACATATCCAGTCAATCCCTTTACTTTTTTCATTCACAGATCATCTGTGTTTCGAAACAACAGGTCCTTCAGACTCTGGTACGAACAGAAGAAAGTCTAAAAGACGTTTTATTTTGAAAATATAATCTTTCGCAGTTACGGCTGATACCAGGTGACCGGTCTTTGTTACATGAACCTCTGCTTTAAACAACTCGTCCTCGACAACAGCAGAGACTTCTTCTCTGTGGAAACACCTGTTTGATGAAACGACCCCCCCCCCCACCTTCCCCCAACTCAAAAACACTCCCTCCTTCAGAAAAACAACAGCAAAACAACAGTGCAATACATTTGTCAGTCGGACTCGGACCTTAAACTGGGAAGTCCCAGAGAAGACGGCGGCTAACAGCGGCTCCGGTCAAATGCTAACAGAGGGTGAGGGTGGGGGTGGGGGTGGGGGGGGGTGTTCTAAGTGATGGATGGAGTCTTTGACTTCCAGTAGAAGTGGCATGATGGCCTGGCGTCTCTCTGAAGTGCTCGGCTCGCGTCGTGACCAAATCCTGTTATGTCCCTGTTTCATTGTGCTGACAGCATGAGGGATGTTTGGTTTTGTTCTCCCCACTGTTGCGATCCATCATTTGTGGAGGAAAGAGAAAGAGAACGCTGTGGCACTCTGCCTCCCAACCCCAGCTCCCCCCTCGCCTCCCCCGTCCTCACCCTACACACACCTCACACCTTTTCACACACACTCTCGTCTCGTCCCTCTCTGTTGAGACGCCTCCCACCCTCTCCTCCTCCTCCTCCTCCTCCTCCTCCTCCCCCAGCCCGACCTATCCTTTTTTTGTCGACGGGCTCGTGTTGTTAAATTATCCCTCCTGTTTTCCACGTTCTCCGTTCCCGTGTCTCTCTCTTTTATGGGCCGCATGAAAGGAGCGGGGAGCAGGCGTGAGCTGCAGCTCTATTCAGAAACACTTAGCTCGTAAAGACAGCCTCCCTTTCTCCCAATCAATCGTCTACTTAAAGGCGGATGTAATTCGAGCTCGGTCAATGTACTTGCTGTTGAAAGCATCCTGCCGGCTTCTCCCGACAAAAAAAAAAAAAAAAAAAGGCACTAATGTCCGAGCATCTAATTAAAGCTGGAGTCTCACTTGATCACATTCTGCAGCGGTCAATGGT
>NC_024307.1:5951027-5956534 GCF_000523025.1 Cynoglossus semilaevis | reverse complement strand
ATAAACAGAAAACGGAGGCCTTGGTATCCAATCATGATCGATGAAGCAGAGCCTGGTCTTATATCGTAACTCCGCGCTTGTATCGCCGTACAAAGGAATCATAATTAGTCAAACGCAATTAGCGGGGCATTACAGAATCAGCGGGCCGCACAGCGATGCCTTTCATGCTTGTGTGAAGAGAACGCAAGGGGACGACTAATCAATGAGCCCATCATCATCATCATCATCATCATCATCATTGTCGTCATCATCATCATCATCATCATCATCATTGTCGTCATCATCATCATCATCATCATCCTCATCATCATCATCATCATCATCATCATTGTCGTCATCATCATCATCATCATCATCATCGTCATCGTCATCATCGTCATCGTCATCATCGTCATCGTCATCATCGTCATCGTCATCATCGTCATCGTCATCATCGTCATCATCGTCATCATCGTCATCGTCATCATCATCATCGTCATCATCATCGTCATCATCATCATCGTCATCATCGTCATCATCGTCATCGTCATCATCGTCATCGTCATCATCATCATCGTCATCATCATCATCATCGTCATCATCATCATCATCGTCATCATCATCATCATCATCATCGTCATCATCGTCATCATCGTCATCGTCATCATCATCATCATCATCATCCTCATCATCATCATCATCATCATCATCATTGTCGTCATCATCATCATCATCATCATCATCGCCATCGTCATCGTCGTCATCGTCGCCCGGATATGGATAAACGCGGAACACCCTCCGACAAACAAATGTGGGCGCTCGGAATTTTACAACGGCGTTATCGTTATCGTTATCGTTCCGCATTTGTCTCAACAATCGCAATCGCATCTAAAAGTTGACGTTGATAACGTCCCATCAGGGAAGTGGCACGGCTATCAATACGGATCATAAATATTAACCTGCGCGCTGATATTTATTGAGGAATATTTCACCTCCGGCAAACGCCACCGACGTGCTGTAATTCTTCTGGCTAATAAGCATGTGAGACCTAGCGCTGCGTGTGTGTATGTGTGTGTGTGTGTCAGTGTATGACGCAAGCTGAAGTGTTGAGATCTTATCTCATAAAGAGGATTATAAATGTACAACTATCTCATGTCACATAAAGAAGAGCACTGATTTATTCCTATTGATCAACTGCCAGAGGCCGCGACAGACGCGTAACGGAAATCAACACTCCCTCCTCGCCGAGGCAGTCTGGCCGCGCGGAGCGCGACGCACACACACACACACACACACACACACACACACACACACACACACACACACACACACAAGTCGTCTGCGGGACTGTACGGATTAAAATGGAAATTATGCATGATTTATCACGCTTCACTTGGAAGTAACTCCTGGAGAAGAGAGAGAGAGGTAGAGAGAGAGAGAGAGAGAGGTAGAGAGAGGTAGAGGTAGAGAGGTAGAGAGAGAGGTGGACAGGCAGATGTAAAAGAACCACATGAATATTCCAAAGCAGCGCCGCCCTCAACCTTGGCCGACGGTTAAAGAAAAACAAGTGGCGTAAAGTGAGACCCAGAGTTTATGAAGTGTTTATGAGGCATCACAGCTGACCACTGCTGGACACTGACCCCTCAACCCGTCTCTGTACGGTGCCCCCGCAGGTGTCATAATACCTGTGCAGGGAGCTTGGCTGGAGATGACAGAGTGCCAGGCGCTCCCCCACCAGGACCTAATTCCCCCCAGTGAAAATGGATAGCACGTCTGCGGCGTAGCTTAGTTTAAAATGCAAAATGTGGACATTATCTGGCGTGGAGATTCAGCAGCATCCATCACACTATGCTAATGCCGCCCAGTGGTTAAGATATTCTAATGTAAGCCACCCTGGAGATGTAGAGGAATTAACACAAACAGAGCAGGGCGGCGGTAACACAGAGGGGTCAGGAGATAGGACAGGAGAGCTACTCCTGAGACAGGACACACACACACACACACACACACACATGGTTTTTAGTGCGTATCTGACCACTTTCACAGACATTAAAATGTTCCCCACCCACTCAGCCTCACCTCAACTATTCTAATACACGTCTGATCTCAACTCCTAAACACCTTCACTTTGATCTGACGCTAAGATTCACACAAGTGAACTCACCTTCACACGGTCCCCACAGGTACTGTCAACAAACACACACAAACACACATTTTTCTGTCATTCTCTGACCTCTTACCTTGACCTCAACTATTACTAACCTTTGCCTAATCTTAATCCTCATCCTAACTTGACTCTGTTTTTAATCCTAATCTAAAACCAACTCTAAAACAACACAAAACACACGTTCACTCAGAGGACGGTCGTCAAACGTCACCACAAGGACACAGTGTCTGCACAGCAATTTAATATTAAAAAAATGTGACCCCACAAGTATTGTTACACAGGAACACACACACACACATTTCACACAGATAGTACTACTAGAACAGTAGAGTACATGCCCTAATCTTAATCCTGATCCTAACTCTAATCTAATCTAATCTAATCTAATCTAATCTAATCTAATCTAATCCAATCTAATCTAATCTAATCTATTTTAATCTAATCTAACTCAAACCAAATATCAAAATACTCTCTCTGTGTCGCCCTTTGACCTTACCGTAGAGGTCAAAGGGCGATACAATATCAGATGCTTCTTCCTGAAGCAACCATACCTGGAGTTAAAGGACTAAGTGGAATGAAGCCCGGAGCCTCCTGGTGACAGGAGAGTGTCACTGCACCCGTCTGGCCTAAAAAAAAAAAAAAAATATATATATATATACATACAGTATATACACTTTTCCCATTCATTCATTCATTTACACCATTCATATACACCTCTGCATATATGACACAACAAGTCAACAACAAGAGGCGATCTGTGACCTGGTCTTCAAACCCACTGTTCACTTTTTTAAAAACCGCCCCCTATGTTTACCACCTGACGTTTCCTCCATTCATATTTTCTCCACTCACGTCTGCAGACGCTCTGACGCTCTCCTTCGCTCCAGCTCTGTATATTTTAAGGGGTGAGAGTGCGAGTGAGACTCCCTTCAGAGTGTCCGTCTCCCTCCTCAGCCGGGCCGTGTCCCCGTCGCCTGCTGCGGCTGCCAGAGCTGTGCGGGAAAGCATTATTATCATTATATTAATGTGACATTAATTGCTTTTACTTTTTCACTCCATTAAGTGTGCTCTATCTCTCTGGGAGTGCGGCCAGATGGTTTATCACTTCCCGTGCTGTTGCTAGCACCATTAATGGGCTAAGACACTGGGCTATAAAATAATTGCGCCGCAGTGTTGGAAATGTTCATCGTGCTAATTGAAAAGTAATTGCGGAGGTATAGTGCAACTGTCGCGCCATAAAAGCCTGTCACAGGAGAGGAGGAGGAGGAGCGCTTTATGGCGAAAGGCTATTGTTTGCAGACGTACAGTACAGCTAGCGAGGGGTCAGAGCCACGGAGGAGCGGGCTTTATGCAAAATGTTAACAGGAGCAATGATCCGTTGAAAACGCGGCGCTTTTATTCCTCGCCACCGCGCGTACGAACGCAGTAAATACATCACGGCGATACTCTTTTATACTCCCCGTCATCCAGGTTATCTCCCTGTTTTCTTACGTCACTCGACCGTGTCTACAAATTGTAAAATTAACAAAGAGCGGCAGGAAAATGAGTCAATTAAAACGAGGCCCAGTGTTGGACGAGTGTGACGTAGGGATGGATGTAAATACTGTAACACAGCCGTACGTTTAAGTTTGTTTGATTTTGGCCTGAACACGAACAACGGTTTGCGACAATTACGGCAACATCGCTGGTGTCGGTGAAATCTTTTCTCTAATTCAGGGGTATCAAACTCATTTTGGTGAGGGGCCCGATTAGATGTCATGTGGGCCGGACCAGTACAATCATAACATAATTTTCTAGAAATAACAATAAGTCAATGTTTTTCCCCTTTGTTTCAATGCAATTAAGAACAAATATATTAAAACATTATATTTAATGAAATATTTGACAAAATATCTTACACTAGCATGCAGCGTTTGTGCATTTTTTCACCTTCAACATTCTTCAAGCGGGCCGTTTTGAACTCCAAAGTGGGCCGGATTTGGCCTGCGGGCCGTATCTTTGACACCCCTGCTCTAATTCCATTAGATTTTTCTTTCTTTCCGTTTTCTTTTCTAATCAACTGAAAATTTAGCATAGGGCTTCCCAAAAAAACGCTGTACATGAACATATATATGTGCACACATATATATTATACTGAAAATATATGTAAATATATATGTAAATACATATATACAGTATTTACATATATATACATATATACAGTGTATATATATATATATATATACATAGCTCCATATACGGTATATGTATATATTTGATATATGTATATATTATATTTTATATTTCTTATATATTTAATATCTTCCATATTGCTATAAATTAGCCTTGAAATCACTTTGAAAGAATGTAAAAAACAGAACAACCTAAAAATCAACCAAGATTAAGGATAATACACATTTGCCAAGGGAATAATTAAAAAACTGCCCCTAAACATGAGGGGAGTGAGGGGGGAAAGGGTGGATGGTGGTAACAACATGTTCAGGAGAGCAGAAAAAATATATTTCATGGAACCAGAGTTGGAACGAGTCAGAACAGCTAAAACCACCACATACATTAAAGTCATAGCTGTTTCTGAGCTCCGTCATTAGCCAAACTTTGCTAACGTTGCTAACGTTGCTAACACGCTAAGGCAATACATTACAAACAGGAAAATGTGTTTGTACTTGTACAACGGCTGCTGCCTTTATTTAGTAGACACCAAAAACTCACTGGTGTTTGTGTATGTATGTATATACATATATGTGTGTGTGTATGCATATATTTCTGTGTGTGTGTGTGTGTGTGTTTACACATTAGGCCTCCGTCACCTCTGGTGTTTGTCGTCTCCCTGGTTTTTCCCTAAACTCCACACATCCCTGAGATATAAACCAGAATTACAGGGACGATAACCAACAGTAACGAGAGGAGATTTACTTCTAATGAACTTTGGACACATTACAATGCAGAACCAAGAGCGTTAAATCGTTAACGTGTTAATGTAACAATATAAAACGTCGTTAAGTCGGCGATTAATCAGTGCGAAAAATAAAAAGGGAGGATTTTACTGCGGAAAAACCCGCAGATTTTTATTTTTTTTTAATCACTTTTAAACGACGAGAAACAAATCAATGTCTCCGCCTCTGATGTGGAAAGGATTCCACAATATTGTGAACACCAAAACAAATACTCAGAGTACTTTTGTGGAGGCCCGGGGTTCAAAACGGCGAGGCGTAAATATTGTTTTGCGGCTCGGTACTCAGTACCGCAATAATGATCCACATATTTACCTCCAGCGTCCCCTTCAGTCAGGGCTGAACAGAAGAGCGGCCGCACATTTGTTTAGGCCGTCATTACTAAAACAAAGCAGCCTCTTATCAGCCCC
>NC_024307.1:5950716-5950989 GCF_000523025.1 Cynoglossus semilaevis | reverse complement strand
CCGCTGTATCGACACCCATCGACTGGGACTTGAGGAGGAACAGGATGGTGAACTTGTCCAACCCCGATCAGGGTCAGGGCAAAGGACAAGGGAAGGGGGTGTTTGCGTGCGAGCCCACCGTGTTTTCCTGCTCTGATCCGATAGTGCTGTGTGAGCGCCCAATCAATGACATGGGCTGAAAATGAGGCCTGAAATCGGAGTGATTGATTCCAGCAGTTGTGATGCCACGCTCAGTGATGCCTTTGATTTGAACTGTTCTCCTTTACACGTCAG
>NC_024307.1:5949508-5950600 GCF_000523025.1 Cynoglossus semilaevis | reverse complement strand
TCCAAAGTGTGTTTACAGACTAGTGGTCGTCAAAGTTTCAATGAATTTTAATTGTAAATACAAAATATTCAGCTTTTAACAATGTCATTTCTAAAAAAAAAAAACATCCTCCATGTAAGTCACAATATGTTTGTTTGCAAATGTGTGCAATATATATATGTATGTATGCATGGAAATATTTTTATTTTCCTCTTATTCAGGAAACAGGCACCTCTAGAAAAATATATATAGAAATATATAGTATATACATATATATGTATAAATACATATACATACACACAAACATACAAATATGTATATGTTATATATGTGTGTAGATGTATACATACATATAAATATACACTTACATATATGTATATATATTTGTATCTGTTACATATATACACATATATACACATATGTGTGTATATATATATATATATATATATACTGTATTCAAGCTCTAGATATGTATGTGAATACATATATACATATATACATATGTGTATATATGTATATATATATATATATATACTGTATTCAAGCTCTATATATGTATGTGAATACATATATACATAGTGTATATATGTATATATATATATATATATATATATATACTGTATTCAAGCTCTAGATATGTATGTGAATACATATATACATATATACATATGTGTATATATGTATATATATATATATACATATATATATATATACTGTATTCAAGCTCTAGATATGTATGTGAATACATATATACATATATACATATGTGTATATATGTATATATATATATATACATATATATATATATACTGTTTTCCAGCTCTATATATGTATGTGTATACATATATACATATATATACACATATAAAAACAGGTTTCATCCTTCCTCTGGTGTAAACACCCTTGTGACCCACTTTTAATTCCTAACCCACATTTTGAGAACCACCTCTGACTCTCTCCACAGGTCAAACCAGCAGCGTGAACTGTGATCCACCTCCCCCTCCCCCCACTCTCTCCTCCATCCCAAGGTCAATATCCTCAACAATTAGTCCGAGGAGGGGGCAGGGAGGGCAGGGGGGGGGGGGTCCTGGGCCCGGGCGGTCTCCCTCCACA
>NC_024307.1:5948651-5949366 GCF_000523025.1 Cynoglossus semilaevis | reverse complement strand
GGTCAGCGCTGACCTCTCCTCCGCTCACCTTCTCCAATCAGATTACTATCATTAAAAGTCCGTGCTGTGGATGAGTGACAGCCAGGAAACAGGAGCGACGCTCATCAAGTACCAGTCTATGACCATCCTACTCAGTCCCAGCCACCGGGGGCACCGGGGGCACCAGGGGCAATGGTCCAGGCATGGCCAAACTAAGGCCCGGGGGCCGGGTGTGGCCCGTTCAGCTTTGTAATCTGGCCGACCAAAGTTTGTGTTGTGATTATATTTCTGCCTTTTCCCTGCAATACCCACATTTTCCCTATAGATGGCGTACAGAAGAATAAAAGCATTTTAGCAGTTATGTCGTATCTTAGTCCACACCAACACTCCATCCATGAGCTCCTGACCCCCCCCCCTGTTGAATTTCAGGACCAATTGGGGGTCGCGGGTCCAAAAGTTTGGACCCACCCTTGGTCTAGTCCTACCGCCCCCTGGTGGCCCTCCCCACCCCGTCAGAGAAGACTGGACACTGGAGGTGACAGCAGTTTAAAATGCACGTCTCTGTGTCTCTGTGTCTTCATCCACACGTCCTACTGTATAATGTAGAGGACGGCGGCGTCGGAGGACGGAATCTAAATGTATTCATCCTCAAAGTGGCAGATACACACACACACACACACACACACACACACACACACACACACACACACACTCCTACATCCCCAGCGCCTCCCCC
>NC_024307.1:5947844-5948403 GCF_000523025.1 Cynoglossus semilaevis | reverse complement strand
AAAAAAAAAAACGACTCCCAGGTGAGTCCATGCTCACAGGTACAGAAAAAAAAAAAAAACTCAGTTCAGGATTCAGTGTTTGTTCAAGCTGTGGAGAAGCGTCCTCTGAGCCGGACGTTTGGAGGAAAAACAGGAGCCAGTTGACATCATTTTAGAATTCCCAAAAAAAAAAAACCAAACCCTGAGGCGGTTTCTTCAGTTTTTTTTTTTTGTAACCGGACAGCTGTTCCTCTCCCTCCAGCAGACCTCACACAGTCTGGGCAACGTGGGATTTTGCAGTAGCAAAAACAGTGTAACAGAGGAGGAACAGCATCAGCAGCAGCAGCAGTGAGTGACAACAAAGAGCACGAGACTCCATTTTTGATCCAAGTGAGTGATTTGCATAGAAAAGTTCATAAGCCCGGGACATAAGGATCTGCTCATAAAAGCCGGCGATAAAATTTTTAACTATGACAGAATATTAAAAGTGGCCGTAAATCCGAGGCGGGATTCAGAATGACCCTCGTGGAGCGACTTCCTCAGTCGGGACTCCTAATCTGAGCGCGCACACGCGTTAGCA
>NC_024307.1:5941909-5947470 GCF_000523025.1 Cynoglossus semilaevis | reverse complement strand
CATTTATTTCAGCCAAGGTCTGCGGATATAAATAAAAGGAAATGTTACTGGAGCATTTAAACTCAGCATCAGCCTTGAGGGCAGTAATGTAACCACATATCACCAAAAGTGCTGAATCTCCCTCTGTCACCACACATGACGTGCAATTCCTCCAAACATATTCACGTTTGTTGCCATTCAGACGGATAAATAATCACAGGGAGGCTCCGGACAGACGACCTCCGCCTCAGCGCCCAGCGTCCGTCACATTTATCCTGCCGCCTCCGCCGCTAAAAATAGACCCCTCCGATTATTCACTTCTTCATCTTTTAGTTTTTTTTTTCCCCCACCGGAAATAACAACAAAGGAGAGTTCTTTTCAAGGGAGTTGCATTTCAATGCAGTTCAACAGGTGGTCCGTAGATGGAGCTCTTCTCATTAGAATATGCATCACATTATGTGACGTCTCTGACTCTCCTTCATGTCCAGCTGTTCAGCTGCAGGAAAACAAACATGTGGCTTTTCTTTCTTTTTTTTTTTTGGGGTGGAGAAGAATTCACATCTCAAAAAGAAAGAACTCCACTGACCATTTTAGCGGCGGCGGCGGCAGCGTTACCTCTGCTTTACTTAACACACCGGACCCCCCTGTGAGCGAGAGTCAAACCACAAACCACTTGGTCCCTGGAGCAGAATGACTTAATTGAGCTATCCTGGGAACAATCTAATTACAATAATGCACACAGGACTGTGTGATATTCCCTCTGCCTCGGCTCCAACACCTATCCCTCACACACACAGACACACACACACACCATCACACACACACACACTCAGGGAGGACGGCAGGAGACGTGATCAGAAGGACGTGATCACCGCTTGTGGACGGGCAAAAACTAAAACAGCCATAAAACATTCCAGGGGAAGATGTTTTAATCACAGCTCACAGACCAGTAAACCTCACAGAGCCGTCAGTGGGTGAGACGAGACGCAGAGGACGGAGACGGGGCGTTCAAGGACCAGTCTGTTTTTTTTTCCTTTTTGGTTCAATTTCTTCTTTCACTTATGTTTTAGGTGAAAGACACACACGGGAAACAGGACACAAACATACCTCACATTAACATCTTACAAAGTAATGTCTAATCTTAATCTTTATCTTTGCTCTAATCTGACCTAAATCCTAATCCTAAATCCAAACTAAATTTTAGAAAATTTACAAAAGTCATGACCAGGATGTCAGTACTGTAGTACTTCACATAAAAATCCTTCCTTCCCTGGTCCCTCAGCCTAACCTAAACTCTTACAAACAAATTGTCCAATCCTAATCCTCACCTAGAGTCTAATCTGACCCTAATCCTAATCCCAACTCCAAACTAAGTGTTAAACTGATTCATTCAGTCTCCACCAGGAGAAAGAGTCCTCACAAAACTGACCTTTTTCATTGTCCTGATTAGTATATAAACACCAGAAAAACACACACACACACACTACTTCACATACACTTCACATTATACACACACACACACACACCCAAACTCTTAGAA
The DNA here is from genome assembly GCF_000523025.1 of Cynoglossus semilaevis. NCBI lineage: Eukaryota > Metazoa > Chordata > Actinopteri > Pleuronectiformes > Cynoglossidae > Cynoglossus > Cynoglossus semilaevis. The sequence continues at coordinate 5,945,951 of NC_024307.1, read as the reverse complement.
ATACATTTCTAATCTAAAGGCAAAGGTCTTCACTCTAATCCAGCGGTTCTCAACCTTGGGGTCACGATCCCACGTGGGGTCGCCTGGAATTCAAACGCGGTCACCTCAAATGACGAGTAATTGTATTATTATTATTATATTCTTTTTTAAAGTACTCTGTATTTGCAACACAGTGTAACAAAGATGATCGAAAAGAAAAAAAAAGAAGTTTCTGGGGACGGACCAGAAATTTGTCAAAAGCCAAAAAAGATTTGTATTCACTGCTCTAATCTAATCTAATCTAATCTAATCTAATCTAATCTAATCTAATCTAATCTAATCTAATCTAATCTAATCCTGATTCTAATCCTAACTCCACTGCAAAAGTCTCCACCAGGACAAAGTGTCCTCACAAAACTGGACCACAATAGTAGTTTTTTATCGTCCTGAAAAGTATGTAAAAACCAGGAACACACACACACACACAGACACACACACACACACACAGACACACACAGTCTCACAGAGTCACACACACACAGAGACAGACACAGACAGACAGACAAAGGAAGTCCTGCAGCTGTTCAGGTCATCGACGTCTGTCCAACATCGATTGGTGGAACATTTGTGTTTGTAGCTCAACTGAAAAAAAAAACAAAAACAAAAAAATCGGACGACAGTCGGTTTGTTTCTAGAATCCGACACGCCCACATCTGATGACCGTTACGATCTATAACTGTCAGTCATGGTAACGACCAGGGTCTGTCCTGGTCCCAGGTGAGGAGGAGGTGTACAGCTCCACAGATCAGCGCGGCTCCAAAACTAAACCTCAATCTTTCTCTCAGGGTCAGGGTTCGAACATGTCACCGTTTGTTCGGACGACGCATGCACAGAACACAGGGGGCGCCTTGCCTGCTAAGGACAACGTAAGACAGACAGAATCCTGATTGGCCAGTTTTGCCAAGTTAACCAATCAGGTTGCAGTATTCCTTCACAGTAAACAGTAACGAGGTTGAGTCTTTTTGTTTCAATATTTTAAAGTAATTCACAAAACTGTAGCTCAGAAGGTCTGTGGGTCAGCGGGTCAGGGTTTTGTCATCCTCACAGAAAGCCAGGGTTCACATCCCTGGTAGAGTGCCCACCTCAGTCAGGGTTCACATCCCTGGTAGAGTGCCCTTGGGCAATCTGCACATCATTTCCACAGCCAACTTTTGCCACTTCATGTGCAGATAGCTAGCATAAAAACTTTTGCGAAATAGAGAATATACGTATATATATAAATAAAAAATACATTGATATCAATCATTAATCCAGGATTAATCCACAGCAGCCCTGTCATTAATCAGATTATTTTTTAAATCTTCAGACTCTTTCAACACTGTTAAAAACCAAGTTCACCCTCCGACGCTGAGCGACCCACTTCTCCGCGGCCGCCCGTCTGGGCTGGAACACAGATGTGATTTGTGCACAGTTTTTTTTTTTTTTTTTTATAAAGTCAATATGCATCAGCGTGGCTACGAGCGCCGTTTCTGATTGAGTGCAAGGTCAAAGGGACGCCGGGGAGAGACAGGAAGGGAACTAAGAAGGGGGTTGTGACGCCGCCCAAGGCCAAAGCCGCGCAGACGGACACCGTATTGAAATTTGCAAATGGACCGCACCGTGTCGTTTGCTGCCCCATTTGTGGCCCCTTCTACTTAGCGTGATATACAGAGGCGCCCACCGCAGGAGCAGCACCACGGGAGGAAAAGGCAGCAGGGTGTAGACGCAGGGCGTCCTCCTCCTCCCCCCCCCGCCTCCCCTTGTCCTAAAATGAAATCGGTATAGTCCTATTTATTTACAGCGTGTTTTGCACTCGTCCCATAACACTGTAAATTACCTGCACGCCGCCTGGTCAAGGCTCCCTCCTCAGACAAGGAGAGGAGGAGAGAGGAGGACATAAAACATCTGATCTATGTGATATTTAATTCAGGAATCACATATGATCTGTCAATTTCCATATATCAGACTTTATGAGTCATATTTTAAATACAAAATCAAGTTTATGAATATAAATGTGTGAATTATGAGTGGCCATATGTGTTATATGGTGTACAAAATGTCTATAGGCCCCGGACGCCGCCGCGTCCTCCCGGTATTTATGAGATTTCTATAGAACGTCTCATAAGAGGAGAAGGAACGGGTGACTTCCCTGCTCGCTGCTTGCTTGGACGGTTGGTTGGTTGCGTATCCATTTCTTCCCGTTTCTCACATTCTGCCTCGGTTTCAATCCATCACGTGTTTGGCGTCATCTGAAATTAGAGGAAAAAAGAGAGAAAGGAGTCGGAGTGACGAAGGTGTCGCGGTCGGAGTGTACACGGAGAAAAATCTGTTTCATGATTTGATTTATTAAAAAAAAAAAGATGGAGGTTCAGCTTATAACAATAGAGTGTGTGTGTGTGTGTGTGTGTGTGTGTGTGTGTGGACAGAATTCCATCACGGGAGTGTCTCTGGGGACCAGACCTGGTCTCCAGCTGTAAAAAGACAGGGCTTTTCTCCATTATGGCAAACAAGTGCATTTGCTTTAAGGCCAGTGGAGATTTCTAACCTTTGGCTGACACGTCGAAAAGGTCAGGCCCATCTGTGGCCTCCCTCTGGACTTGATCCTGACCATTTCCTCCCTCCCTGGAAATCCAGGAATACATGAAATCAACCAGGAAACTGTGGCAGCAGAAACACAGAGACGGACGAAGAGTTGGTTCCTTCAAAAATGTCATTCATAAAACAACATAGGGTTAATGGCAAACCTGTGGCTCAGTGGTCAAAACAGGGGTGTCATGTTGGTTCAGGGGCCACATACAGCCTGATTAGATGTCAAGTGGGCCGAAAAAATATTCATATTTAATTCAATATAATTCAATAAAACATCACAAACATGAAGTGGATTTTTTTAAATTCATCAAGCGGACCCGATTTGGCCCGCGAGCCCTATGTTTGACACCTCTGGGTTAAGGGATAAGGTTATCATAGCATTGTTGGTTCGAACCCATAGCCTGACAGGAGCAAGCACCAAATTAATAAAGTACTAAAATATATAGTTAAATAAATATATTTGACTAAAATTCCTCTATTTGTGAAACACAGGAAAATTAAAACAACAAACTTTTTTTGTCAATTTCAAAGAAATAAAAAGCAAAAGAAATTAAACTTTTTTTTATAGAGATGTCCAATAATATAGGCCCGATATTAGCGTAATTATGTAATATCTGTAAGAAGCGTTATCGGTTTTTCCTCCAATAATGAAAATGGAAAAAAAAAAACATAATCCCTGGGTTTCGCCAAATGATGTGTGCCCTAAAAACATTTGGGGATAAACGACTGCATTTTAAAGTAAAACTCACTAGATGGCAGCATTTCAGCCTATTTAATTAATCTCTAATTAATATACAGTGGTTTGTTCAGATAAATAAATAAATATTACCAGCCCTATATCGGTATCAGTTGATATCGGAATTGAAAAATTAAGTAATTGAACAACATTAGCATATCGGATATCGACAAAAAGTTAATATCGGAGATCCAAGTTTTTTTTTTTTATTCCTTGAATTCACTGAATAACTATGTTCACACAAATAAAGAAAAGAAACTGGTGAATAAAACTGGACTCGACGAAAGTGTTCGAGCGTTCTCTGAAAACATCAGGATTACGTCCAATCAACTCACAGATAAGAGCCTCTGATTGGCCGGCCCGGTCCAGAAGCCCCCGGTGTAATTTAGAGGCGTCTCTGAGTCGGCGGTAATAACAGGCATTTTGTGCTAAACACCTGTGAAATATGAGCAAACAGAGGAGTGTGTGTGAGTTTTTCTCCATTTGATGGACGTGGCTGTGATTATCAGTTTTTCTTATCTTTCCTTCATTACCTCCAAAACCACTGGTTAAATTGGAAAAGCCCACGAGAACACGTGAATACATGGCACAGGCAATAAAACACACACACACACACATATATACGTGCATGCGTGTGTGTGTGTGTTCCTGGGTGGAGGCAGATACTCTCAGAAGATAGTTGGAAATACTCCTGCCCCC
>NC_024307.1:5940848-5941164 GCF_000523025.1 Cynoglossus semilaevis | reverse complement strand
GTCTGCTCGGCACTTTGACAAAATATTGATCCACCAAAGAGAATCTCCAGCAGAGTCAGAGGTGTGGGGATGCAGCGCTCTGAGGCCACCTGCAGGACAGGTACAGGACAGCAGGGGGACCAGCAGGTACCAGCAGGTACCAGGAGGCACCAGGAGGAACCAGCAGGTACCAGGAGGAACCAGCAGGTACCAGCAGGAACCAGGAGGAACCAGCAGGTACCAGGAGGAACCAGCAGGTACCAGGAGGAACCAGCAGGAACCAGGAGGAACCAGCAGGAACCAGGAGGAACCAGGAGGTACCAGGAGGAAACAGGCG
>NC_024307.1:5938389-5938945 GCF_000523025.1 Cynoglossus semilaevis | reverse complement strand
CTCCTGGGTATTTGCGTGCTCTGTTTTCCACCTCAGTGTAATTCGAGCCGTGGGTTGACACAGAGCGTGTGCAGCAGCTCCGTTCAAACCCAACCGTTGGCCCTGACGTCGAATCCTTTCCCTCGCCGTCGTCAACGCTGCTTTGGGAATAATGAAACACACTTGAGCAACACGCGGCGCCCGGCATCACGTCACGTCCTCGCACGTCTAACGAAGGGTGTTGTGACCCGTCCACTGTATCGACGCCGATACCTGAGGCCTCGGTGGTGACTGACGTGAGGAGCACGACAGATGGGAACTCATCAGTTCTACATGTTGTTTGAACAGGACTTCAGACTCCTCTGGTTTTTTTAATTTTTTAAATGTTTTTTTCTCTCCTCCTGGTTTCTTCCATTTCTCCGTCTGATGTCACTGTTTCCACGTCGACGATTATTGGCATTAATTGCTCGCAGAGACATTATTTGAAAAAGGGAAATTGGCTCTTATAATTATAGAGAGAGGGGAATTCTTTAACTCCCCAGAACATCAGCTTCCTGAAATAATGGAGCTGACGCCC
>NC_024307.1:5936562-5938186 GCF_000523025.1 Cynoglossus semilaevis | reverse complement strand
CCCCTCTACCCCCCCCCTCCTCCCTCAGCGTTAGCGTGTCTCTGCGCCTGTTTCCTGTGACGGATCCATTTTCAACAGCCTCCTGGCCCTGCAGCGTTGGATGGTTGGTCGGTCGACTGAGTCTGTGACTGACCCGTGTCATCACTGAAGTACCACTTACTGTGTACTTCACTACTGTGTACTTCACTACTGCGTATGTGAGTGTATAAAAATACACCAGACAGGAATCGATGAATGACCCAAAAAAACACAGGAAAATCCAAAAGTGTGAAGTAAAGTATCAGGTACTATTTTGCCAGAGGGCTAGAACTTGTGTTTGAGGGATGTTGATTTTGCGATCCACACACGGGCCGGGTTGGATGGTCCGGTGGGCCATATTCTGCCCGCGGGCCGCCTGTTGAAGACCACTGATCTAGAGAATAGAATCTCATTTACGTATCTTGTTTGAATAACGCGGTGGTTCCCAAATTGGGGGGCGGGGGCCTCCTGACGGGTGTGGATCTTTTGCAGTGTGATTAATGTTGAATTTCTTTATTTGTGCCACAATGGAATTATCGCGATATTTGCAGTAATTTTATTATATTTTGTTTATTGAGAAAAGCAGTTTTGAAGCAGTAAACGTAAACGTTTCATTGCGGCGGGGGGGGGGGGGGGGGGGGGACAGGTACTTTATGCTGTTATAAATGCATATATGCAATTTTAAAATGGAAATCTTTCAATGCATTTTTAATTTGTCACTAGAAGTGTATGGTGTTATTAGCTGAGGCACGATAAGAACAGACTGTTCGTTGGTGGAAATTACTGAAGAGCCGCCGTTAAAGCCCAGTAGATGAGGATGGGGGGTGGGGGGGGGAATCAGCTGATGAGGCTGAACTGATGACACGTCTTAAAAAACATTTTGGTCGTTTTGCACAATTTTAGGTTGAAAGTTTTGAATTTGCCGGAACTGTAAAGTTTAGCCGTGATCTGCATCAGAGGTGTACAGCTCCACACGTGAGGTTGTACTCAGTGCCACAATAACCCAGGGCAGGTGCATTCAGAGTGAATAAGTGCAGCGGTGACACCCAGTGGTTACCAGTATATTTCTACAGTAACACCCTGTGAATACGAGTCCAGGAAATCTGTTTACAAACTTACCTAAAAAATGTTGAATATTCTACCTTTAAACATCTGCGTTGACATCGTCCTAGAATAACAAACACACGTCATCATCATGTATGTAGATATATTACATATTTCACCTTATATGTAGCTAAATATATTAGCCTCGGCATTAGCTTCCGATATATTTGGTTTGTGTTGTTTGAAAACGATGTACAAAAACTTCAATCATCAACAAAATTGCGAGTTCACAGAGTATTTAATTCATTGATCCTTTAACGTTTTTTTGTGTTTTTTTTTTGAAAATCAAAACGTAAAAGTTACACAGATATTGGTGATTCAACCATCAGAGACACCAATGTACACCATCGCCAAATGATATAGTTTCACACCATAAATATTCATAGCACAGAAGCAGGAAACCAGGAACCTGCCCTTCTCTGGAACTCACCATCAGGGGGAGCAGTTCTGACACACTGACCTTTTATAAAAACACATATCAGCGTGGTTACCAAAATAAGAG
>NC_024307.1:5933371-5936430 GCF_000523025.1 Cynoglossus semilaevis | reverse complement strand
GAGACAAAGAGCCAAAGCTGTGACATCATGGTCATCATGAGGTAGTGGTCAGCAGGGGGCTGCATACCTCTGTCGTCAATGGTATTTTTCGGCAACCTACTGTACTGATGCTGATACATTTACACACACAGACACAGCTTGAAATGTAAGACATGTTTCCTTACGGATGTTGTTCACCTTCACGGCCTGTGGGGGTCACTATAAAACAGTAGTCGTAAAGGTTTTCGGCAAAAGTTTCAAACTGACTGATGGAAACGAGCAGAAAAGTGGGATTTTTTTTCTCTCTTTCTTCTTCTGTAAAGTGAACCGAATAAAGCTCTTGTGGTCAGAGGGCGGTACTGCATGTTAGTCAACAGCCTAAAAATTCTCCCTAATCTAATTAAAACCATGCTCTTGGGCGTGGTTTAGGTCAGCAGCAGCAGCAGCAGCAGCATCAGCATCAGCAGCAGCATCAGCAGCAGCAGCGTGGTTCTAGATTCATCTTCACTCTCCACGCAGGAGCTTCCTGACTGGACGACAGCAGCTGGTCCAAGTTTGGATGATAAGTTGCCGGAGCGGGAAGTCGCCCTCCATTACTCGGCCAGTCAGGCATGCTGGCTGCTGGATCAGCATGGCAGCAATGCAATGCATGATGGGAGATTCCTTTTTGATCACAGTATCGCGTCGTAGGGACGGCACCACGTGAACGATCCTTCAGCAGAACAAGCATTCAACCTCTGACTCGTTTGCATTCACGTAAAACTGCACTTAAAGGTAGAGTATGCAGGAAATATATTAAAAAATAAACAATTAAAATTTGGGTTTTTTTTACTTTGTTTTGGAGTGAAATATTAAACTACAGTTGAAAACAGACTCCTTAAATTTTTTGTGCCACAAAAGAATTCTGGCACTGATATGAGCAGTTATAGTTTAAATGTTTTATATTTATGTATTTTTTTGTCAATAAAAAAAACTGATAAATTTGCATTTTTTTTGCAACATTACTAAAGGATCAGCTGGTTTTTCATGATAATCACATTCTAAACGTAAAGTTTCTTTGGTAACAGAATCCTGAAATTTAAGTCAACATAAACAATAGTGTTTTATTAGCGCACTCTACTGGTGGATGGGGGAATTTGAATATTAAAAAAAAAAAACATTTATCTAAGGGAAGAAGTACATTTGTGGTACCTTATTCCTGCATACTGTACCTTTATGTATTACGCGTACGTTTTATAACAGGACATGTAGGACATGAAGCTCAACATAGGGAGCGTGTGGCACGAGAGCTGCCGGTGTTCACACCTCGTCCTGACACGCTGCTGCTGCTGCTGCTGTTACGCTGTCTGGAGCGCCACACTCGATTTCTTGCATAGCTGTTCGCGTTCGCACGCTCCAGCATCGCAGGCTCTCCTCACCCTACCCCCCCCCCCCCCCCCCCCCCCCCCCCCCCCCAGTGGGAAAGGTGTTAACCCACAATGGCCGCTGTGTCAACATCGTGTTCCACGACTAAAAATAAACCCGGTGTAAAGTGCGACTCCGACTCTGCACCTGCCGATCGCCTCCGTTTGGTTGAAGCTCTGTAAACGCAGGCACGGCTATTAAAAGCAGAGAGGTGTCTAACATGGTGAGAGCAGATGCTGGCCACCGCGCTGCCCCGTGTGCACCACGACTCTGCCGCCGGCTTGAAAGAGCCCAAAATAGAGCGGGCGACATGTGGGACCTCTGATTGTTTGATTATGGAATCTCTTGGAGCGCTGCCACTCCTCATAAATCCTCTGATGCCGCGACAACCAACCCGCTGATCATCTTTCACCTAACTCCTATCAGGTCATCTGTTTTCATGCCAAGATGCATTTTCCACAGTGGCCACATTTGGACTTCAGAGCTGCGATGACACAGAGTTCGTCGCCGCCGGAGGTGAGATGTTAGAGCGACAGCGATGTTTTAAAAAATGAAAAAAAAAAAAAAAAAAAAAGAAGAAGCACACGTGTAAGCTCCACCCCCCTCCGTCCCTCCACGGCCCCCGACCCTTTTATTGCTGAGTTACTAGAGGATAAGATGAGTGAAGGATGTACCTGTCTACGTCAGTAAAGTTAAAGGTGGGACCGTCAGGTCTTCAGGTCTGAGCCAGGTCCACAAAGACCAAACAGTTCACTGCTCTGGAGCGGATCATCCACGGATCTTCAGACTGATAGGAGTTCACTTTAAGTTTTTTTTCTTTTTTTCTCCCTCCCCCCGGGAGCAGAAGAAGAGAACATGGCCGCCAAGTTCACCAGACCTCCAACTGTCCACTCAGTCCTCTGATCATAAATATGTACACGTCCTGGTGGAGTCCAGGCCAAAAACACAGCAGTGAGAGTGAGATGAGATGAGAGTTGTCGTCTGTTGTTGACACTGTTGACATCCTACGAGGAAATTTAAAGAGTTTCTGTTTCTGGAAAAAACAACAAAAAAAACAAACAAACAAAAAAACAAAACCAAAAACTGGCGAACACTTATTGTGAAGATGCTGAAGGAGCGAAGAGTCCTTCTTTATATACAGCATGACCACTGACAATTAACAAAAACAACAAAAGAAATTATCACTGTACATATTATTTCTTATATATTTTAAATTAATCTGCGTCATTTTTTTAAATATTTATACTAATAGCCAAGTTTTGCATTTCATTTTTTTTTTTTTAATTTAGTGCCCCAAGTTTTCAGGAGGGTCCCCCAGGGGCAGGTCATTCTTCGTCCTGTGTAGTACAGTTAGTCAAGGCCCCCCCCCCTTAACTCCCTCACCTTTCTTTTTTTTTAAGTACCTTCAACCTTGTTTCAAGTCTCTTTTTTCCTGTCGTGGCCCTGGGTTGCGGCCGTTGACCAGTCCAGACCAGTCCAGTCCTGATCACACCTTGGCCTCCAGCATCTCCAGGAACAGTTTGTGCATGGGAACCTTTCCCTGCACCTTGATGCTGTAAAAGTGCTGCACTGCCTTGGTGGCCGTCTGCCTCAGGAGGGGCAGGGTCATGAGCAGCTTGCCCGCCCGCCGCGGGTCCTCCGGGTGTTGGCTGCTCTCGTAGTCCTGCAGGGCCTCG
>NC_024307.1:5925281-5932078 GCF_000523025.1 Cynoglossus semilaevis | reverse complement strand
TGTGTAGGGCGTCCTGAAGCTTCTGGACGGCCTCCATGTCCTCTATGTGCATGGAATCTGGGTGAAGGAAAAAAAACAAAAAAACAACAGAGAACTTGTTAAGAAATGCAGTTTGTACTTGGGAGACAGTGGTAATATAACAAGAGTGATGGGAAATGGGATTTTTCTAAAACAAAATTAAATCTGGTGATTGATCTTTACTGCCCCGTCAGTTGCACCAAGGTATGAAACACATTATAAATATAACTCAACCCCGGGACAAGATAAAGGACGGATCATAAAAAAAGGCAACATCTGGTTTGTGTTATTTATTTATATATTTACGCTCTGCTGGACCGGCCGGGGATATTCATACAACCCTTGACCGGCGGGACTGAAAATCAATGTTATCCTGCAGTAACAATGGCGTGAGCAGCACCCAGTCTCTGCTGAGTAAAAACACATTAAACACCTCTCTGTTCCCCGGGACAGATTGTTTTCTTTCTTTTTTTTTTTTTGTAACAAAAGAGTGGAAAAGAGCTCCGTTAAGAGATTGGATGCTGTAAACAAGCAGGAGTCGGACGCAACACTTCCCTCCCATTAAAGTCCAGCTCACTGAAGGGCTTTTACGACCGTCACCAATGAGCAGAAAAAATAAAACAGCTCATACAGTAGCTCTCCGAAACTAAATACGTCAGAGAGTTAGCTAACATCTGCTGCGTTTAGGCCTGTGACGGCGGAGTAAACGGAGATGTTAGCCTCGTCACAAAATTAAAACAGTCAATCAGTCTGAAGATTTGAAACTAAAAGCTAAATGCTGTGGATTTTGACAAAAAAAAAAGCAGCTTAGATTTAGCCAAGATGCACCTGTGAGGTGGCTAAAGTTAGCCAGAGTAGCTAACATGTGTTAAAAGTGTTAGCTAAGAAGTTAGCCAAAAGAAGAAAGTAAAAAAACAAAACTGACTTAGCCGGAAATTAGCTCAATGGTAGCCAAAAAGATGGTAAAAAATAAAGTGAAAAAACAAAACAGACTTAGCCGCAAATTAGCTCAATGGTAGCCAAAAAGATACAAAGAAAGTAGCTAAAGTTTAGCAAAGGTAGCTTAGAGCTAGCTAAGTTTGAGTATTCATTTTGCAATTCTAAAGTATTTAAACTTTGTTGAACATCGAGTTATAAAACTGACGTACGCATCAAGATAATTCACAAATTGTGCTACAACAATAGCGTTCAAACGTGAAAAGTTAAACAAAAACAACATATATTTTTTAAAAATATAATAAAAAAAAGACATTTTAGTCTAGAGAACTTTGGTCTAAGGCAGAATCACAAATAAATAAAGTCCAAAACAAACACATCAATAAATAAAGCCTAGTTAGCCAAAGTGGTAGCTAAAGGCTGCTAGCCCGAGGCCAGGTGGAAAGGTTTGAATGATTTAATTTTCAAAAAAATCATTAATATGTGGGGAAATTATCTGTGGTGGTGTGTTTTTATTTAGCAAGAGTGACAGAAAGTTTAAAAAAAAATCTTTGTACGGTAAAAAGAAAGACTATCGCTCTCAGCTTCTGTTTTTTTTTTTTTCCGGATCTGAGCTTTTGTGCCGTCTATGGTTTCAGGCTTCTGTAATGTTTCACTTTTTTAAGCTAATCCTTATGTTCATCATGTTACGAGAGTCCGCCTCTGATTCCAGCTTCTGTCTCAGCCTTTGTTTTTTTTTTCTCCCCCACCTGCCTCCCTCACTCTCTCCCTCTGTCTCTCTCCCCCTCTCTCTCTCTCCTTCTGGGTTGATGTGTGGGTTGTGTTTTTCTCACACCAGCTAACAGGATTCTGGCACAGAGGTACCATGTCATTGGCTGCTTGACTCCACTCACCTTGGCGCTGCATATTTTACCACACGGGACAATAAAAGGCAAAACAGATTTCAGACTTCGCCCCAAATTCATTGAGTGGAACAACTGTATTCCCAAGACCTTGAGACATTTCTCACCCTGACGGTTTTCAAATCCACAGTGGTAAAATGAAGTAGGTCGTTTTGTAAAGTGAAAGTGAAAGGAGGAGGGGCGCGGAGGGGGTCGGGGGGAGAGGAAGAACAAAAGGCAAAAAAAAAAAGAAAAAAGAGGAAATAAAAGACGAGGAGATGAGGAGCTGCTGTGACATCATTATCTCTTGTATTTTTTCACGCAGGCTGGTTTCACAGCTGCAATTTTACAAATCAAAGCAAGGCGCACACTTTAGCAATAAACCTGATCTGAACCGGGCCGTAATGAAATGTTCTGCTGCGACGGGGCGGGACAGGAGGAGCGAAATAAAGAAAGAAAAAAGAAAAAAAAAAACAAGGAGATGGAGACGTCTCAACAGATGGGAGGAAAAAAAGGTGGACGAGAGACAGTGAACGCACCGCTCCCAGTCCTTGGAGGAGGGGAGGACTTAAGAAAACAACTCTGAAGAAACAATTTCCTCGCAATCCATCAGTGAGCCCACGTCGATCCGATTGATAAACTGCTAATTACAAAATCAATCGCTATGAATTTTCACAGCTGTCAGACAGAGGGGCTCCCGGGAGAGCCATCTCCCTGAGACCTTGTTCTAACGTTGCGGACACCCTCCCCCTCCCCCTCCTCTCGACCCCCATCTCTCCTCTCCCTCCCTCCCGTCCAGACCTCAGTGTCTGAAAGCGAAGCCTCACCGTCAGCGTTTTCATTTTTCAGCCTTGGACAAAACCCGGCAGAGCGGGCCGCTGACCCGGGCCGGCATTGATCAGAGCGGGACGGGTTCTGCCTCCTCAAAAGGAGCCCGTCAATAGCGGCGTGCCGCGGCGGCCGTTGGAACAAACGAGGCCTATCACTCCCTGATACTCATTCCATTCGACTTAACACATTTTATTGACAGCGCCTGTGCTCCTAATGAAATGCTAAATTTATCTCCCGTGGCTGCCGTGCCCCGCGGCTACTGTTATGGAGAGAGAGAGGGAGGGAGAGGGAGGGAGAGAGTGGCTGGAGAAATACCACAACATGGAAGGAGTTCAATTAAATAAAAAATAAATAAATAAACCCCCTCACTCTCTCCCTCCCTCGGCCTTATCCTCCCTCCATCTCTCCGTCTCATGCTCCAAACTAAAGGTTACACAGAGAAAGTGCTGGAAAACCAAGAAATGTCGTTTCTAAAAGTGTGTGAGATGAAACACTGTGCAGCGTTCATTTCTCAGAGAGAGAGAAAAAAAAAACACCTTCCAGGAGGCCCAGGAAATATTTCATTCTTTTACAAATAAAAAAAAAAAAACAAAAAACCAAAAAAAACCTGCCGTATTATTTTACACTTCAATATGAACGTGTCGTTACATTAGTTAAAAAGGCTTTTATTTTGTAAGGATTTTGATTTTGTTGATGTTAATTTTGTTGAAATTTTTAGATGTTCAAAATCTACAAAATACGTGACTATAATTTAAATTTATTTTGTGAAATATTTAATAAATAACTGCAATACTGCAGCCCAAACAGCTGGGTAAGTACTCAGGTCTAAAGTATAATTATACAGAAAACAAGAGCTTTTAAAGTATTAAATCATAATCATAAATGTACATTTATTTATGAAGTATTTCTATTATTCTTTCAATACTTCAATATCACTGTGTCTAATATGTGAATAAAATCTGTTTTAATGGAATTCAAAGTCTTTGTTTTTTTTCCACTTTCTTATTTCTAAATTATAAGTTAATTTTAAGACTCAATTCTGATGATTATATTTCACAACACTGCACTGTTACTGTCACTACTGCTAAAGTGTTGGACTCTGAAAATAATGAAACATTTTCCTAATTCCGACTATACCGTGTATTATTCTGTGTACTTGTGATTTTATGAGTTTATTATTTAATGCTATTCTTCTAACTTTGTATATTTTAATGTTATGATTAAAAACTCCTTCTTGGTGAATGTGTAGCTCTGTATCAATGATATTTATATCTATTCATTCTAATAATGACTTCATGTCCAGATACAGAGACGGAGACAAAGACGGAGACATTAGCATCAGCTCCAAACTCTCTCTCAGTCGTCGTCTCTGTCTCTGTGTCTTTACTGTGTTTTCATTATACTGTAGTAATGAAAGGATCTTCTGTCCTGATCAAAGGCCTGTTGCACACAGGACCCGGGGGGGCGGGGACTGAGTGCGGCCCACCAACCCACCTGAGTTGGCCAGAGCGATGGCCTTGAGCGTGACGAACTCCTCCTTCTCCACCTTCAGCTTCTTGTACTTGCGCACCAGCTGCAGGATGGACACGTAGAGGTCCAGCAGGCCCGTCAGCCGCGAGTGCTCCTCGTCCATGATGTAGTCCTCGGCGTACACCAGCTCGTCCTCGTACGGCAGCGAGCGGAACACGATGCTGAGGATGAGGATCTCCATCCAGGCGCTCTGCAGCAGACTCATCTGGTCTCCCAGCGTCAGGGTGGAAAAACCTGCAGAGGAGCGGCAGAAAAGTACTGGGTTATGGCGCACAGGTGCACAACTGAAGGGAATGACAGGAGTTCAGATGAGAAGATGAAACATCTCAGGCCTCAGCGCGGGCCTTGGTGTGGACTGGTGAGTTAGAGGACACTTGTCGAGGCCCGGCTGCAGCTCCGTGTTCCACAGAAACACGAGAGACGAAGGTCTCCTCTGTGAAGCCGGGACACTTGACTGGGCTTTACTCAGGGTGAGGACAGTAAATCGGTGCAAAGGTCTGGCAGACACAGAGCCATGTGGTTACCCCCCCCCGGCACCCCGCCTCTCCTCTCACCCTATTCTATTGGTGTGAGAGGGATTAGCACCGAGACACATTCTCATTGGAAGAGGTTGAGGACATGACATGGACCATGAGGCAGGAGGAGGTGAGGGAAGAATGAGAGGTGGGAGACAGGGAGGGGGAGTGAGAGAGGGGGAGAGAGAGAGTGAGCTGCACATTGAAGACACACACACACAAAAAAAAAAAAAAAAAAGATAAAAAAACAACAAAACAAACCAATAAAATGACCTGATCTGAAACGTGTCCTGAAGTCGAGCTCAACAAATAAAAAAAAAAAAAAAAAAAAAAAAGCTGAAGCCAAAAATGAAAGTTTAGTTTAGGTTTGATTTGTGAAAGAACCAAATTAACAGGAAGACGTTGTAAAAGGAGTGAAGAAAAAAAAAACTACAACACTGAACGACTGAGCGCAGAAAAAAGACAATCATGAAAGACTCACAGAGAGAGAGAGAGAGAGAGGAAGAGGGAGGGAGAGAGAGAGAGAGGGGGAGACAGAGAGAGAGAGAGAGAGGAAGAGGGAGGGAGAGAGAGGGAGGGAGAGAGAGAGAGAGAGACAGAGAAAGAGAGAGAGAGAGAGACAGATAGAGAGAGAGAGAGGGAGGGAGAGAGAGAGAGAGAGAGACAGATAGAGAGAGAGAGAGGGAGGGAGAGAGAGAGAGAGAGACAGACAGAGAGACAGACAGAGAGAGAGAGGGAGAGAGAGAGACAGATAGAGAGAGAGAGAGGGAGGGAGAGAGAGACCTGAAGAAACTGGTGAATGTCCAGAGGGACAAAAGTAAATGACCTCAAGGACCATATTTGTTAACCATAAAGTATGACAAATATATATTTAAAAAAACATATACACACACTCCTATGGTGACCTTAATCTTCTGATCAGTTTTTAATCCTCTTTTCTTTGGTTTTTATTTTCCTTCCTGTGTGTAAACGACTGTTTCCTGATTGAATTCATTCTTTTAACTTGATCCACATTCGAGTCAAAACCTAAATCTGATTCTCTAAATAATTTTCCTCCTCAGACGTACATCCATGATCCTGAACACACACACACACCTCACACACACACAGCTTCCTTTTTCCTTGTCAACTCCCTCCTCCTCCTCCCCCCCCCCCCCCCGTGCCTGCGGTGGCCCAGTCTGACAGCATATTAGCCTCTTCAGTGACGCCCCTGATTAATACCCGTGCTTTCACAAGTTTGCTGTTTCCTGCCGTCGTGTGATGAAGAGGCGACAGATTACTGTATTGACCGCACACACACACACACACGAACACGCCGTCTTCCCTAAATATAAACGATCTCACTGGGGTGCCCCCTCCAGGCCGTGATGTGTATCTCCACCTGCGCTAAAACACACAGATGTACGAAAAAAAAAAAAAACTGCTCGCTGAGGACACATGACGAGGAGAGAAAGTTTAAAGGTAAGAAAAGGAGAGAGAGAGAGAGAGAGAGAGAGAGAGAGAGAGAGAGAGAGAGAGAGAGAGAAGAGTCAGTGAAAGTGGGAGCCTGGTGTTCAATTACCCTTATCGTGGTGATGACCACTGCAGGGGCCAGAGCTGCAGGATACATTAATTAACAGATTGGGATCAGAATGTGAGGGACTTCACATTTTGAAGGGGAATCAATAGTCAGTAGAACGGAGCGCTAACAGGAAGGTGGCGCCGCCCGACCGACCGGACCGCTCACAGGTCTGAAGAGTCCAAATGAGAGCGCGCCCACAAAGGCACTCACCACCACCACTTAACTATTAGCAGTTCGGGCGTATTGTGTAAAAAGCCCCCGCGCAATTACACGTGTATCCACCGCGGCGTCTTAAAATCTTTTTGTCGTGTTATTTCCTTGTCTGCATACGTGGCCATTAAGTCGGCGGCCGGAGGCGAGACTGTCACGCGGGCGCCGACGTGGTTCTGATTGCTGCATCAGGTTGTCATCACAATCACAGACGAGGCTCCGTCCAAGCCTTTTAATGCCAGCAGCGGACTGAAGCGGAACTAAAGTGCGGCTGCCAATGGGACAGTGTTCACGGCTGGGCGCGGGGGGGGGGGG
>NC_024307.1:5922505-5923930 GCF_000523025.1 Cynoglossus semilaevis | reverse complement strand
TGCTGCCAATGTGACAGTGTTCACGGCTGGTCGAGGAGGGTGGGGAGGTGGGCGGGCTTTCCAGTTGTTTGCGATACGGCGGACACCTCTCAGCCGCACGCGTGCGTGCAGCTCAGCAGCCTACAATTACCTTTGACGCTAAAAGTCCTTGAATTTAATCCAGTGTTGTGAGTTGGAGAGGTGGTGTTTTCCCTCCGCTCCGTCCGTCCTCTCTCTTCAGGGCCTAAATTATCGCTCCAAATGGGATCTCGTGTCGTTGCCTCGCCTTTTTCCACTCAATTTAATCGAGTAATGAAGTGACTTCCCGACTCCGCGGGTCGCACGGCGCTCCGGCCGCGGCACTCTGAAGGTGGCCCGGTTAAGTGCCCCCGGAGTGGGTGATTTCCTCTAATGAAATATCAATATTTACATCTTCATTTCCAGCTGGCTGCCTTGGCAGCGTCGACCAAACAGGACACCATATTGACCAGAGTGTCCCGGTCTGTCTGTGGACCAGCAGATACGACCAGTCTACAAAGACAGGAGGGACTAGTTCGACTGGACCAGAGTTGATGTCTGTGTCTGACGTCTTCTCATTTGGAAACATATTAGTAATTATTGTTAAAATATACACGGGAGGAACCTTTGATTTTTCATTATTACAGTCAACTTTTTTTTTCTGCTGAATAACAGACGGCTAACATTTAGGGCAGGGGTCTCAAACTCAAATGAGCAGCGGGACAGTGCTGACAGCGTAAGTCCATTAGGGGGCGTCATTAGTTCTGAAGTTTAGTACCGAAAAAAAAAAGAAAATTCGTAACATAAATACTGTGCAATACGATATCACTTTTCTTTTATAACCTGCTAAACCTGAACCGGGAGTTTGAGGTCAACGATTTACGATATCACTTTTCTTTTATAATCTGCTAAACTTGAACCGGGAGTTTGAGGTCAACGATTTCGGGTGAAAAAGCACAAATTTTTTTGTGTGATGATTTTTTGGTTCAGAAGTTTGGATTTTACTTCAGATGTTCAGTAGGGTTTAAGTCAAGACTCCAGTCTTCAGACTGTGACCTGGTGTAAAGGACACCATATATATATATATTTTAATTTGTATTTGTCTTTTTTACACCTTACTGTGTACCAGAGCTCTTCAAAAATACCTTAAATTTCCTCTTTTCTGTCCTGAACTGCTCACAGGAACCATAGATTTATCCATTAACAGGATTGTTTCTTATTACATCTGAAGACGTAACTGCCAGGTCATTACTGAATATCTGTTCAATCTTGCTCAAAAATATATGTTGAGACACTGGGGGGGGGGGCGTCCAGCTGACCACCGCCCGCTGCAGCACGCCGTTATTCACGACTCAAAGGGCGAAAACCAGGACCAACAAACAGATCCCTGCACCGCCATCTCTTCCTTTATCTCTCCAAAAGCCCTCG
>NC_024307.1:5905469-5922442 GCF_000523025.1 Cynoglossus semilaevis | reverse complement strand
ACAGATTAATCAGCGCGCCGTTTCATCTGCCAGAGCACAGGACGGTCCAAAATGAAATGCTGGAGATTTCTGTTGAGCTGGAGTTCATATTCTATTAATTTATTATTGTTTCCCTCTCTCTCCCCGAGGGCCATTAGCACGGGTAATAAAAAGAGATGTAATTACGAGGCACGGCGGCCCCCCCCCCCTCCAGCTGCAGCCCCCCCGTAACCCCGCCTCAATCCACACACCGAGGACAAGAGAGAGACGGCGAGGGAGAGAGAGGGAGATGGAGAAATGGAGGATAAGAGAGAGGAGAAGATATGGAGCAGAGAGGAGTAAGATAAGAGAAAAGGGAGCGAGGGGGAGGGGGGGAGGGGGGGAATAAAGGGGGAGAGGAAGAGGGAGATAGAAAGAGGAAAGGGAGTATTTCTGCCAGGACAGGGGCAGATCTATCATGGCCGGCTATCAGAAGGACAAGCAGGCCCCGAAGACTTCTGCCCAGAGGCAATCTCACCTCCGCCAAGTCAAGTGCTCTCAGGGCTGCAGTCGGAGTTAAAATGCTGCTAACTGGACCCCAGAGGTTCAGGGTGTCTTTTTTTTTTTACCCACCTCCCACTGATGCTGCACAGAGATTACTCCACATCAAAGCTTCACTCTGAGACTTTCTTTTTCTAACCTTTGATTTAGAAAGACGCCTCTGTTCTGAGTGAATGATTTATAAACAGCAGGAACGATAACTGAGACTCTCCGTCTCTGTCCGTCTCTGTCCGTCTCTGTCCGTCTCTCGTGAATTCACATGACAGCGTCAGGAGAAGCCAATCAATAGCTGCTTAGTAATAAATTGCTGGGCTTGACATAAACGCAGTACACACACACACACACACACACACATACACGTTCTTCACCCATCAGTGACGGTGATGAGTATCGATATAAAGATACTCACGCAAGTATCGTTTGTGTATCGATTACTCTCAGAAACTACCAATACTGATAAATACACGGCAGGTATCTGTCAGGTACCACATACTGTAGAGCAGGTTACTACATGTACGAGCGTTTGTGGATCCATGATCATGTCATGTGACCACTGACCAGGAGAGCCATCACTCCATGGTGTCGGGTCGACTGGACATCGTTGACCTTTAATGGTAGTAATTAAACTAATTGAGTTACGTTTGTGTACAAATAAAGTGATGTCATTTGTGAGGAAGTTGTTAAATGTCCAGTATTTGTGAAGAATATGTGTTTTTTTTTGGGCGGTAAAGAAGAAAAAAAAAAGTGTGTTTTTTTTGGGCGGTAAAGAAAAAAAAGAAAAATCACACAAAGTATTGACTTAAAAAATAGGTATTGGACCAAATCACAAATGCTAAATGTTTCAACTCAAAGCCTGGTGTATGTCAGCTCAGTCAACATCCTCCAAACGGCCTCAGACAAGAGGTGGAACGGCTGAAAACCCATCTAATTTCCTCCCTTTTTTCAGCCTGACTGCCCTCTGTCAGGAGCCCCAGCCATCGGCCTCCTCTCCCCGTGATAACCGGCCCATTATCCCATTGTAAGTAGCCGGCCAATGGGTGATTTGACCAGCAGCCTGTGAACGTTATTAGGTTGAAGAACGTCAAATACAGTAATCCCCTTGTTTTAATCTGGAACCCGTGACCTCCTGACCCCGGCGGGGAAGTCTTTAGCCCTCCCTGGGGTCCCACTGTCCAACGCTCAGTGTTATGTATCCTCTCCCAGACACAAAGGCCAGGACGAATCGGGCTTTAATCATCACCATAATTACACATAATTTATCTGCGCTGCCACCGAGCAACGCTGCTTAATGAGGGACTCTGCTCTGCTGATGATCACTTAAAGGCACATCAGCGATTTATAAGTCCTGCCAAACAATCACCCACAAACACGGGAGGTATTCTACAGATTTGCTTTGTCTCGGCTCGTAGAGAGACGTAGTTATTTTATACAGTCATTCTTTAGGTAACGTTGGCGATTTCATGGCGTAGGAAAAAAACAAAAAAACGTCCAGTTCTGGATCAACTATTTCCTTTTCCTGTATTGGTTTTGTTCACATATATGGTAAACTAAATATAACACATTAATACAGTATTATCAATATCAGTGTTTTTAAACATTGGGGTCGCAGCCCCGCCTGGGGTCGCCTGGAAATCAAATGGGGTCGCCAGAAAAGTCAATGATAAATTAACAAAAACAATTACTGGTAAAAATATATTATTATTTTTTTTGAAATTATGATTTAAAACAGCACACAATCTTAAACAACTTATATTATTTGATATTCATGAATATAAATTTTCAGTTCAACTAAAAGGCAGAAAATAACAACATCTGAGAAGCTTGAGTTTTACGCAGCTTCAGACAACAGACTCTGTAGTGTATGTTCTAACGAGAGCAACGTCATTTCAGACATTAAGCCACGACGTGGAACTTCACCACTAGATGTTGCTAAATCCTTTGCATCTCTTATATGAAACATCTCTTTATAAAACTCCATAACTGTTGTTCCTGTGACTCTGTTCAGACACAACCATGAGGCTGATTCACCTGCTCATGTGTCACAGCAGCAAAACAAAGCCTTCCCCCCACCCTGCCTGACACACGTCCTCATCACGGCCCTGCACCCAGACCCCCCCCCCCCCCCCCCCCCCCCCCCCCCCCCCCCCTCCCCCCACCCCCCCCACCCCCCACCCCAACCCTAACCCTAACCCTAACCCTAACCCTACTACGTCAGAGGATAAATTGAATATACTAAGAGCTGTCTGTTAGTGTCTATATTTAATATAGTGCGCTGATGAGGTGTTGATTTATTGCTGGCCAGTATTCACACTCTATTACAAGGAGATTACGTAGCCTGAGTGGGATCAGGACGGCAACACAGTAAGTAGATTTCACAATTTAATGGCAAAGAGAAAACAGAAGCCCGGAGGGGGGTGGAGGAGGGAGGGCTGATGGGTGGGTGGGTGGATGGGTGGTGATTACGGCGGAGGGGGTTGAGCTGACACAAACAGGACAACGGACAAGAGGGGCGATCTCTTTTTAAAATGTCTATTAGATTAATCTGCCGCGAGGAGAGTACACAAAAACGAAACGCACAGAAAGACATGGGAATAAGTGTGTTGGAAATTAATTTCTTTGGGGCGAAAAAAATCGAGGTGTTTTGTGAACGTGACGCTTGTGGTGCCTCACCCTTCCCTGCAGGGGGTGCTATTAACTTAGCATGCGTGTTGTTTTTGTACGACACACACTGTAGTAATGACATTTTACCACCGCAGCTTCTCGACTGTGACACCTGTTGTTGTTAGCATCGTTAGCTTAGATAAACTACTGTCAAAAAATATATAAAATGCTGCTGTTGTTTTAACCATTTCACATTCCAGTGGTGACATGACACGAGTAAAAATATGTTTTACTGCTCCGGGGCAGCAGCCGAGTGTCAATGTTTACTTGGCCCCCCTCACCCTTCAGAGAATTCCCAGATGGAAACACTGGGGCCTGGGAAGCTCCGAGACTCCCAACAACACGCACCACTTGAATACGCAGCGTGCGTAGCGGGGTTTCTTTTTTTGCATACGAACACACGACATTCCCACTGCGGGTGGGAAAGGATGTGGGGGTCATAGAGGTCACGCTGGTAGCCCATCACTCTTGACGAAGGTGTCAGTGTCAAGGTGGTAAACAAGCTGCGGCGCTCCGGAGCTGTCAGTGGACTCAGTCACTGCCTAAACCTCTGGAACTGAGTGAAACGCAGCTTTATGAGATGGAAAGAAGGGCCGCAGGGCTGGACAGTGCACTGCTCTGTGTGTGTGTGTGTGTGTGTGTCAAAGGTTGTTAACACCTTAGCAACAACACGCCATCTGTCAGCACCCCCCCCACTAATGCTCCTAAGGAGCCTGCACCCCCAGGCCACCGAGCCGTGGTGGCTATTTGGAGCCGTGACAGAACAGCGTCCACGCGCTCCGCAGTAATTATCAGATCATCAACGGCAAATTCTGAATGAAGTGGAGGCTGAAGTCAGAAGACGGAAAATATGAAGGAGGATTTTTCGACGTCAGTCGGCGTCCACCATGTTAGCATCAGGTGTCGTCGCTGACTGTGATTCCAGTCCTGATCCGTATGTGTCATTTAATCATCAAAACCTGTCTTTTAGGTTTGGTGGAAAAAAAAAAAAAATCTATGTTGATTGACCTCAAATTCACATTTAGATTTTTCCCTAAAACTCAAGCATAAAAAAAAAAAATCCTGAACAGGATTGGCTCTTGCTGCTTCCTGGCGTTTCTTTCTCCCTGCTTTGCCAAAGATTAAATGTGTTTCCATGACTTTTTCTTTTTATTCCAATCAGAAAAAAGAGGACAGTTTTAAAAGTTTAAACGTTGCTAGAAACGAGTGAGATACCTGAGAAGAGGAGTGATCAATAAGTAGATCCCAGCAGATCACAGAGGTAGATCAACAGTTATGATAAAAAATGAAAAATATAAATTTAATTCTGTAGTTGTGGAGTAATGACCAAAAACAAATGATTTTGTTCATATACAGTTCATATGAGTAAATATATATTTCATATGTGTGAACATCATGGCCTCAAATGTTATGGTAAGGTCAAAGGTGAATCAACCCAGTCTGACTTCACTTTGTTTTTACTGATCTAAATTATAGTCAAACTTTGAACCATCTCTCGCATTTTTAACATTTCTTTCATGGAAACCTGAGGAATTATTTAGGTTTTGTTCCTGTTCCAGAAACAAAGCCCTCGTTCTATTGGAAACCTTTGAATCAACACCATGATTTTTCAACAGCGCCCCCTCCTAGCACTTCTGCTCCCCCCAATTAAAACTCAATACGGCCCCTCCACTTCACATTAAACCACAGTTTAACCCATTTTCAAATGTTAACGTAGAAAACGTCAAAATGTAGTAAAAAAAAAAAAAAAAGAAAAATCCATGGAGACGACGTAAGTGCCAATTTCCCTGACGTTTTAAACTGTTACGTTTGTACACGTCGGCTCATCAGTCAATGGCTGTAATCAATGTGATCCACTTCATAATGAACTGTTAATCTTTTTAATTCCTTTTCCTAAGGCTGCGAAAATCTATCAGAATGCAATCAGCAGTTTTTATACCCTCATTCCTGCCTTGTCCCTGAGCGGGCGGTGGGAGAAATATAGTGGGGGACGGAGCGCGGCAGGCTGCCCCGAGGTAGCGCTGGTGCGGGGAGTGTTAGTGCACCGAGTCTCGCTCAACCAGTGAACCGTCTCTGATCAGGTTCAGCCATGTACAACTCAATTATGCAGCCATTTCATGGCCAGAGGACACCTAGTGTCCTAATACAGACACCACCAGAGGGACTGACATAAACCAAGGAGTGAAGTGAAAGTCTTTATTCTGTCGCCGTCTTTATGATCTAAAAATATGTCTGGCTCTGATAGACATGTTAAACCTGTCCCGGTGCGGTGCGGTGTGTGCAGCGCCTCTTGTGTGTGTGTGTGCTGCAGGTGCGTATGTATTTACCCACAAGCAGATCAGAATAATCAGCTTAGACCCCGGTGTCCTGCATGTGCTGCAGAATCACCGTGTTTAAAGTAATTGCTCACAATAGGAACAGGCTTAGTGACTCAGGTTTTGGGTTAAATGATTATTATGGGTGCGTTTGGAACGACAAGTTCATCGTTGCAATTTGTGGGTCAAATCCCATTAGCTTTATTAATCCGCCCGCTGTACGAGACAGGTTGGCCTAATCTGATTAGGGATGTTTTTAGCGACGCAAAAAACTACGACGAGTGTGGAAATATTTCAACGTGTTTTCCTTTTTTAACGTGTGCGATACAAAGATAAAAGCTGGGGAGAAATTACACAAAAAATATACGAAACAAAAAAAAAGACACATTTTCAGTGTGAAAACTTTTCATATTGCACGTGAAACCGCCGCAGAATTCACAGCAGGAGCCGGAAGAAGGAATGTGGTCATTTTTGGGAAAAGTTTTTCTGGGTCACAAACGATGAGAGTGTGTTCTGGTTGTGAGCTGCGATCCAGTCCTGACTAAGCCCCTGGGTTAAACTCTCAATCTGCTGATCAGGCAGGGCCTGTGCGGAGCTGTACAAACAGTCTGGATGAATACGGGGTCAGAGCTGAGGCCACAGGCTGGCAGCGGATCCATCTCTAATCTCCTTACTATCAGATCTGTACCTGATTAATACCCTCCCTTCTGCAAAGGTGTCTAATACCTGTGCAGAACACGGCGCTCCCGTCTGAGGTCAGCCCGCGCACGTTCTCCTGCTCCGATTTAATCGCTTTAAACACTTCAATTGGAATTCATCATCTAAATTGACTGATATGATGCTAAAGTATGCAAAAAATAAACAACCAAAAAAAACAAAAACAAACACCAGCACAGCTGGGATGTCTGTTGGTTTCTGTGAAAGGTGGCGTGACCCGACCCCCCCGGGGACGTTGCACATTTCCCAGCATGCTGACAGCAGTGTGCTCACCTAAGTTATGCTGATGAGAAGGAAGAGGTTACGGAGGAGCAGCTGAGGGACACATTCATTTAGTTTGTTACCCCCCTCCCTCACCCCCTCCCTCACCCGCTCTACGCCTGCAACACTGTTCTGTTATGGAGTTATGGGGGTCAAACTCAAGATCAGGAAGAATCTGCCTGGGTTGCAAAAAAAAAAAAAAAAGGAGTGACTAAACAATGTGTTCTCTGTCAAAATGAGAGAGAAAAGTCTTGAAGGAAGCAAAATCTGTGCTGACGTGAGGCAGTGTGTCCTTAATTCAACAGCCTCTTATAACCTAACACCTCGTTTATCACAACGTCTGTGGGGTGAGGAAGAAACATGATTATGTCCATCAATAATTCAACACGTGTGTGTGTGTGTGTGGCAGTGAGTGTGTGTGTGTGTGTGAGATATGAAGTCCTTTTCTATATTGGACTGCTCCCCGAACTTTTGGTGATTACAGCCCACATTCTCACCGTCTCTCCATTCAATTCAGGGGTTTTAGATGCACTCTATTGATTTGTTCCTTTCACAGCTTTGTCCACTCTGCACCCCCCCCCCTCCACCCCCACCATTCGCTACACCACCTGAGGCTGTATGAGGTACTGTCAATAATTATTTTGTGTGTGTGGGGTCATGCGCATGTGTGTGTGAGAGAGAGAGAGAGAGAGAGAGGAAGTGGAGAACGACGGTGGAACGTGTAAAAGTCGGATTCTAACAATTAAAAATAAAGACTTTTTTTCTAAGTCGGATTCAAACAATTAAAAATAAAGACTTTTTTTCCTAAATACCTGGGATGTGTTTGGCCCAGCCGATGATGACCACTAGCTCACGGTCGGCAAGGTCGCAGAGCGTAGTGAGAGCCTTGATGTCGCTCTCGGGCATGGTCGGGTCAGGCATGGCATAGATCTTCTCCGGCTCCGCCACCAACAGGTGAGACACTATCTTTGTGACTAAGGACAGAGGAGGACGCCCAAAAAAAAAAGAAGAAAAAAAAAAAAAAACAGAGGTCAGGGATTGTATCGCTGCAGAACTTAGAGGAGAACAAAGATCCACAGAGGAAGACAAAACACAGAGAGTTGAAATGATGTAAAAACAAAAAACTACATTTTGGAAAAAACAACTGTAAAAAGAGTAAATGAAAATCTAAGCTGCTGGTACTCTTGGTGCTTTACTGCTACGCCACCTAGTGAGTACTATCATTTTCACATTTTTATTTTAAAATTTTTTTTTGGTATCTTATGTCTCACTTTTATCTCACCATCTGGATTCAACCTGGTTGTTTTGGTTCTGACCTCCTTAATTCTATTTCAATCTCTTCAACATTTTGTTCCAAAATCCTCAGCTCAGAAACTTCTAATTCAGCCGCGACTGGAACCTTATCTGGCCTAGATTTCTGACCAGCGACCCCTCGACTGTCCTCTCACGTCCCTCCGCTCTGCCTCAGTTTGTACCTGGGTGCTGGCCAGGCAGGGGAGGGGCCACGGAGCAGGGAGACAATGGACAAGTGATGGAGCAGTACTCACGGGGCTTCTTGGTGGGAGGGGGGAGCGTCAGGCCGAGGTACGGGTTGTTTTCTGTGTCCAACCTCCGCTTGTACTTCTGTCTGCCCCCTCGCACGCGGTCCAGACGAACCCCTGCGGAGGGAAATAAGAAAAGAACAAAGACTGAAGAGATCGCATTTGGAGACGATCGATCGTTTGGAGGACATTGATTAACGAAGAGAAAGAGGATCAAAGGATAAATGTGGATGTGCAGGGGTTCAAAACAACAAGAAAAAAAACAACAACAATCCTCCATTTAAATAGAAAATCAACTAAACACACGCATTAGACACAGGTGATAGACTGATAACACCTGTGTGGCCAATCAGAGGCAAACGTACTAGACCAGACCTGGACAAACTATGGCTCGGGGACCAGATACGGTTCGTGTTTTTGTTGGTTCAAATAATGTTAATGTTGTATTTGGCTACGTTTGTAGAGATATACTGGAGGAGAGGCTCAAAGGGCAGGGGTGGCTCAGTGGTTAAGGACGCAGACTTGGGTCCGGAAGGTTGCAGGTTTGAGTCCACCACATGGATGGTGTGCTGTGTCACAATGACAAATAATTCACTTTCAAACTGCTCAAAAGCCTGATTAAAATTCAAGCTGACATCATGAAGGAATAAAGACTTGACTTAAAGACCTGTTCAGTTTTTATTCAGCTTCAAGTTGGTTTTGTTAGAAAAAGAACCAGACTATAACAGCAAAGATAAATCCAGGAGGTGGAGACGTTGTTGAACTTAAGGAAACACAGAACGACTTGACAGCAGCGTCAAGACTTCTATGTAAACACACACACACACACACACAAAGGTATTGAAATGAGTGAGTGTGTGTGTGTGTGTGTGTGTGTGGATGCTCGTCCCATATGTGGTCCATGCCTGGCTGGTCTACTGTGACACAGCTGAGCCCAGAGCAGGTCTAAACAGATGAATATTTAACGCAGGGTCAGTGATCTCACAGACTGGCCTTCTAATTATTTAGCTTTTGGGTCGAGGCAGACTGAATACTAATTAGCTGTCAGCTACACACTCCTCTCTCTCTCTCTCTCTCTCTCTGTGTGTGTTTATTTGAGAGAAGGCGCTCAGGTGTGTGTGTGTGTGTGTGTGTGTGTGCTCGGCGGGATCCAGACAAGGAAACTTATCCAGTCCACGAGTGAGGACCTAATCCCACACGCGCTGCACAGAGCCCTCCACCGTCACATACGCAGCAGATAGATAACTGGGGTATTGCTTTCCCATAAAAGACCCTTATTTCACCCCTCTTCCGCGGGGGTAGCGCGGAGGCCTTATCACCCCCGACCACACCTACGGTCCCAGGTTCCACGCTGATACTGTAAATGTCACACGGGCCTCGTCATAACATTAGTTATTTATTATCTCATTATTTGATAAGGCTGTTTCTATTTGGGTGCCTTTCCTTTTTTTATTAATTTTCAACATAGTTAAAATATTTCATCTGCACTCTTCTGTTTATTTGATACCCGCGCGCAGGTATTTGGTTATTTAATGTAATTGTATGCAAACATTTCTATCCCGCCGCGCTGTATCTGAAGCAGCACGTCAGCGGTACGGCCTAAATATCCCAGATATCTTAATCCTGTCAAGAGGGAGAAGCCCCCCCCCCCCCCCCCCCCCTCCTCTTCAATTTACCTTGTATGCATAATGTAACCCCTCTCCAAACAAATTTAATTCTAAAGGGTGGAGGAGAAAAGGTTCAATGAAATGCTGGTGGTGGCGCTGGAGTTAATTTGTCAGCCTGCCGCGTCCTCTGAGCCAATGGCGCCGTGCGGCCAGAGCACTTCCTTGATGATTTCATCACTTTCTAACAGGGAGGACGGTGTCAAACCTGGGCTTTGTACAGCCACTGCAAATGAGCCTAATACAATTTGCCCATCAGCGAGTGCTCTCCGAGAGGATGAGTTTGGACGCGGCCCGTGCATGCGTGATTGGAGGTGACTCGGTCGAACGGGACGACGCCCGGTTAAAAACCTGGACGCAGTTTAAATGAAAACAAACACGGCGCTGAATTTATGCCAAACATGGGCAGCTTTTTTTTTGTGGCTTATCTTTAAAAACCACATTGAGGTCCTGACGCGTGCGCGGCACGCGGTGGCGTCACGTAGCTGTTAAACTCAGATTTTTGTCTACTTATATAAATGATTTGATTCCCTGGAAACACAAATCTGATTAGGATTGTTTTTCAATTTCCTGACACAGAAAACCCACTAACCTAATTACCACCATTTCCCAACTGAGTCTCTTCCTTCCCAGCAAACGCAAGGGAATCATTTGGCAGCAACTACCTTTACACACACACACACACACACACACACACTGGGCTCATGCATGATGGCTATGTTGATATTTGTTAGATAAAACATATTAGACTGTGGTTTTAGACACAATACAACCATCTCTTAAACAATAACTATGACATTTTATAATGAACGCTGAATATTGTTCGTCTTTTCACAGCGACACCGCTCTCTGCCTTGGTTCTTATCTCAATGAAGTTGTTTTTTTTAGTGGAAAACTAAGCGTAGCGTAAGTGGAAAGAAGAAGTTGAAAAAGAAGAAAGAAGTAAAAAAAAAGACAAAAAAGAAAATGAGAAACAAAAAATGTTTGAAATGAAAAAGAAGAAAGAAGAAAGAAGAAAAAAAAAAGAAAAACAGAAAATGAGAAACAAAAAATGTTTGAAAGAAAAAGTATGAAAAGGAAGAGCAAGGAAAGGAAAAAAGTTGAAAAAAGAGAAAAACTGCAGAAAAGAGAAGAAAGGAAAAGAAGGAGACGGAAAAAAATGAAACAGAAAAAAATGGGTAGAAAGAAGAAGGGAAAGGTTGGAGAGAGAGAAAAAGAAAGAAGAGTAAAGAAAAGAAAATAGGAGAAAAGTGATAGAAGGAAACAAAGAAAGAGGAATTGAAAGATAAGAAGCACAAAAGGAAAGAGGAAGAGAGGAAGGAAATAGGAAAAACAAAGAACAAAAAGAAGAAAAAGACCGAGAGGAAACCAAAAAAAAAATAAAAAAATGAAAGAACCAAAAACCCTGATTCTACTTTCTGTCTGTTAAACGTCTACAATCAAAGCTCCTGAAACTGGTTGGTGTTTTATGTTTCTGTGTTGAAAAAGTTTAAAGTTCTCCAAGTCAGGGTTTCCACATAACCAGGACGTTGTGAACCTAACCTAAGTCCTAACTCCTCGCCAGATCACAGAGAACGCTGCGGTGAGACGGCGCTCTGTTTACCCAAACAAACCCCGATTCCCACGTACTCCATCTTTAAGGAATCTTGACAATAATCCTTAAAGTACTTCTACATTTGAAGTGCATTTGCTGCTCAGGTTTAAGAGCTTAAGATCTTCTCGGTGCAGCTGGGACGGCCCTGCTGGAACTGTCGGCATGGAACATTCTTCTCATTGTCAAACCTGACGTCAGCGCTTCTTGTGCTTCCTTGGACTCGCGGCTCTGGCCCCTGGGCTGGGTTTGAGTCACGTGACGGTGTCAGCCGGTGTAAAGCCAGTGATCAAGGTAGAACGCTGCCTCTTTTAATTAGAACAGTCCTGGCTATAATTAACAGATGCTGACAGGAATTAAAGCTCGGCATTAACCTGTCTCATTTTACTGTCCGACAGGGCCAGACGCAGGCGGAGAGGAAGAGGCTGTGATTAAGTGCAGCGACAGGGAGTCGTTCAGTCGTGCTGTCAGCCACTGAGGCCAGGACTTTATTGGAGCCTCTCAAAGTTTCCTGTGTCCTCTCGGTGACACCTAAAGCTTTAAGTGACCACTCTGCTGTGGCTCCTTCAGCGTAAACACAAGGTGTGTTTCGAAATGTGCCGAGCAACATTTCATCTGGAGTCGTTGGGGGGGAGAGGGGGGGAGACGACGGGTGACCGCAGCCAACGCACGGTGTAGCGAGGGGCAGTGGTGAACGAGCTCGGGTATCAGCTCTTCAAAGCACAGTGCTGGAGGGGTGAGGGGTGAGGAGGGGGGGTGAGGGCTTGTGGCCAAGGCGGCTGGCATTTGTGTGTGGATTAGCCAAGCCCTGGGGCGGGGGCGGGGGCCGAGGCCAGCTGACCTGAGGCTCTTCTTTCTCTCCAAAAACAATAATAATCCCCGTTCAGGCGCTCTCCTACAGAAGGGCCTGTCTTCACTCACTTTGTGCGGCCCCTTATTTTGAGGCCCTCACCTGTTGAGAGTGTGGCTCGCTGGGGGGGGGGAGAAAGTGTCAGCATGTCTGGGATGGTTGGCAATGCCAAGAGGGGCTTAGGCGGACCCTATTTTAGCTGGGAAAATCAGAAGGCCACATGGCAAGGCATGGCGGACCTCTCCTTTCAAGGCAGCCGCCCTGTTAAACTGCCATCTGCACCGTTTCAACGCGCCGCTGTTGCCAGCTTTGCATGTTTGTAGTCAGGCTGCAGCAGCGCTGGTCACGAGTGGTGATGAGCGAGGGTGAGGGGGGGGTGAAGGGGGGGAACGACTGACAGGCCTTTGCCACCTCTCCCCATCTGTTGACCCTCAGGGGCTGCCACAGTGACTCCCCGTTCACAGGTTAGCGTCGACGTCTTCTGATGTCCCTCAGCTGACAGCGTGTTTGTCTCACCAACATTTTAAAATAGTTTTTTTTTTTTTAACTACTACGAGGCTGTATGTGAAACACCTGAGTATTTACATGTATTTACAGCGTAGTGAACCCACTGAGGTGCAGTGGAGGGGTCTTCATGGACGACTGTACTGTCAGTAAAAGAACACGACGACCTCTGACCTCCAGCACATGATGAGTTTTGACTTTGAGCAAAAACGTCTTCCACCAAAAATCATATTTTTTTAAATATATATAAAATGCAAAAATAACAAAAAATATGACAAAGAATATCAAAAACTTATTAAGGACGTTAGATCCCAACGATCAGTTAAAACCTTTTGAAATTCTCAAAACTGCTCTAAAAACATCCATTGATGAAAACACGATTTTTACAAAATAAACCATAAAAACTTAAAAGCAATAATCAATAATCAACTGTTATATTAGAAATAATAATACAATTTTTAAAAAAATTTATTTTAAGTTTTACAAAACAAAAACCCAGTGTAACTTTACCTCATTTAACTGATGCAAAAAGTTCAAAATATAAAGTTCACTTTATCCACCATGGACATGATGTCAACATTAAACCTGTGCAGGTCTCAACATTGGCTCCAGGGCCCGACTTTGGACACGACAGTGATGAACAAATGAAAAATACACAAGGACTTTCTGCTCAAAAACAATCAGTGAAGTTTCCCTGTACTTCTGCAGTACGTGTGTGTACTGTGTACTGTGTACTGTGTACAGTAGAGTGACTCTGAAGCCAGTCCACAGAGCAACTCCCACTGAATGATGTCAATGTAATCTCTCAATACTATCTTGTCTGCTCTGAGCTCTGATCCGTTTCCATTGATCAGAGGAAAAACCTGTTGGTCCTGACATTTGATTCTTCTATTGATCACTTCCTCCTTTACACACATATATACATATATACATGTATATGTATATATGTATTTATATATATTATATATACACATATAAATAAATATGCATACATATACACATACATTCATATAAAAATATATATTTATATATATATTATATATGCACATATAAATATATTTTTATATATGTATATATTTATATATATTATATATACATATATGCATATATTTATACATACATTCATATATAAATATATATTTATATATGTGTATATATTTATATATAAACATATATATATGCATACATAAATACATACGCTCATACATAAATATATATTTATACATGTATATGCATTACATAAATATATATATAATTATATACGCATACATATATATTTACAAATATATTATTATTGTTTGTTTCCTTCACAGGTACCGATGTGCCGTTGTCTTCCGTCGGGGGGCAGCACTGTTCTTCGCCGCTGCGGAGTTATAATTAGGAAGACTTTCCATCGAGACACAATGTGACCTTTCTGTGGTAATGACACTGACTGGCAACCTCAGTCACATGAGCGCCGACCGCCTCCACACCAGGAGGCCGAGCGTGGCGTTGAGCCGGCGGCTCGGTCCAGCTTACAGTTAACGCAGACCACGTGTTAATTTTCCATGTAATCGCAGCGCTCGAACGTGTTGGAACTCGGCGAAGATCGCGACACAAACAGAACTCCGGATCTGTTCTCTGCTCGTCGTGGAATGAAAAAAGTAGAAAAAAAAAAAAAAAAAAAAACGGCAGCGTAATTGTATTTGTGGGACAAAGGCGGCCGTTTTGGCAGTGGCCGAGCCGTGCTTCACTCAGTCGATGACAACGGCCGCGGCGGTTGCTGATGACAGTTGCTATCTTAAAGAGGAGCTTCATTCATATTCTGTGAATGTGCTGAACACACAGTGTGTGCATTAGAAGCGCGGGCTTAGCCAAAAGTCTGCACACAGCCCACTTTTTACACTCTGCCCTGACACTGGTCATTCATTTATCGCCGCTGCTACATATTTTTGTAGTCTCTTATTCTCCAAGATGATATATTGGCATAAATTTTTCATCAGATAGTAATGTGATTACTCTGTCTTTCTGGCACTGAGGCTTTATCTGGCTGCACGCAGTCCAGGGGATTCTGTTACTGCGTGGAGATCCATACAGGCTATGACTCTGGCTTCAGGTGGCAACTGGATATATATGCATCTATAAATCCCGCTCTCCAGTGAATAATGGGGGAATAATGCCAGAATATATGGACCCTGGAGAGTTTGACAGAGGAATTCAAATCGCTCAGTTTAAGGGAATTTCTTTTTTTTTCCCCCCCTTTTTTTTCTTTTCTTCTCTTACATCTTCTGTCGTTTATGCTAACGCTTACAACTAATTAGCACCTTAAAAAAAATCATTAACATCTTTCAGTAAAGGATCTTAAACAAACAACACTTTTATTCTATGCTGTTTTTGTTTTTTTTCGTCTCTTTGCGTTTGGATGATCTAACAAACAAGAGTGAGAGAGGGAAAGAAAAACAGAGAGACAGACGGGAACACAATCACTGGCAAAATAGAGTACGAATGGATTGTTGTCTCTCCAGACATGTGCTCACCCTCAGGGTCTCTGAAGGAGCTCAGTCATCAGCACTGAGGAGGGAGGGAGGGAGGGAGAGAGAGAGGGGGAGAGAGAGAGGCCGAGGAATCCATCGGAGGTGTGTTTAATTGTCACTGAATTCCCTGCTGGCGCGACTTTAAGAAAACCATCCACAGGAAGGGAGCTGAGATGTTCGGAAAACATTTAGCGGATCAATACGCCGGCGAGAGCTGAGACGGCGTGCGCTCACTGAGCCTTTTTTTTTTTTCCTCTCTCTCTCCAGGTGGAATACGGTTACGTTTCTATTACTCAGACGCACTCGCTCGACACATTCAGCATATTTCTGTCCTCAGATCAACTGCAAATTATTTACTGTGGAGTTACTAGGGGGCGCTGGTGGGTGAGTGGGGGGGGGTCATGATGTAGTACACAGAATGGAGGACTGGTTTTTTTTGTTTGTTTTTTTTTTTGCATGAAGGTGTGTTTTTTTTTTACTTCAAATATACATACAGTGCTGTGAGTGCAGCAGGATGACGTAATAGAATAAAAATGTTCTTACTCTTCTTACCTTCTTTGAGCATCCCCACTTTGAGGCATTTCATGAAGCGACAAGCCTGACATGATTTGCGTCTTCGCTTCGTGATCTCACACTCGTTTGTGGCCGGACAGCTGTACTCTATGTTACCTGGGAGAGAGAGAGAGAGAGAGAGAGAGAGAGAGAGAGAGAGAGAGAGAGAAGACGAGAGGGGAAGTTCTGGGCGGCATTGTTGATGTGAAATGATGTGATGATAATGAAGGATCAGGAGAATGAGCCAATACAGGGGCTGAACGTCTGCTCAGTTAAAGCAATCAAGAATTAAAATATATATATATTATAATTATTATTTTATATCATATAGTCATGCATATTTTTTTAAAAAGAAAAGGAAAAAAAATGTTTGAAGCACATGATTTAATTTGAACACTGAATGCACCACAGCCTTATTAAAATAAAAAAAGTCACATTAGAATTTACATTTTTTTTCTTTAGGTAAACCTACTATTTGTTTTGGGTTTTTTTTGTTTTGTTTGTATTATGTTTTTTATTTTCACCAAAAAGATGTAGAGAAATGTGAATTTTGAACCTTCTGAACCAGAAATCACAAAAATATCATCAAAACAAACACCAAGTTCTGAAACCGCCACCAAAAAAAACTAAATCTGTAGCTGACGCACGGCCAAAAGGCTACAAAAATGGTGTAAAATACATTATTTTTAGTTGCTTTAATGCTCTTTTTCAGACCAAATCTGAACGCCCAAACATACAACACTGAACAGAACAGAACAAACTGATAAATGTTCATGTTTTTGTTTCCGTGCCAACATTTTTAAGCGTTTATTAAAGGGATCAAATTTAAAAATATGTTCAGCAAACATTTCACCTTTGGTCTGCTGATTGACCAAACACTGAAGGTTTTATATATATATTTCTTTCATCCAGTGATTTCATAACAGCACATATATTCTTCCTAAGGTCTGGCATCGGCCCCAGATTCAGACATTTCTGCACCTCTAGGAATAACCTGGAAACACTTGCTCTCAGCGCTGCCATGTGCTCTGTGACAAATCGTCCACTTTTAACCAGACGTTCACGTCATATGCTTTTTTTTCATGGTGGCTCCACGTGGGTCGCGGGACCCCGGCTGTCCTCCAGCCAAAACTGCCCTTTTCATGGCGAGCGCCACAGCACCAGAGGTAAAAGCCGGGGGTGGAAGCAAAGCTAGGGTATTCCTGCAGGACCCATCGGTGGTCCGCCCCGTTCAGGCCCACCTCTAAATTGGTCTCATTAATTCTAGATGTGTCCCCTCCAGGCC
>NC_024307.1:5904650-5905359 GCF_000523025.1 Cynoglossus semilaevis | reverse complement strand
ACTATTTACATAGAGTACAGGCGAGAGCCTCATGCATTATTCACGTACGGCGTCTGTTTCCAGGACGGAGCAATGAAAAAGAGTTTCATTGCTGCACAATAAAAGAGTGGGTTCTGCTGCGGTCTATCAGCAGCAGCAGCAGCGACGACAGAGAGGGCAGGACATGGGGGGGCGGGGGGGAGGGGGGCACTTCCTCCGCTCCTGTCTGACTCCCTTTATAATTTACTGTATTCAGAGTTTCAATGAAGACTTCCATTGAGGAGGTTGGCCGAGCCTCTTCACTCTGAACGGTCGTTCAGCTTTTTTTTTTTTTTTTTTTTTTTCCTTATCAGTGTCAAACACAGAGACATGTAATGAATAATGTACAACTGCCATTTAATCACTGTAATTCTGAAGGGCCGGGATGTAACTGACACACACACACACACACACACACACACAGACACACGTCAGGACTGTAACCCTGACACGCTGTAGCTGCTCCACGGCTCTGACCCTGACTCCACGTTCCTGTTCGGAGAACGGGAAAGCTGCGTAATATTCCAGTGGCGTTCCAGCGCCGGCCCCTCCAACACCCTTTGACAACTTATGCAATTATGTTAACATTATTGGACGGATGGAGCGGAGGCTCCCAAGATGTTATAAATAATTAGAAATTCCTCCTTATATCTGGGTTCAGAATCATCCTGCTAATTCTCCTCATCTCGTT
>NC_024307.1:5897684-5904628 GCF_000523025.1 Cynoglossus semilaevis | reverse complement strand
AGGGGGGGTCGGGGGGGGTGGACTGATGAGCTCTGATTGTCTTCCTTCTGTCTCTGCTCTGCTGCTGTAGTCAAACACCACAAACACACCTATTTCCCCAAATGCTGAGAGGAAATCAGCGCTGGAGGTAAACGGCGACGAGGCCAAGTCTTTGTTTTGACTTCGCATTAAGCGCTAAGCAATCGTCAATCTGCCACGAAGAGGAGGAAGAGGAGGAAGGAGGAAGAGGAGGATTTAATTCATGGGATGATTTTTAAAGATATTCTCTGTTTAGATGTCGCTCACTGGTGTCGCTCATTTCAAAATAGCAGCAAATGGCCACCACGTGTGCAGACGGAGCTGTGGCTTTGACCGCAGTTGACCCGGAGCGTCCCAGAGGACACACTGTTTATGAGTGTGTTTTTTTTCCTCCTCCTCTTCCTCCTCCTCCCTTTTACTCTTTTCTGTTTCACAGGGCGAACGTGGACTTTTTTATCTAATAATCAAACACTTCACAAACAAAAACAAACTCACTCTCTCTCTCTTTGAAAAACACTCACACACACGTGCACACACACACACATATAATCACACACTTCACAAACAAAAACAAACTCTCTCTCTCTTTGAAAAACGCTCACACACACGTGCACACACACACACACAGCTGTGCCGCTGCGTGTGTGAAGTTCCGTCAGAGGAGACGTCTCACAGCTAAATGCAGACGGAGAAGATTAAGTCGTTTTACAACCGCGGACTCCTGGTTTATATTTATCACAGCTACTGTGTTGGGTTGGACGGCAGTGACTGATTAACATCGTCAGAAACTGCCTGCTGTGTTTACATTACGTTTACGCTCTGTACGAGAATTAGCTCAGTGTAGCTACGAATAAAGAGTTATCAAGTTAGCTAGCCCTATGATATTTCGATAAAAATTAGTCTTTTTTTTTCCTGTTAACTGGTTTGTACCTCGATTTACCGATACCTAGATACACCTGATGATTTCTCAGCCGTTTTCTTGCTAATTGTTGCTAGCGTTGTCGTCTTCTTTCCTTTTTTGGAGTGACTGTCCAAATGTTTCTACTATATATTTAGATCTTTTTTTGGTTGGTTGTTGAATGGAAGTAGCCTAGCGTGTGCCTGAAAATTACAGATTAGTGCTACCAGAAATGTTTTTTGTAGGTTGTCCTTCGATTGCTAATATAAAATATATATTTAAAGGTATATGCTTGTTAATACTTTAGCAATTTCTTGGATGCATTGAAGCTATCTTGCTAGCTTTGACCTATGTCTGGGAAATCCTTTATTTGCTTTTAGCTACATTGCTATGTTTTGCTAATTTAGTTAGCTTCTGAACTTTGCTATAATTAGAAGAAATATGTGTTAAACTATTTAACCTGGGGGAAAACGTGGGGATAACAATTCTTTTGCGTTAAATAACTGTAAAAATGCGGTCATTTTCTGCATTGTATATTTAGCTTCCCTATTCCTGTGAGCTAAACTAATATGAAAAAAACAAACAAACATGCGCCGGTCCTTCTGTTTAAATAAGTGTTCCTACATAAGAAGTACACGTCTAAGGAGCCATTAATACACACAAGTACTTCCAATATTTACACTGTGTTTAATGAGCAGCGGAGCGGCACGTTTTAGTGTGTGTGTGTAATATAGAATTATGTCGGCCGCGGCTAAATGTTTGTTAGCGTTAGTAATGTGTGTAACCACAGCCGTAACAGGCTGGTTACTACGTTTATGTTACGCCATTAATACGAGCACGTTTTTCATTTTTACTTCTCGCAAAATAGCCCGCGATTCCAGTGGTTATTTACTGAACAGCCCTTCAACGCGTTCATTAGATAAAACCTATAATTATAGTTATTTATATTTAGGTATTTTATTTTATTTTATGATTTTTTTCCCCCTCCTCCTAGAAAACAGCTCCGCTGACTGAACTGAAGTAAAACCAAATGACCTGTGACTGTGAACAGGATGAAAAAGTATTTAGGGGAGCGACGTCGGCATCGAACAGCTTCCAAATAGACTCAGACACATGTACTGCGCTTTTTTTTATGGAAGTCACTTCTGCTCATGATAGATCCAACTGGTGCATTTTAGAACAACCAGCCCATTCAGAAGTGACGTCTGGACGCCGCCCGTCTGAGGAGTAATAGTACGGGAAGTTTCACTTTCGGTAATGAAGCACAGCGGCGTGTACCCCTTTAACCCCGGGGCCATTCTCGGGTTTATCTGTCTTGAGAGAGGTTATGGCATGGTTACCAATAACATTAGAGAATGAAGGGGAAAGAGAAAGATTTCCATTCTTCTTCTCTTGATAAGTATCTGTCTCAATCTATTTTATGGCTTTTCAGGACCCATGCCAGGGCAGCGAGGGAGAAGTCAGGTCTTGTAAGTAAATTACAGTAAAATGGCAGGTATTTCTCATCAAAATCTAAACTGACTTTTACAGGCTTACTGTCAAGGTCTATTACTTCATATAAAAAAGGGGCCACTGAGTTCAGTTGGTTTTTCAGGCAATTTTACACTTGGGTTCAAAATGGGAAGAAAACACGGTTCAATAGGAGATTTATGCTTTTCACTGGAGGGGCACGGGATTACAGGAGCACAGAGAATAGAAAAAAAAGAAGGGGGGGGGGGAGCAGGTCTAGGACAGATGGAGATCCAGGCTGACATTAATTTGGACCTGGCCTTGACTAATGTAACTATTTCCACACGGGGGGTTCAAGGGGCTTTGCACCGGTTGAACAGGTGACAGAAGATGGATCTTCAATCTGCTTTTGTTGGGATTCAGCTAAAGGAGCAGAGAGAGAGAGACACAGAGAGAGAGAGAGAGAGAGAGAAAGAGAGAGGCAAAGCAGGTGTAAAACATTTTAGTCAATACTGTTGTTTAGAAACAGAAATATATAAACTAGGAATGTGCTAATATATATATATATATATATATATATTGGATTTTACGAATAATCAGCCGATATTTTTTCCCATTATTTTATTTCCCATTATTGATTATTTTGAGTCAAGGTAATAAACAAAGAGATTAAATAAACATCGTCTTTAGCGTGGCAGCTAATAACGGCTAACCTGCGCTAACACACCATGTCGTTGGTGATCTGGACAGTTCTAGGTTACTGTAGGACGACCAGTTATTATATTTCTTTACAATTACGATTCTGGCTTTGATTTAAGGAAATTCACGGGACCAAAATTTGCCAAGAACAGAAAGTTGCACTGGTTTTACAACTGAAGACGACTGTAGTGAAGCTGTGATCGTTCGTCATCGATCGACAAACTTTTGATTTTCTAAGTTTTCCACACGACCAGGACCAATTCTCTCGTTGAAGTTTCTCATTGACGGCGTGCTGTGTTGCTGTCAATCAACATTTGTTGTTGTTGCCGCCGCTGCTCGGGCTCTAAATACGTAACAAAGTGCTACAAACATTTCAGTTATCTCCCATTAATCGGCAGCAAGGTGAGCGCAAGGTGATGAAGAATCTGTCTTGCACATGGTTAACATTAACTTGTCTCACTTTGCCCTAAGTGCTACAGAACAATGTGATAAAGGGCTGGAAAAGACAGCTCCTTTGTTTGGCTCTCATTAGAGAGGGCCGTCTCACACTCCACCCTTGACTGCCTCGTTATTCCTTTAATTAATCAGTTCTCATCAACAGCACCCTTTCATTCTTTCAAGGGCTCTACATCCCTCTATTTACCGCCTCTATTTTTCCCCCAGCAATCCTGCGTGTGTTTTTCTTTTATCATTTCAGAAAGCTTTCACCACCCCCCCCACCCCACCAAAAAAAAAAAAAAAAAAAAAATCCCTGCGTCCTCCTACCTTCTCTGCCTGGGACCCCTGTCTGATTATTATGCCATTAAGCCTCTCCTCCTCTCCTCTGGAAGAGCAGCAGGGTCCCTCTCCAATCTAAAGAAGTCCTAGGTTTTTTTTTTCTTTTTTTTTTTTTCCTCCTTTCCCTGAAATTACCCGGCGACGCGTGCCTGAGTTTCTAATTGGCATGCCTTTCCCCAGAGACAGCCCCCTCCCTTCTTCCTAATGAAAAGCCTCGGCCTTAATTACACTTTCCAAACGCTGATTGTTATTGACAAAACTCCTGTGGCTCGGACAAACGACGGCAGATTAGCTCCATTACAGGCAGCCCTCCAAGAAGAGAAAGAGAGGGATTTTAAATCGACAATGCAAAGTGAGGGAGAAAAAAAAAGAAAGAAAGAAAAACGAGTAGCTTTCTTTCTTCCTCTTTTTTTCTCCCCCTTCTTCCATGTACCCTCCTCTTAATTGTTTGGGCCATTGCTCCACTTAAGACGCCTCATTCTTCCCCGATGCCTCTTTTCTGTTTCATTGTGTTGCCAGTCAGTGTATTTTTACTCAGGGAACAAAAGCCCAGTTATGTTACTTGAGGAGAAAAAAAAAAAAAAAAAAAGTTCATCTATTGTCAATAGACAGGATCGCTGATGGCCGCACGGGTAAACAGTGGGATTTGGCGTAATGCTTTTGTTTGCCTTGCAAAAGGTACATAGACTGTGCAGAGCTGATACGGCCGCCGCTCCAGGATCAACACCTCACATCAAGACAGACAGACTGACGCTCTGTTATCTGTTCGATTCCTATAATCATTAAAGGAAAACTAAAAAAAAAAAAGAAGATGGAGCTGGGTCTATTTTTACCCCCCCCCCCAGTCGACCCCAGGGCTAATTTTACCAAATGCATTGTTTGTTTTCGTATCCCACCACTGAGCCAACACAGCTCAGACCTGCTGCAGCTGTTCCTGTTGTGCAGTGTGTGTGTGTGTGTGTGTTTTTTTTCCTTAAGCTCAACAATATCTACTGGCTCTCTGATGAATCTGGAGCAGACAGTGCCGTTTCACACAGGGGGGTCTTTCATTGCTCCTCTAATGAGAAGCTGTGATACATCATGCCTCCCAGATAGCCAGTCGTGCCCCAGTCCCTCAGGCACACACACACACACACACACACACACACAAACAAACAACACCACCGCTGTCCGTACACTCCACCAAACCTGAGTTATGGCGTCTGTCGTTTACACACCTCCAAGCCATGACAGATGATGTCATCACAGGTCTCAGGAATACTCCGTACCACGTCAGATTATCACACTTTTTTTTTCTTGTTTCTTTTCCTTTTTATGCCAACACCACTTTCATAAGAGCTTGTGCCAAAAATCCCCATAAAAAGTGAAACCTGCAGGTTGGTTTTTGTATCGCTGATGAAATAAAACGCTCATAAAACGTCAGGACAGATTCAAATTAAGAAAGAAGCTGGTACGACATATAAGATTTGGTATAAAAGGAGCATCAGTCAAAGGCTTTGGTCTGGACAAGTGATGATGGGCTTTGGTCCACCACTACACTTCAACAGGACAAACGAGATCAAAGTTTAGGTCTGAAGAATTAGAAAAGAATAATTTAAAAAAAGACTTGATCTGTACAGTATACTGTCCAGATATCTTTGAATCTTGGAGAGAGATGCTGTGATAACAGGCAAAAGATTCTACTTATTTTTCTAAATTAAACAGCTTGTAGCCTCAGTGACAACTGAGTTAAAGGTGTGTTTCAAAGAGTTAGCTAGGATGTGGCAGCTAGCCGCTAACATCTTTCCCTGGGGCCCAGAATTCCTGGCAGCGCCCCTGGTTATAGTATTTTACATGTTCACTTTCTGAACTGGAAAGTGTGTAAGTAAAAAAAAAAAATCAGGATTATGGCTAAGGCGTCACGGGGCAGAAGAAACATCTTCCTCTTTTTTTTTTTGGTAACATAGGGAATGATTTCCGCTGCGTAAGCTCCAGTGCTGTTTCTGTGTTTGGTGGTGATGTGACATGAGGATGAAATAACTGGTATTGAGTGCTCGTTCAGGTTAGGAAAAGGTGAGATGAGTAAAAAAAAATTCCTTGTATTGTCCTTTTAAAAAAGGCTTTGCAGGCCTCACAAGAGGCCACGCCATAGTGATACCCCGAGGCTATGTCTCCACAGACCAGGCACAGCCTCTTGGGGAGGGAGTTCAACATGTATTCGCACTTTATGGACGACTCCTCCATGATGGTGCTGGAGCAGTCGTCGTAGCGCTTGCGGCAGGCGGCCGCCCCGAGTCCGCCAGCGGTGAACATGGGAGGAGAGTCCAGGCCGTTGGAGTGGTTGTTCATGGTGCTGACATAACCACCGCTGGCGTCTGAGTTGCCGCTGGGGCTGTGGTGGCTGACTGTGTCGATGACCGAGGAGGGACTGGACGGCTCCGTCTTGATGTAGGACCCACAGCTGGAGGACAGGTGCCGGTCATCAGCGGCCATTCTATTCAGCAGCCTGGGTGAGGCAAAGGGAGGGGGGGGAGAAGCAGGAGGAGATGATTAGAAGAGGTCTTTTATCTGAATCTCATCAACCAGGTGAGCGACGCATCAAGCTGTCACACTGAAACGATTCAATTAAACAAAACGGCAGCGTCCGTTCAACCTAAAGTCTTCGTTTCCATCTCTGAGTGATGAGGGTTAAAGGACAACACGACACGACACACAAACAGTAGATACTGCCGTTCATACTGCGCTCGTCTCAGGTCAAACGCTGCTAATTTATAGAGTGAAATCTCACCTAATTGTGTTTCCCATCTCCTGTTCTAATGCAACTCTTTTAAAATCCTTGTAATTTTCTGTCCCTAATCTTCCCTATAATCCAGTGAGCCAGTGGGTGGATGGCGGTGTAATCGCCTCATTAGCCACAGGCACGGCAGCTGCAGACCGTCAGAGTACGACTAAACCCAACAATAACACACACAGTTGAACATAACAGGAAAACACAGGCACAGAGAAGACGGAGCAGAAGAAAATGAGGAGAACGATAGAAAAAGAACACTTCACACACACACAGACACACACACAAAAAAAAAAAAAAAAAAAAAAAAAAAAACCAAAAAGGCACAACGGGTAC
>NC_024307.1:5885647-5897601 GCF_000523025.1 Cynoglossus semilaevis | reverse complement strand
ACACAAAAAAAAAAAAAAAAAAAAAAAAAAAGAGAGACTACAAGGGACATCTGTGTACATGGACCTTGGCTGGTCTCCTTGAGTCAGCAGTGAACCAAAAACAAAACAGGATGCTGAGATATTGACTTTTTCACTGTCAGCCTAATAACTGTATTTTGGAGTACAAGCAAACTGATGCTGCGACGTGCACGAGCTAAAGTGCACTCCCTCTGACTGTGGCCACAAAATGCACTCTGAAACCGCCTCCCTGACCCTTCAGGGATTTATTTTGTTTCTGCTCTGTAGCCTCCACCTGAATACTGTATTGGAAGGAACAACGGGAGAGAACAACTGTTTGCCAACAGTAAATGTGTGTGAGTAAAACTCCGTGCTCCGCGGGTTTAACACAACTGTGACCGAGAGAACTCTGGAGATAAGGACAAATGTACTAGATTACAGGATAAACCTCAGATATGAAAACAACGACAGAGTTCAAATCCTGGAGTGGTGCCGGTGCTCAGGCAGGTCAATGTTATGTGTGTGTCAGGTCTGTAATCATGTTCAGATAATATATTTTTAATTACATTAACAGTTAATTAGAGTTTTCTTCAAAATGGACTTCATAATTACTGACTCAAACACTGACCTGACAAGGCAGGAAATTGCACGTTGTTAAAAAAAAAAGAAAAAAAAAAGATAGTGCTTTAAATTTCAGTGTATCGATATTTTCTTACACCCAAAGGCAGGAAAAAAATGTATATGTTAAAATCAATATCTCAGTATTTTTCTTCTAGAAAACAAACAGCTAAATATATTGAGCTAAATCGTATCATAAAACGACTACAGTTCCTGTTGGCCGTGGCCCTCAGTCCACTCTTCCACTCGTCACTCATGCCTGACAAAAATGTTGGTGGTTCCAGGAGAAAGAGGTTGAAGTCAGTTATCTGTCAGTAAACAGAGTCTCAGTGTAACCAGAACTGGAGAGGGAGATGGAGAACCTGATGTATTGGGGATGCTGTGTAGACACAATGACCTCCAAGGTCAAGGCGAGGTCACACACTTACATACGCACACACCCCCTTTGCATTGGGTACCGGGGAACAGGGGTGAGAGGTCACCTCCACTTGCCTGCATTAACAAAATTGAGCCTTGCATGGCTTATGCTAATTCAGACACTGGGGTTCCCAGTGAGTGGCAGCTACACAGCACAAGTTGGGCTGTAGCACATTAGCTCCATTAGCATATTGCCAACTAATGGTAATGTTTACATATTTGACACGTCAGTTTACCGTCAGTGCCGTCTCCCTCTGGACTTTCTCTGCCCGACCTGGGCCGTATCTGTCCGTCTCAGAGAGCTACAGAGGACGCCAGGGATGAAAGGCCCGGTCCTCGTCCCCTACCGGTCGGCCGGACCGCCTCCTGCTCTCTGAGGCTGATTTAATTGTGAGGATGGGTGACGGAGGGGTTCAGGCCCAGGGGTCAGTGGGTCAACCTTATTTTCTCACCCTGGCTCCCAGGCCCGTGGAGATGGGGGTCAGCGTGTCAAATTAAATCTCATTCCCGGGTTTCCTTCCCTGCTGTCATGTATATTCATCGGCGCTCCAGGTGCCTACCATTTCGGGAA
Organism: Cynoglossus semilaevis; assembly: GCF_000523025.1. Taxonomy (NCBI): domain Eukaryota; kingdom Metazoa; phylum Chordata; class Actinopteri; order Pleuronectiformes; family Cynoglossidae; genus Cynoglossus; species Cynoglossus semilaevis. The sequence goes on along the minus strand of NC_024307.1, from coordinate 5,895,998 downwards.
ATTCACAAAAAGGTTAACTGCTAAAATAAATAATAAAAAATGCCCCCTGTTAAAACCGTTGACCTTGTGGAATAAAGCCTTTGCCTGAGCACTCCCGGAATTCTTTCAATATGAAGCCTCTATTATATTGAAGTGACACACAACAGCCACTCAGCTGCAGAAAACGCTGTCGATACAGGTTTTAATGCAGCAGCGTAAGATTTAAACACAGCATATGTTACTAATGACACTGCCAGAGTCCACCGGTATTTGTCTCTTTAAAAATTATCCACTTGTACTTTTAAACGTCCTTGCAGTCGGAAATTGAAAAAGTGAATCAATTTCATGCCTCTCTAAAATAGAACTTGCCGCTCTTGATAATACATGCAGATTGCATCCCCATAAATTAATGCACGGCTCCGTGTTCATCTGCTTTATGTTCTCCGTTTCAGATGGATATGTGCACCTGTGCGACAGGGCACCTGCACTTGGATTATTAAAGGCTATATATTAAAACACGGGGGCGCAAGATGGCTCCATTTAGCTTTTATTTCACAAATTCAGAGTAAGCTTAACCCCCGGTTCAAAGGCCATCCTCAGGGTGACACTTAGCATAATTGCATAAGTGTCTTAACTGTTTCCCCTCCAGCTCAATGTGGTCATTTATAATAAATGTGCCGGCTAGAATCCCCTTAACTCATTCGGCTATGACACATCATACCACGGCTATGCTTATGTTTTTAACAAGCCTGCATATATTGATTAATGATACTGAGGGAATACCAACCACTTGAACCTGGCATATTAATCAAATTGTCTAAAATATTTCTATAAATATTCGTAATCTCTAATGGGACAGGTCCAATTTAAATCTATAAATACCATTGTATGGTGAAATGGATTGCGAACATTAAATAGTTTGACAGCAGCAATAGTCCTGATAAATAATTCAACATGTGGGGCAGGTGCTAATTAGCTTGTGCTCTCCACAGACGGCCCAGACAGGAAAGGGTCGGCCGAACTATGAGACTGGATGCTGTAAAATCTATAGTTCCGTCTTACTTACTTCCTCCAGGTAACGTCGTTTGAAATTCTGCTGCCTGTCTGACCAAAGGAGAAGTATCTCTCTCCTGTCCTGCCCCCCCCCCCCCCCCCCCCTCTCTCCTTTTGTTCTCTTTGTACCCGATCAAAATTCATGCTGAGTTGCAGGTTATGGGCCCGCGAAGGCACACCGCACAGTTTGGTTTTAATCTGATTCCGAGAGGACCTCTTAACAGCATTTCAGATCCATAATATTATTCCAGTGGTGCTGCCGTGACCAGGATTAGTCGGCCTAATGATCCAGCAGCTCATCGTGCGCTTGCTGTCTCTCCACTTTTGAGAGGAGAAAGGGGAACGGCACACTTCCCCTCAAGTCTTAAGGACCTTCCTCCCCTGGAAGCAAAACTCTGAACAATGGATGACACTTCCGTAAGAAGGCAGAACATTCAGGCTATAATTGAGCCAATGGCGGACTTCCTGCTGCGAGCTTCCTGCTTCACTCATCCTCCCCTGATCCTACTGTACCTACAGGCCTTTTATGCATTTAGATGGATGTAAAACATAGACTCTGTCGAGGACTCGTTTTTTGCTGTCATGTTTGGTGATGGACTTCCAACAGGAGATACTATCGATACACTGAAATATCGCAGTATTTCATTTCATAATTCCGTATCGGTATTCTACAGCGATGTATCCATTTTTCTTTATTAACGATTAACAAGCAAACATTTTTTGCTTTTATTTCTACCCTCGTGAAGATTATTGTAGATCCCTCTGTTCCAGCTGACAGAGTTAACTACGCTGACTAATTTTCCTACAATTAAATTGTTTAAAATATATCATCATGTCTATAATATCGCAGTATATCGTACCATTGCCCATGTATCGTGATATGTATCGTATCACCAGATTCTTGCCAATGAACTGTTATGGTCAAGTCTTGGAAATGTGTCAGGAAACACTGGTGTTTTCTGTCTAATTAACTGAATCCTGGTTTCTCAAGTCAAGTCTAATTAACTGAATCCTGGTTTCTCAGCACCATCCACTCACTTCAACTGTTCAGCAAACAAGAAATAAATTGTCATCTGTACCAGAGTGTGCCGGAGCCCGTTGTGTGTAAGAGGATTTCTAAAAATCACATTAACTGTCATCTGTACCAGAGTGTGCGTAAGAGGATTTCTAAAAATCACATTAAATGTTTTTTTTTCTTTCATATAAAAAAAGTGAAGAAATGCTACAAAAAATAACTACTTCATAATTTCTACACAGAACCAAGTTAATTTATGTCTCACCGCCAAAAAGACGTCTATAAAATTAAGCATTTTTTTATGTAAAGACAAAGAAATCACTTATTTAACAATTCAGTGTTTTTTAAAGCGGGAATGTCAGACTTTTACAGCAGTAATCCAAAGAGGAAGTCGTCTTAAAGTTACAGATGTTCAAAAATAAACCGGTGTGTGTGTGTGTGTGTGTGTGTGTGTGTGCGCCTCCGGTACTGACAGTGAAAACTAACTGCAGGCTCACAAAACTACAACACAGTGGCTTCTTGTACCAGATACAGAGTCACTAAGCCAATGAGAAGTTCCCAAACTTTTGAATTTGTCCTTTTCACGTTCAAGGCCACCAGACGCTGTAAACACAAATTTATATTATTTGTCAACCTCATCCCCAGGAGTCACATCCCTGCTACCTGACCAGACAGGGTAAGTGGGCGGGAAATGGTAGGTGGTGGTAGTGGGGGTGGGGGGGGTGACATTAGCAGAAAGGGGTGATGGTGATATCAGATGCCCCATTAGGGGCAGATCTGCTGGGAGGGCCCCAGGCGATGTGGCCCTGATAAGCCACTGGCCCCAGAGTCAGCTCTGGTTGGACGAACTCAATTAGCTCCTGACAGACCTCCCCTCAGCCAGACTGGGCTCCAGCGCCACAGTCAGAACCCAGTGGCAGCCACCACCCTGACCTCTCCTGGAGGGGCCACGGCCCCCTCTTACCGCTCCGACACACAGCCAGGAACTCATATTTAGCAGAGTGGAGACCAGCCCGACAAACGTCACAGACATACACAAGGCAGCTTGTACTCTACACCCGTGGGGCTCGGTTTGGGTTTTCTCACTGGGAAATGTAAATGAAAACGGACTGGGATCCAGGGACGAGTACTGGTCGGCCCTGGGGAGAAGGGAAAGGAATACAGATTCCAAAACAGGCTTAGCTTAAAGTGTGGAGGAAGCGTCTGTGTCTGAGTGTTTCCAGGTTAATGACCATCAGGGGACTGTGGCCCAGATGACTGTTGGGCCAAGTGTGGACGAGTGTGGGAGTCTGGACACGGTCGGCTCAGACTGATGTCCACATGTGAACGTGTTGGGGCTATAAACACAATATGAAAGATGGAAATGTGTGTGTGAGTGTGTGTGTGTGTGTGGTGCAGGGAGGGTCGATGATGGTTGTGGTTTGGTTGGAGGCGAGCCCAGCACTCCATGGGGAGCTATTCTAATCTACGAGGGAGAGGCCCCCCTAATTTTGGAGTTTCTCATTCATTAGACCTGCACCAGCACAGAGAGGACGGGGCAGAGAAGGTGGACCTGAAGCGAGGGGAGGGGCAACTTTATTAACGGATATGCCAGACACACCGGAGAAGCTGACAGAGATTTATGACGTGCAGATCTTTTGAGACAAACAAAAGGGAAATTGAGGAGCAGAAAAACAGGAAAAGAAAAGTAAGTGATACACAAGGTGAAGAGGGAAAAGAGAGAGAGAGCGAGAGAGGGAGAGAGAGAGAGTGAGAGTTTATGGGACCAACAGAGGGCGAGGGCCCTGGATCAATAGTTCCACAGGCTGCGGGCTCGTGCAGGGTTACTGCTGGGGGACCGTGCTGCTCTGAAGCTTGGGCAATTAAGTTTTTCAGTCTCCAGAAGAGGATTATATTTAGCTGCTCCACAGTGATGTCACTGAAGTCTTTATAAAGCCATGAGCTCACTCCTCTACAACATGAGCCCCATGCTCCAGCAGCACCACAAGATAGCACCGGCCAAGGAGCAGATCACATCTATCGATCCCCTCCCCTCACCCCCCCTCCTGCTCCTTCCTGTTCTAGAGATGCTGCTGGCAGGAAAGAGAAGGGCCTCTGGTGATACGGGCTCTGCTGCTGTTTGTCTGACGTAAACTGTCTGGGCCGCACTGGGCAGATCCAGTTCTTACAAGGGGCTGAGTTCAGGATGTTGAGCGAGACAAATGGCTAATGATAGAGATGCTGTCAGTGGGGGAAGTGAGGGAGGTGTCACTTGTCTAAACGTCCCACTGCAGAGTTCAAAGAGTTAATAATTTTCCACTGAGACGCAGTGGGAACAGTTGGACAGCTCATCACGCTGTTGGACCAAAAAAAAAAAAGAAAAAAAAAGTGATAAGTCTGGTCCAGCAGGCGGTACGTTTGGGATCAAATTTCTAATTCTGCCATTTCATTAGAAAAAGATTAGCTTCCTGTACATCCATAATGCAGCAGCGCCGTGGTTTAATTCGACAACTTAAACGTACAAGAGCTTAAGATATCTAGAAAATTATAATTTACACGGTGGTGGAAATGTCCACACTTTCCGTCTTGAACTTCTCCTCCAGAGGCCTGAGCAGTGATATCAAACACAACCTGGTGAAACGCGATACATCACTGAAGCACTGGAGCCAATATCGCAATACAATCTCTGCAGGAACAGGGCAGGTGTGTTTAGTGAGTCCTGGGCCTGATTCCATGACTTATTTTTCATCCTTAGCCATGGACACTTGCTCTTTGTCACCAACTCAACAGAGATAGGAGAAGAAAATTCTAAATGTTCACACGATGACTCTTCTAGCCGTCTGTGCTGTTACTGTTAGGACGTGACAACATTTTGACGGTGCTTATCTTTCTACGCACATTTTCTAAAACATTAATGGTCAAAACCCACTAATATGTCCCTAGATTGGACATAAATTGGAGTTCCCATAGATTTTCTCATTTAAATTGTTTTGGGTTCACATAAGTACTAATCGAAACTAAAATGTCTTCAAAATATTTTAAAAATAAAAACAATAAAATGATAAAATAAAGTCATTGTGACTTATTTTATGCTTCTGTTTATCTTTTTTTTTTGAGGGAGAGAATTTGGACACTTTGGAGGCCGGACACACAAATCAAATGAAATATGAGAAAAAAAGAAAATCTGCATATTAAAAATCAAGGGCCAAATTGGAAGGCTCAGTGGGCCAGATTTGGCCCCTGAGCCGACAGTTGATGACCACTGGTAAACGGATAGAAAAAAACATTTAAGTCCATCCAGGATGAACGCATTTTTTTTCTCAAATGGAGCCATCCAGGATGAACGCATTTTTTTTCTTACACAAATGATTGTTGTCAAAAAAATAAAAAGTTCACTGAAATGTTTTATGAAAAGTTGTCATAATTTACTGCACTGAAAAAGTTTGGACAATGTTGGATACTTAAATTACTGAGTATTTTCTAGATGTTTTTGTGTTTTTTTTTTGCATCACAATGGCACGTGGATGTTATGGTACAAGGTTGAGGCTATTTATCTCCAGTCCAGTTTAAATCACAGGTTTCGACACAGTGTGCAGTGCGTGGAGGGGGACAGAGACACAGAGCCATGCATGAAATTACTTCATTAATCTCCTTCTGATAGGCTGCTGTTGTTTAGGGGGAGAACTCTACCTGCACTAAACAGAGATCTCACCCTGCCACCATTAATTATCCTCATCATAAAAAACAAAACAAAACACAAAAACAAAAAGAAAGCCGACCACATATACAGTCACAGACACACATATACATTAGTGTTTATTCACAAACCATGAGCGACTATAATTAGAAGATAAAAACAACACTTTTATGGGGTTCCAGAGATCATTTAATCTCCGTCATAAATATAAATATTTCCTCATACTTGGACTGTATAATGTGCTTGATTCAGAGTGATCATCTATTTAAAAGTGTAACTTGANNNCAAACAGTGAATTAATGCTGCTCAAAACACAATTGCTGTGACTCCGTCTGACACAGTCGCAGCAATAGCCTCTAGCTTTTTACAGGCTCATCTCTTCCAGCTGCCACACATTCCCCATAAATAGTGATGGTAATAAAAAGGCGGGTGGGCCTAACTGATTTATACGCCAGTATCCACCAACACACCATTCAGGAATAATTAAACTTGGGGAGCTTTTCTGAATTAATGCAGCTCCTTCAGGGGTGGAACAAAATCTAAACATAGACGACGTCTGGCCTCAACCCATTCACCGGGAGGATGAAGGAAAGGAGAGAGGAAATAAGGTAGGAGGGAGTCTCCCAGCGGCAGGGTCAACAACTATGAGACCATCCAATCGCACTTAGTGCATTTTAATGTGCCCCGTGTTTGGTGACCACAAACAAGCAGAATGCCACGTAATTCAATGGCTGTCGACGACTCCACACACACACACACACACACACAGGACTACAGTGAAATAAAGGGTGAAACTGCTGTCGGACGGTTTGGAATGAAAACATGGGATGATTTTTTTCCCCCTAATATTTATGAAAATAAATTTGATTTGTAATGTAGCCTTAAAGTTTAAGGCTACATTAGTCAAAGATTTTGAATCAGATTACAGTATGTTAACATACAGTAGGCTAATATTTCTAGTTAGCATTGGTTAACACAGAGCTCAATTTAAATATGTTTAAATCTAAACGTACTATCAATCAAACTGAATTTTCAAAACAAAATTCACAAAATAATTAATTGTTCTTTGGTGACGACTGTCTGTGACCATTGAAGTTCAAAAATGAATCACTTCAGGATAGGCCAACTTGATGTTGCTTTAGCACAGAGCCCCACTCTATACGTACTGTCCACACAGCAGTACACCTCCAACATTTAAAACTTGACTTTAACTATAGCGTAGAAAAATAAAATACTTGAATTAAACCATGACAGCTTTATTATCGCCTGATATGTTCCTTCAATAACTTTTCAAAAAATATATTTTTAATGCCAAATATAAAACTTCAAATTTTTTTGTGAGCTGCTCCTGCCTTTTGCTCGTCCTATTTTTCTCTTCTTCATTGCATCCTTAAGCTGCATTGCTGCCACCTACTGGGTCAGAGGCCACCATGCACATCTAATATCCCAATTTAGTAATTTCACTTTCACTCTGACCTACTAAAAAAAAACTTAAAAAGAAAATATTACATGACTAGATGATCCTCAGAGTTCACATGCTGTGTGTTTACTATTGGTTGGATTAGGATTAGTTAAATCTGCCACATTATTAGTTCATAACAGTTCAATTGCAAACACAAACACACACACACACAAATGGAGCGGTTGATCACAGCTGACCAAAACCAGAGTCTACACATCAGTAACAAGCTTCTCAGTCAACAAAAAATAAATACAAATAAATAACTAAATATTATTAATGCTACTCTCACCAGCGCCATCCAGAGGACCTGTCTGTGGGAATCAGAGCTCTGGCCCTGACTGGTTTAGATATTGATTTCATAAATAAACAAAACTAACCATCGATTCTAATGTTATTTTGCATTTCAATTACTGCTCCTAAACATAACCTTCAAACAGCGCGCCGCTCGATACCAATAGCTTTTGCTGATAAACACCCATACAGGCACCAACACCAGAGCTACGACGTGTTTTCGTGCCATGTACACATCAATTGACATAAAGGACTTGTTAAGGCGTTAGAACTACTTCCTGTTAGTTCTCAACCAATCTGCTGAGGTTCACAGTCTCTCGTCAGGTGCAGGGAAACGTTCACTGCTCTTTTCTTGACTCTTTTTTTTTTCTGCATTCTATAACGTGTGCTTAGGGTGAGTGTATAAATACATGAATGTGTGTGTGTGTGTGTAAATGAAGAGGAGCCCTTCATTGTGGAGCAACAGGAAGAAGTGCTGACGCACCGTGTCAGTGATAGCACTCTGCTGCCACAAGGGCACGAGAGCCTCACGTAGGCCAGCATTATCCTTATAGACTAATGGACCTGGTATATTTTTAAACAGATTCTCTCACTGCGGCGAGGAGGTGTCCAAGGTTAGCATGGACAACAACAGAGGGAAAGGACACGTGTGGCGATTGTTGGTGGTTTCTGTGACACAGCTGTGAAGCGCTGACAGGTGTAAGACCTGAACGTCAAACGTTACGTTGGCGCAAATGATTTTCAACTAGAAAATCAGAGAGTTGTTTGGAAATTTGGACATTTTGAGGTTCACATGTTTTCATACTTTATTTTTCTGTTTTTTTCTTAGCTGCCAAACATATTTTATTTGGGGCGTTTTGATCATTATAGCTAAGGATTTGTTAACTAAATAACTTGTTTCATACTATTAATTTTGTTTTTCACATTGCAATATTTTACATATTTATATTTAACAGAAATATTTAGGTGTTTAAAACACATTTAATCCAAAGTTATACATGTTATTTTAATTCCATAAATCGTAGAGGCATTTTTAATTATTTAAATTTGCCTAGGATTCCATAAATCGTAGAGGCATTACTTCTATAGCATTTTTAATTATTTAAATTTGCCTAGATTTGAACCATGTCCATGTCATTTCAGCAGGGTGTGGGGCTTGAAAAACTAATCAAAAAGCATGACATTATGAATATAATTTTGTATCACTTTAACCCTCACAAAAACTGCAAGTATGAATATTTGTAACAACTACACGGAGCAAAAACGATTAGGTTAAAACAGTTGGCAAATTCAAGCTATTTTATGCTTTTAAGCACTTTAATAATTGAATAATTGATATGATATATGTATATATGATAGTCTTTATTATGATATATTTAATTTCATAATCATTTTCCAGTGTTAAGTGTGAGACCTGATGTGTCAGCTGAGCTAAAACAAAGCTCAAACTATGCTTGCAAAAAAAAAAAACCAGAACATTGAACGTCCATAGACAGAGAGAAAAGTGTCAATATACTCTGCATCCCCATTTGGCCTGAATAGGGTCAACATGCTCCCTCTCCCCTCCCACCCTCTCAGCCTGAGCTGAGTGACATATTTACAGTGAAAGTAATGATACTAGATACCAGAAATGAGAGGGCTCCAGCGTGGCCAGTGGACTCAGGAATCTCTCTAATGAATTGGACAACAAAGCCCTGTTGGTATAAGGAAGAGGTATTTAGAATCGGATGACAGATATGATTTGAAAGAAAAAAAAAGATAACATGAGGCTGTCTTCAAAAAGTCACACAGCTCTGGGAGATGTGTGTGTGTGTGTGTGTGTGTGTGTGTGTGTGAAAGCAGGACAGGTGGTTTGGCTGCTAAGCCCGGGCTGGACGCCGCAGCCTCAGTGGCCACCGGCTCCTGGCTCGTAGCGGGACGGCCGTTCTCGGCCAGGAGCCTCTTCTGGTAATGTATTCCGAAACCAAATTACCGTAAGATGATCCCATCTGGATAGTGTCTGTGCACGGCTGCTTTGGTTACCCACCACTGCCTCTAGCCTGCGATAGCATCTCCATGAAGACAGCAAAAATCTGATTAACCCAATAACAATGAAACACTTGGTCAAAGAGCAAAGAGCTTTTAACTTAAGACAAGCTAATGCAATTCCCTCGCCTTGTTTTCTGAAACCTAATAAGACTGGAGCAGACAAACGGCTGCGCGGGTGTTTTCAGCCTCTAATGCAGCGAGCTGGGAATGAAGTCAAATAAATTAAAATCTAATTCATCATCGTGTGCTAACTTCTTTCTGCGTGTCTGGGAAAAAAAGAAAAAAGAACACACAGAAGCTGGAAAAATCCAATGTTTACAGAGGCCACTCAGTGCAGAGTGTTGATGCAACATTTAGGGGAAAAAAAAAAAGGAAAAAAAGAACAAGTCACTGTATTTACTGTCCATCAGACAAAATGTGTGTTTGCCAGGCAAACAGGAATTTAAAATGACAAACAGATCCTGCACAGAGACACAAACAAAAGTCAACAAAGATTTATTTATGTGTGTCAGGTCTCAGCAATGTCACCAAAATATATTAAATGAAAAAGTCAGTGATACTTTGAACTAACTCAATCCAGCAAAGATGAAACAACATGCAAATTCCCCTTCAGTGAAACTTGTGTTTTCACAATATCAAATCAAATCTAATTTGTGTTCCTCTGTCACGAGGACAGAACTCTTCCAGTGATGGTGACGCCCGTGTTCAGTGGATTGAATACTGCGATGATTCTACAACAATGTTGGGGCTAATTACACAGAACACACACAACCTTTCTAATCCTGTCAGTTCAGCACCGCGGCCACATCCAGCCCTCAGTGAGAGGCTGCACAAATATGACAAAAGA
>NC_024307.1:5867577-5883700 GCF_000523025.1 Cynoglossus semilaevis | reverse complement strand
ACGGTGCCCCCGGGCTCCTGGCTCGTAGCGGGACGGCCGTTCTCGGCCAGGAGCCTCTTCTGGTAATGTATTCCGAAACCAAATTACCGTAAGATGATCCCATCTGGATAGTGTCTGTGCACGGCTGCTTTGGTTACCCACCACTGCCTCTAGCCTGCGATAGCATCTCCATGAAGACAGCAAAAATCTGATTAACCCAATAACAATGAAACACTTGGTCAAAGAGCAAAGAGCTTTTAACTTAAGACAAGCTAATGCAATTCCCTCGCCTTGTTTTCTGAAACCTAATAAGACTGGAGCAGACAAACGGCTGCGCGGGTGTTTTCAGCCTCTAATGCAGCGAGCTGGGAATGAAGTCAAATAAATTAAAATCTAATTCATCATCGTGTGCTAACTTCTTTCTGCGTGTCTGGGAAAAAAAAGAAAAAAGAACACACAGAAGCTGGAAAAATCCAATGTTTACAGAGGCCACTCAGTGCAGAGTGTTGATGCAACATTTAGGGGAAAAAAAAAAGGAAAAAAAGAACAAGTCACTGTATTTACTGTCCATCAGACAAAATGTGTGTTTGCCAGGCAAACAGGAATTTAAAATGACAAACAGATCCTGCACAGAGACACAAACAAAAGTCAACAAAGATTTATTTATGTGTGTCAGGTCTCAGCAATGTCACCAAAATATATTAAATGAAAAAGTCAGTGATACTTTGAACTAACTCAATCCAGCAAAGATGAAACAACATGCAAATTCCCCTTCAGTGAAACTTGTGTTTTCACAATATCAAATCAAATCTAATTTGTGTTCCTCTGTCACGAGGACAGAACTCTTCCAGTGATGGTGACGCCCGTGTTCAGTGGATTGAATACTGCGATGATTCTACAACAATGTTGGGGCTAATTACACAGAACACACACAACCTTTCTAATCCTGTCAGTTCAGCACCGCGGCCACATCCAGCCCTCAGTGAGAGGCTGCACAAATATGACAAAAGAGCCAGAGCTCAGTCTGGATTAATAACTAATTTGACCCAGTGCTGTAGAAACAACAAGCAGAAAAGGTGTTTTTTTTTTAGAAAAAGAATAGAAAAGAATGGGGAAAAAAGAGATTTTGGTTTGTTTAAAAACTGCACTGATTTTCAAGTGTTATGAAATTAAAAAAAATCTGAATTAAACATGATCTACACACACACACCTTCATTATCTAAAGTCTTCAAACACAAGTAAATATTTACCCCCAACTATTAAGGAAATCGTTTGTCCTAGAATTTAAAGCGACTGGACTCGACTTAAAGACAACGAGACATAAAAATGCATCAACTTTCATTTTATCACATCCTGTTCACATCATCGCCTCAAATCACGATACTGCTGACGTTTTGGTCCGATGAAAGATTCACTATGCAATTTACTGCTTATATCAGAAACACAAAAAATGTTGCCATTTTTTTATTTTATCATTTAATTACTAACACATTTTATGGCGTGACAGGTGTGCATTTAGACGTATTGAAGAGAACTGGTTTTATTTTTAATGTCTGTAGCTGCAGAAAAGTCAGGAACTGAACAAAGATATTTATAAATTAATGAACAGCAACTATAAGGTCTATTTTTTCAGGGCCAGTTAAAATGATTCTTTAACTAAAGGTATCTCTGAAATTGAACTGTGACACAGGTAAGGTTTCCCTGCTTTGTTTTATATATGTATTATAAGAACTGGAGATGTTCTGCTAAGAAACGATTAACAGATAAATCATTTCTTCATTCAGTGGTTTTTAATAGAATAGTTAATTGAATAGTTTATGAATATCTAAAATACCTTTGTTTTTTGATGACTTCAAGATCAAGAGAAAATTAACACATGCACAAAATTGGACTCCAGCAAAAAGCGGAAATTACATGGATGTTTGATATAAACAGAGTTTTTGGAACTTTGCAGTAATTAAAACTAAACAAAGAAAGTGATAATATTCAATTTCATTCAAATGCCATGCTATTTAACATCTTACATTTTTGATTTGCTTTAACATTAATTTAAAAAGAAATTCTGCCTTGAAAATGACTATACTACGTTTATAAGGTAAAAATGTACATAGATTAATCTGCAAATTTTTCAGAGTGGGATTTAGAAATCATCATCACGATATTTACTGAAATATGAAAAACAATGTGAAATTATTTGAAACTGAAACAAAAGGTGCAGAAAGTTCAAGACATTTTATAGTTAAGGTGAATACAATAAGACTTTTAAATTCAAATTTAAAAAATAATAAAAAGGGTCCTTTATAATGTGAATTGAATTGCTATTATTTATATATGTTATTATTATATATTTTAAGAACTATATCGTCTAAGTCCACACAGACCGAGCAGCAGGGACAGACTGAGGCAGCAGCTTCCCTCGCACTCACACCGCTGCCTGGATCAGAGCTGACAGCCCGCTGGCTCTCGTCTGGATCAACCTGATCATTTTCAGAAGCTACAGATACAGTTTTACAGTATGTAAATTATACCAACCTAATCCCTGGTTTTCCACTAATCTAATCTTTTTAATATATTCTTCAGCACCGTGGGAGGCCAGATTAAAGGAAGAACAAAGCCGTCAAGAAAAAAGGACTCCTAACACAACTGGACAGGTATCCAAATTTCTTTAGAAAAAAAAAATGCTTTGCAGGGAGCGATGTTAAATGAATCATTCATGGTTTGTGATTTGTAAAGACAGATGACAACACACGCACACACAAAGATAGAGAGGACACACACACACACACGTTTGAACCTGTTCCCTTGCTCTGTACGTTTTAGTCCTTTGTGATTAAAATTGCCTTTAAAATTGTGCATCAAGAAAAAGATTAGGAGTGTGAACAAGTGTGAGTGGAAGTGTGTTAGAAAAGAAAAGCTGAACAAATATGAAAATGTGTTCCGTTATGTGGAAATGTGGAAAAAAGTTCAGTGTCTCCACCGGTAAGAAATAAGAAAGTTATAAAAAAAAAAAGAGCAGACAAAAAGTGGACATGTGTGTGAGAACGAAACAGAAACTACCAAAAAAAAAAATTGAAAGAAGTTAAAAATAAAAGTGAAAACAAAGAAGGAAGGAAAGAAAGACAGAAAGTGCACCTACTGGTTATGATAGCTGAGAGGGTCTGGAAGACAAAGTTCTGAAATGTCCATCAGTCCAGTTTTAGCATTCCAGGAATGAGAGGAAGAGGAAAGAGGAAACAACTGAGACCCGCTTCTCCCCCAAATGACAGCAGAGCACGCTCAGAGACAGCGCTGGACCACAGCACGTCCAGCAGTGTAACCCCCAGCCTGCACAGGTATGTCGGGCTTGGATGGACTGAGTGGGCATGCAGCGTGTGTATGTGTGTAAGCATGTGTAGTGTGTTTATGTATATGTATTTATATACGTGTGTGTGCGTCAGTGTGTGTGAGTGAGAGAAAAAAGTGCCTGTCTGAGTGAATGTGAGTGAATGCGCGTGTATGACAGAGGGAGCGAGGGAGAGAGTGAAGAGGGGGAGGGACAGAGAGACAGAGAGATAAAGGGAGGGAGGGATTGAGTAGGGGAGAGAGAGAGAGAGAGAGAGAGTGAGAGAGAGAGAGAAGTGCAGGCAGCAGTGGGATGAGCGCTAAGATGGAGAGAGCCTGAGAGCGGCGGCTAGAAGAATGACTCTTTCCATGCTCGGGATAGGGCTCTTTAAGACTCAAGGGCTTGATGAATATGGAACAGCTGCTGTCGGCTGGCTCCGAGGGGCAGGACTTAAAGCTACAGAGGGGCCGGCAGAGCAGCAGAGGGAGGTGGGATCCAAACACACTGCCTGGCTATGCAAGGGAGAAAAAAAAAAAAAAAAACACAAACACGCTGCACACATGACTCTCTCTCTCCTTCATACACACACACAGACACACACACACACAAAAAGACAAAACCAAACACCGCTACAACATTGGAGCTACCAGGAGACAAGTGGACGGACAAAGTTTTCCATCTCAATTATAATAAATACAGATAAAAATGTGCAGATTAAAAGTCAAATTTAAATCGTAATGCAGGTCATCAGCCACAGTCCGTTAATGAAAATTATTATTATTAGAATATTTTTAATTTTTCCTTGCAGCAAGGAAACAGTATATTTGTTATACTTAAATTTCAGGTAAAATTGTGCATTTTTTTAATTTAACTACATTCACTGTTTCTCTGAAGTTGATAAACTCAAAAATTCTGTCCTTAAAATTCAACAAAAGTGCCCAAACAATTCCAAAAACAAACTCAACCAATAACATACATGACTATACAATATCATACAAGCATACAGTAAAACCAGCAACACCAGGAGCTCCTGTCACCAACCCATAGCACCTCCAGAACTTCACTTCCAAAAACAACAGCTTCGGAAACCACTAAAGGGACAGTTCATACATTTATTGAGCTGTGTCACAAAGAAGCTCCATTTTGCGGATGCTACATGTGAGGGAGCATTGTGGACCTTTCAGCACCTGTGAGAGATGATCTCCAGCCATAAGTCATACTCTAGAAGACCATCAGCTTCTAAAGCAGCAGAAAATCCACCTCTGTCTTCTCTAACCCCCGGCTTTAGAAGCGCCTGTGTTTCAGTGTTGATCGAGCTCAGTAATGCATCTCCCATTTCACCGCCGCCGAGGGTCTCCGTGTTACTGTATCCCCACATTATAAGAGCGCAGCTTACCATGGCATCTTATTGGAGAAGTGAGCGGTCCGACAACGGCTGACAACTTGGCTGAGCTGGTCCAGGCAGGATGAGAACGGGCTGCTTCTCCGCTTCTCAGAAACTCACGAGGTGCCTGACAACCGTCTTCAGGTGCTTGGGCAAAAATACGAGTGAGAGAGGTGGAGTTGAGATCTACTGGCAGAGTCATGCAAGCAAAAAAAAAGAAAAGGAAGGTGTGTTATGTCGCTCTGCTGCTCTCCAGTTTTCTCTTCTCTGAGCAGGAACTGCATAAACCCTGGAGAGAGATCTGGTTCCATTCATCGGCTCACGTTTCCATAATCAATGCAAAAACATCACGCAATCCCCATTGATCATCACAGGCCTATTGATGTGCAGCAATGGTGCCTTGCACTGTGGCGCGGATCACACAGCATCTGCTCGCCTTTTTGTGACAAATACAAATGGCTAAATAAATGAAAACCTGACTCAGACACCAGCCAGTTTAGGTCCTGACAGAGGAGCGAAATAAACGAGGAAACAAGGGCTGACAGACGGTGAAATAACACTGAACAAATGGAAAACAAGAAGGAAAAAGACTCAAATTCTCTATTACGCCCTTAAACCAATTCAAAATATACCGTGCATATCTTTATATAAAAACAGTAATGCCCAAAAATACAGAATATCATTGATCAACACCTGTTACTGAAAAAACGAATTAATTATAAAAAGCCTTTCATATTTAGTTTAACTGTTTCAACTAACAACAACATCCAAAGTAAGCGTTTTAGTTCTAACCCCCAGAGAATCACAGAAATGATGCTCTCCCTCCTGACACGCCACCACCACCACCGCTGCTGCTGCAGTATCAGGCCTGTGTACTTTTCAGCAGGTTGATATCTCTTTCACTTTGACAAATCACTTTGCTACATATCCTTCCTTCGGCCTCCACGGGCGTTTCGACTGGCACCACGTAGACTTTTGTCACACAGTTTGAGCTATGAAAGCCCCGCTGCTGCTAGTGCTGCTTCTATCGGCCCTTCTTATCAGCTCAGTTATGAAAGAAAAAAAGAAAAAAAAAATCAGGACGTGTGACAGTTGATTTGACAGGAAGTGATCTGATACAAATAAAAAATAGCGCTGTGCTGGGCACTCGCTCAATCACGTGAGGCATGACAAAGTTGGCGCAGTACGACTACGCCGGTTTAAAAGTCCGTGTTTAATTTAATCTACTGTAACGTGTCTCTGATTATGTTTATTTGTTTGTTTTATTGATTGGAAAGTTCTTGTTTAATTACATCATTTCTTGGACCTGGATTTAATTGGGCTGCAAAGATTATTTGACTGATTGAATTTAAAATGAGATGGCAGCCATTTTCACAGATGATTTTAAGTTTTTAGATTAAATGAAAAAAACAACACTTTGATTTCAGGTTCTCGTATAAATATCTTCAGATAGAAAAATAATAACTTAAATTAGATTAAAATAAAAATTATTTAAGACATTCTTTAAGGAAACAACAGTTAGTCAGTGATTTGCTTATTAAATTAGAAGAGCCAAAAACTAATTTTCTTCATTCTGGTTTCTTCTGGTCATATCTGGTTTAATCTTGATATTGTGTGACGTCATTTTCTCAGTTTGTGACCACAGAGACCAACATTTTGATACAACCACGTGACAAACTAATGAAAATTGAATAAATGATTAAACCAGAGTCTAATACCTTTGATTCTAATCTATTTCAAACAACTGTATTCAACAAAAATAATCTAGTCGCTAGTCTATTAACCCCACAATTTTTCTTCTTTCATTTATTGTACCACGTGACTCGTCAATTAATTAAAAATTACTACTTACGTTATTCTACAATATACACAATCTTAGTTAGCGGCAGTCTTGTCTACTCAGTGTACTTCCCAGACATACTGTACATATGCAATTGTATTGAGGCGATGGAATGTTCTAGATTTCTGGAAATGTCTATAACGGAAAAACGTTAAGCTAATTAACGTACTGAGAAAAAAAATACAAGAAAGAGCTTTTAGCGTGTTTCACCTTTAGACTCGTTGTTTATATTAACAGAGCTAAAGCTTGACCCAAATATACTAAACGTCAGTTTATTTAATCCATATGGTGTAATTTCGTGGCTTTATACACGGATATAGTAGACAGAGGTCACCGTGAAATCTTTCCAAATGAAGCCACAAAGACGATTTTGTGCCTTAAGTCTTCAGTCGAGACGTAAAACACAGGCCCTTAAAAGCTCCGTGGATGTGTTTAACTTCCTCCTGCTCATATAAACTAATGGCTGAATCGATAATGTAATTCTCTCACCATAATTCCCACCGGGATGCGGACAGTTCAGTGCAGCACCGTACAGTTTCAGCTTGAGTGTTGAGAACCGCACACGCCTGACTCGGCGTCACGATTCTCATTAAAAAAAAGTAGAGCCACAGGTGCGTCAGAGCTGACGCATAGTTTAACAAAAAATAAATAAATAAATAAAGAAGAAGAAACTACACCCGTATTTGGAGGAAAACAAACTATAACAAGTGTACCTTTGTGTCACATCGCTGGTTAAACACCGCAGCGCGCGGTGGAGGCGGAGGGGAAGTCTCCAGGTAGTGCTGGTTGTGGAGGAGTCAGTCGTTAGCGCTGGTGCTCGTGCTGTGAATGTTGGTGTCACCGCTCCGCGCGTCTGAAGGCACCGCTCGGCTGTCACACACCGCCGCCGCTACTGTCAACCCCTCCTCCGGTGCACACCCTGAAAACAAACCGAGCACCTCCAACGGCAGCAGGCGCGGGGTGAGCGGGGTCACAGCGGTTCAAGGGAAGGGAGCGAATCTGAGAGAGAGAATAAAAAATATTGATTATAATATAATGACATACAGAAAGTATTTTAAATTATTATCATTATTATATTTACTTTTCAGTTTATGCCGTTTATTAACGATTCAATCCTGTCAGCAATAATAAAAACAAAAGCATCACAATTCCAATGTTAAGTTTTTGCTTCCTTTTTATTTATTTATATATATTTTTTTATTTTACTATTTGGTCCCTCTTGTCCAGCAGACCTGAGGTGCACCGTGTGGGTTCACGTGTGAGGAAAGTGCAGGTGACTGCAGACGCACTGGTTTCCATTGTTGATGAATAAATAACAGGACAATAGCAGCGTCGCGTCTGTCTCACAGATCACTGTATCATCTAACCCAGGTGTTCCACCGAACTCCACGTACCACGTTCGAATTGCTTTTGTTTAAAAATACAAATAATTTTCTCGGTATATTAGTGTATATAAAAATGAAAATACTTTGGTATTTAAATATCATTTTAGATAGATAGATAGATAGACTCCTTTTTTATGTCCTTTATATTTTTTATGTATTATTCATAATAAGGTCTCATTTTAAATATGCTAATATTTCCATAGCTATAAACATTTTTATTGCTCTTTAACTAATGATCACTGCGGTTCAATTAATGGTCAGGCTGATAGGACAGCTTAAATCAGACTGGTATTAAACCGTGTGTATTCATACCTACAGTTAAGTCCTGTCTCAGGAGAGTATTCTCTTTCTCATCATGGACTGAGTGTGTGTGTGTGTGTGTGTGTGTCTCAGTTGCGGAGCAGTGCAGAGCAGAGAGACTCACATACAGCTGACAGCAGTAACCAGCTCCATCATCTCCACTAGAGGGAGGGCTACCTCACAGCAAGGCCACGAGAGCAGCTGCAGCAGAAACACATTGCATTTATTAATTTATTTATCTATATATTTATATATTTTCTCCGCGTGACAGGGTATTTAAAAAAAAAAGAAAGTGAATGAATGGCAGTCAGGACACACACACACACACACACACACACACACAGGCTGGACTACATTTACCTGTGTGAGCAGAACACAACACAACACACACAAAAAGCTATCCATTACAAACACGTAATTATTGTCTTTAATAGATTAATTCATGCTTAGAGGTAGAAATGGGTTGCAGGCTATTGATGTAATCATTTCGCCGAGGAAATTAAGTGACATCAGAGGAATGATATTGTCACCGCCAAAGTATCATTGATTCTTTTCAAATGCAATTAACTGTATTTGAAAATGGGACCTGCACACCGAGCTGCACGGGAGGCACCGAGGATCACTTCATTTGTGACAGATATAAAGATCAAATTATCCCATCAAACCGAAAATCTATAAATGTGATGGCAGAGTGCCTGTGCATAAGGAATGACAACAGCAGCAGGGCCTGTTCTGCTCCGTGTGTAAGCTGTGTTAACTACCAGCCGGGAGCTCTCGGCAGCACACGGCACGACTATCAAGACGGCGGAGCGAGCCGGGTATCACTCTGTTTTAGATTTCACCTGTGAATTTTTATTGGCTAACATAAACAATCCTCTCGTAAAAGTAGGAGCCGCGAGATGGAGGCTCTTCCATGTAATGTCACTGAGATATATCCTGGAACTATGAGTGCTAATAAGTAGTGAGAGTGGTTTTTATGGAGTTGTACAACTTTGTTCAGGTGACACAGTCCCAGGGAGCGATCTCGACGCAGCCGCAGACTACGGTGCTTTTCTAAAGTGGCTCCTGTTGCCATGTCTTTTACATTAGCATGGCGGCTTCTAAGGCAACACTGGTCAAGGCTCAAACATGTCACGCACACTTTTAGATAAAGTTTCTGATTTTAGCCATGCTCAACTTTACTTCCCAAATTGGATCATTATTTTCGTTAAACTCGGTGGGCCTCATCCATGTGTTGCATAATCACACTTCTCATACTTCACTTTCATATTCAACTTGTTAGCCTGTTAGCATTTGAATTTTTTTCATTTCCAAACTGATTGAGAGATCGCAGCTCAGACCCTGAGCTCTGAAACAGAGACAAGATGAAAGTGATTGTGAGAGTTTTGCAGATGTAGTACCACAGCCTGCCACCAGGTTCAATACCACCTAGACCCCAAATCCCAGTCCCGGAAGTTGCATTGAAGTTTTAGTGAATTATGTTGTTAAAATTACTTCTTTTTTTTAACAATTAAAACTCACATTTTTAATCAAAGTTTTCAACCCCAGCAATTTTATTCACCAAAACATCATTCATCTAAGTTTCATCCATCCATTCATTAATCCTTTTTCATCCACTTATCTGTTACCAGGTCACGGGGGCAGCAGTCGCCAACCAAATCACACTGCCCCGTACCAACCCCCCTAAACCTTCCTGCAGGTGGTGAGTCCACTGGAAGGTACCAACCGCCCTAACTGGCATTGGATCTTGCCCAGGAGGTGAACCCTGGGGTTCCACACCAATGACAGAGACGTTGCCTCAGGGCCAAAGTGCCACTGTAAGTTTCAATAAAACTATATTATTATGGCCTGTATTCTACTTGCATGGCCAGAGACAATTGCAGCGAACTCCACCCTTGACTCAGTCCGACTCAGGTACTTTTAACCTAGACAATAATGAAATCTCACTCCTAATTGCATGAAGTTGTTGTTTTCTTGACTTTCTCCACAGTTTGGGTTTTGATGGATTCCCTACAAAAGCATGTCCGTGCAGTGGTGCCTGGTCCACACAGCTCCGTAACCCAATTACAGTGCTGGTAATCCACTGAAAAGAAATTTAGTGAAGAGGCAGAGAGGCGGGCAGAGAGAGGCACAGACATAAAACATATCAAACACAACTACGGATATCATGTCCAGGCCTCAGAGGAATCGGGCATCAATCTCCAGGCCTGGTTCCAAAAAGCTGCATAATTCAAAACCAAACATTTTTCTTTGCACGACTGAAACCGAATCAGAGTCTGAGGCCGCTCTCCCTCCATCGGCTGTCAGTCGCCCCCCCGCCCCCCGGTCTGAGCCTCACCCAAATTTCATTTAGTGGACATATTTCTACAGGGCTGTGGCTATCTTTGAATTCAGTGCAGTGTAGCTGTAGATTCAGCCGCTTAACAAATATGGACAGGAGGCCTAAGTGGTTTTTGAAATCTTCCAATGGACTCTGGAGTGCCTGTGCTGTTCTGGGTGACAACAGTCGCTCCGTCTCTCACAGCCAATGCTGCTGCGTCTGTTTGTGTTTACGTGCGTGCGCGTCTTTGACTCCGGCGCACACACACAAACAGACTGGCTGGCTGGGATACGGCAGCACTGGGTCGAGCGGCGGTCTGGGAATGAGATAAGGATGTCTGATTCATAGGATCTGACAGGAAATCTATACGCTGCAATGTTTATAATCCAGCCATTACTACACAGCCAAATGAAAGAACAATAATCCAATCATTTACTTCATATTTACCTGAGGCAGATTTGCGGCTTTGGAGGCAAAGTGCATTTTCGCACGGGCGGAGGCTATAAAATGGCGATGGCGCGGAGGGGGGGGCAGGAACGAGGAGGATTCGCAAGGTGGGCAGCGAGCGGACCACTCTCTGGGGAGATGTGACAACGGGAGATGGAATGTTTCACCTATGTGCACCCTGGGGGTCGGGGGGGGGGGTCAAAGGTGCCTCATTACTTACAATTAGGACAACGCTAATTTAAGACAAACAAAAGCAACAACAGTTTGTGGAACACAAGGTGAAAACAGAGACGTGCATATAACTTTGTTATATAAAAAAAAAAAATTATAATTTTTATTGTTGGATGTTGTGTCTGTAGCTGGAGGTTTAGTGAGTTAAAGGTTTTTCTTGTCAAACGTCAACATGACGTCTGAGGAAAGAGAGCAAAAAAAATCAGCTGTATTTATACATATTAAGTCTCTTAATCAGTGTTTTTCAACCTTGGGGTCACGGCCCTCTTGTAGGGTCACCTTGAATTGAAATTGGGTCATCAGAAATGTCTAGTGAATGATACAGATCTGCAATAAGGTGACAGCTCGCTGAGCTCCTGCACTTCTGCTATTACTACTAAAAAAAAAAAAAAAAATGTCTCTGGGGTCGCCAGAAATTGGTGATGTCAAAATGAGGGTCACAAGCCAAAAAACTTAAGACGATTTAAATTGATAATGTAGATGTAGTGGTGCTCTGGCCCAGAGGCAATGTCCAGGGTTCACCTCCTGGGCAAGATTGATTCCTGGTTGGGCCGGTTGGTATCTTCTAGTGGACTCAACACCTGCAGGAAGGTTCAGGGGGGTTGGTACGGTGCAGTGTGATATTAAATGGATGGATGTTTTGTTTTTTAAGTAAGCTACATAGATTTCTTTGGTGTAGTACTAAATTGAGCCGCACCTTACATCCAATTCCTTTCCGTATTCTCAGTCAACAGATGCTAGTTATCAACGTAAATGCAGCAACAGGCAAATGTTTAAATCAATCTTAACTCAAACCAAAAAAAAAACCACGACCTTTAAGATTTTTTTATAGCACCTCCAGCAGGGGAGTTGGTGAAACCGCACCAAATCCACTCACACTGCCTTTCAACAATGTTCAAATAAACCATTCAAACAAACGGATCCACGGCTGTTTGTTCCTGTCTCTCAGAGCTTTGGTAAAAGTCTCACACTGATCCTGTGTCATTAACATGGAGAAGTTCAGCGACAGAGGAATTCTCAGACGAGGCTTTACTCATCATAGAGTCTTTCATGGACAGTATGAACTGCTCCTCATTGTGTACGAGGGGGGAGGTTTATCTTATTTGGAAAAGTGAAGGGGGCCTGCCCTTATCTGTCAATAAACAGTAATTAGATTTTGTGGCCGATAGCGTCGATTGGTTTCTAATCTAGCTGTCGCCCTAGACGTGTGTAATTAAAATCCTGATTGATAAAGGGGCAGAAGCCCGCCCACGCCACCACTTTACTAGACCCTACCCCCGACCCCTTCAAAACACAAACAGGAGAGAGATATGAAAGAAGGCCCGGAGAGAAGAGTGCACTTCTTATTGATCAGCTCTATCAGCCTTCCTATCAATGCCCTTTTTCCCCACAATGGAGAGACTGGTACAAAGGTTTCCCACGTTAAACTTCGCAGCTAATCTTCATCCAGCAGATTTTTATCCTCCCCTGCGGTGAATATAAAACAAACGCAGCCAACGTTTTGACCTGAAACAACAGGAAACCGTCACCCGTGCTGACACCGAGGAACGCACGTCTGAATGCATGAAAGTCGCCGTCTGAGAAATAAGAAATAAAAAAAAAAGGAAATGCTGACAGCTAACGAGAAAATTCTGCTCAATGCAATCAAGACAAAACCCCCCCCTGAGGCGATGCAGAGGTGAGAGAGCGACAATGCGCTTTATCTATTTAACTAATGGGCTTCCAGGTGAGGGGAAAGAAAGGAGTGAGCAAACAGGGGAACACACACACACAGAGACACAGGTGAATGTCAAATGTACATCAGCACACATTAGACAAATAAGGTGGGACCTTCACAGGAGGCCCACAGAGGGTGGTCAGGCTGAAAGATGTTCAAAAAAATGGCCTCTGGATGTCACTGTCATCAGGGTCCAAGAACACAGATGAGACAGAGGGAGGAAAGCCTTGTTCTGTACCACAGGTTCTGGGTAAGGAAGAGACGGCGGGAAAAAAAGAAAGAAAAAGCAGCAGAATGTTGAGTCATTAGGTCACCTCATGTAAGGCTCTATATACAGTATGTGGAGGTTGGTCAAAGAACAAAAGTGACATTTAATTTAAATTAATGCTTTTATCATAATATTTATTATGATTTTTTATTTTGAAAAATTATTATTTTATTTTATTATATTATATTTTGAAGTTTAAAAAATTAGAAATTAATTATATTATTTATTATTTGTTTTTATTTATTATTCCATTTTTTGTATTTATTCTTTTTTAAAGCAGTTTTTTCAAGTTTACCACAGTATAAAGACTGGATTGTGTCTTTTAAAGTTTTATGTCATCATTTGTGACGTACAGTGTATTTTCTGTCTCAACATTCTCTTAATAACACTGTAATAAACTCCATGAGGTCTTTGTTCTATTGCAGTAGAACTTTTTTGTCCAATGGTGATTCCTGGTACTACAGAAAAAATAAAGACAGTCTTCATTTCAACTCAACAAATCTAAACAGTTTAGAGACGTTTTTCCACTGTGTACAAATATACACTGTAAACACTGTGCTCGTTTTCTTTTTACAAATATACACTGTAAACACTGTGCTAGCTTCTTAGCTCAGCTTTAGCACACGTTTAGGTATTTTCACAGTGTGTTTTAGTCCAAATGGTTTCCTCACAGTTTCCTGGAGGAGGTAATCTCTCTCTCTCTCTCTCGCTCGCTCTCTCTCTCAGACTCAGGTTTTGCGTCCGCTCTGTGAAGTGGGAGAGTGTGTGGACCGCAGGCCTGTGACCTTTCCTGTCTGACACTGGTCGCCTGCTGTCATGTGTCAAGGCTGACCCGCAGCAGTGAATGATGGCTGCACACACACGGTGACACACACAAACACACACACAAACACACACACACGCACACACACGCAGAGTTCTGTTCCAGTGTGGAGTGAATCAACCACTTTTTCACTCAACAGCCGTGTTCCCTCCACATCAGGAACATAATAAATCACAAATTAGACATGTGTGTGTGTGTGTGTAAGAGTGTGTGTGTGTGTGTGTGTGTGTGTGTGTGTGTGTGCACAAGGGTATTTTCAAAAGCACTGGTCCAGTGCTTAATTTGATTCTTAATGGAAGGCAAAATTTCCAAAGGAAAACTTCCATTGAGCACAAAATGACTTTCCTCCGTCTTCACTTTCTGCCAGCGATTGAGATTGATACACGGCGGCCGCGCGGTGCCGTTCCAAGCGTGCTGTAGCTCATTTCACTGATTTTTTTTTTTTTTTATATAATTTCCTCACTAAATAGTCACAATAATAAGTGTTTAAGTCAAACAATTGAAAAATAATTCATGCTAACGAAGCTTTTTAGGTTCTTAATGCGTCGTCTTTCACACACGTCCTCTGTGAGAAACAACACTTCAGTCAACAGCCTTCAGTGCATTCCTCTGTAGTGTAACTAACAAACACAGACCAGATGATCAAAGTGAGTGTTTACTGTGTGCGGTCACTCAAAAGCAGATGGTCACTCGGGCTGAGCTCCAAAGATCTGGTGCGGACTTTCCGTCAGTGCAGCACTAGATCATTTGTGTTTTTTATTCCAAGATTGATTTTTATCTAAAAAAAGTCCCAAAAAAACAAAAACACTTTGCACGTGGGGAAAAAAAACAAACGCATTGAAACTAAGATGGATCTACTTGGCTTCAAGTGCAAGCGTCATGCGTGGAGAGAGCCAGAAACCCCTCGTCCTGTGCTCGATACATCCCAGCGGTCAGAAAAACATGAGGGACGGCTGGACAGAACAAAAGACGCAGATATCCTAAATTAAAACACATGGACAAAAGGCTTATTTACAAAAGGACAATGGACCTGAAGGCAGCGCCAGCAGCAGCAGCAGCAGCAGCAGCAGGAGCACTTTAAGGACAGCAACACTGGGTGTCCTTGAGCGGCCGAGCCTGACGTAAAACCGGTTGACCACTGACCGTCAACATCCAGAGACAAGTGGCAGTAAATACCCAAATCAAGGCGGGCGCGGTGCACGCCGGTCTGACTGAAGGCTGTAATCACTGCCAAAGGTGTTTAACTTCACTCGAAGCAGGTTCTGAATATTTACAGCAGGACGAAGACACAAAAAAAAACAGGGTCGTGGTGTCAAACAGCTGGGGGACGGGGGACGGACTAACTTTGTTTGAAGTCCACTGGACGGTGGAAATGCGAGAAGAATCACACAGGTTCAGTTAAAAGAGACGGACTAACTTTGTTTGAAGTCACTAGACGGTGGAAATGTGAGAAGAATCACACAGGTTCAGTTAAAAAAAAGTAATATTATATAAAATATTTCTTAACAATTTACTATTGTCATTTACAACTAGTTTAAAATGAAGAAACAAACAAAAAAATAAACTATACAATCAGCTAGTGAGTATCAACTGGTGGCCCGTGGGACGAATCCGGCCCACAAAACCAAATAATCTGGTCCACAACTAAATTCCTAAATAAAAATGTTAAGACAAAAATTAGATTTTTATTTCATTTAACTTGAGCGTCCGGACCCCACAAAATTCTTTTTGTGCATTTGATCGAAAATGTGGAACCTTTAGAACCTTTAGAACCTTTGGAACCTTTAGAACCTTTGGAACCTTTGGAACGAGTGAACGTGATCCTGTAGATAACAATGAATCACACATCACATATGGCAATAGGGATTGTGTAAGTCATTAGTTAATTATTAATGAATTATTTATTTATTTGTATTTTTACAATAAGTTTGGATTTAAATACCGGGAATAAAATGTTTTAATTTTTTTATATTTAATAATAGGTTTTTTTTTTTCAAAACTTGCAGTTGCACAGATTTAAAAAATAGTTTAGTTCCATTCATCACATTCTGGAGCTCAGATTATTAAAGAGATAAAAAAATCCTCCAGAAAAAAAAAAAAAAAAAAA
>NC_024307.1:5862542-5867457 GCF_000523025.1 Cynoglossus semilaevis | reverse complement strand
CCCTACCAGTCCTGCTGCCATCACAGGTCCCAGCACCAGAGAGAGAGACAGAGACAGAGAGAGAGAGAGAGAGAGAGAGAGAGAGCAGCTTCAAGCTCCGGAGAACACGACACCAATTAAGCGGTGGAAGCCCAGCTGACGCTCCGCTGCCTCGGCCCAGATGTCCTGCAGTGGAAGACACACATCAGCCCAGGGAAATGAACTCTGTCAACACGGTGGAGATAGTCGGCGACAGCCGCAGATAATGCCTTACAAACAGCCGCAACAAGATAAGGAGTCGGCGTGATCACGGACGGGGGGGGGGAGAAAAAATAAAAGTGAGAATGCAGCACTTTGGATGAAAGGTTAATCACACGGTGTGTGTGTGTGTGTGTGTGTGTAAAAGAATTAAACTCCAATCAGCTGGACGAGCGTCATTAATAAAAGCTTGGAGTGTCCTGACGAAGGAGAAGAAGAAGAAGAAAAAAAAATGCAGAGCATTAAGCACACAGTAACAGATGAGGACGATTGAGAGGCCTCGTTTTCCCCTGTGATTAAAAATGTATGTTGCCACACTCCTGGAAAAGGAGCTGGTTAATATTCAGGCCCATGTCTGGCTAATGTCTTAAAGTGATAAATAGGAGGGGGGTTGCTGCCGTTTGATTGTTCTTCACAGGCAGTCTGGGAGCAGCAGCACAGGGGGATTTAAGGTGGAGGAATCCTCTCAAAGCTCCTCATTCATTCACTCTCGTACGCCCCATCATTAATTGGGCCTGTCGACACGACTCCTCTGTACCCAGGGCCAGTGGCAGCTACCGCGGTGGATGAGCTTTTTAAGGCAGTTCAAAGGAGTCCTTTCCTCATGAAAGGCATTCAAATCACATGAAATTGCATTCATGTCAATGCTCGCAGGCATATTCATACAGTACACGGGCATAATGTGGCGCTCCGTGCTCCGCGTAGCCGTGGGACTCGGAAATTGTTCTCCTGGGAGCAGACGGCGGTATAAAGAGTGCGCTTTACAAAACTGTTAGCACGTAATGTTTCATTTCTCAAATGGCTGTGTGCAAAATAAAAAATAACAATCCACTTAGCTGCTGGCTATTAGCTAGCGCTTGTTAGCGAGCGACAGCACTACGCGCTCTAAGTACCTCCAGTGCTCTGTATGTTTAATGAACACGTGATGATGAACAAGTGAGATGTGTGATGTCATCTTTGGTTACCGTGCCGACTGAGGTCAGACTGTTTCCTCTGTTGAGTGCTGTTTTAAACACAGAGTCGTTAGCTTTCGTTAGCTTTTCAAGCATGGATGCAAAAAATGCATCAGGAGAGGATTCTACATTGTGAGTAATGTTGCCAGATCTTTTCCAGAAACAGGCAACCAGGTTTACGAAACCCCTACACTGTGTACAATTAGTACCTACTTAACGTGAGAGAAGTACTTAAGTATTAGCTTCTATGAAGAGCTTTTCAGTCTTCTCTCACGTTGATCACATCCACTCTTTGAACATCGTCGCTGTTTTACAAATCACAGCTGCTGTTACACAGATGCAGCAAACAGACAGAATGGACAAAGACATCGTAAACAACAGTGAGTAAACAAACAAATGTATGTAAACAAACGTCTCACATCTAGATCAGAGTTATCAAAATTTGAAAGATTCATTTATAGGGACGAAAAACTGACATTGCTTGCTTTAATTAGCAGACCTGGCAACAATTACTAAGAGACCAAAAAATACAGCAGTATGTCGGATTTGAACTGAAATACAGACCAGTTCAAACTGGTTTTATCCACTGTTATGGAAATACACTGAGTGAAAAAACAAACAAAAATCTGTTTTTTTTTATAGACGGATAGAACTTTATTAATCCCTCTAGAACAAGTAAAAAAAACAAACAGTAAAAGTAAGAGTAAAAAAGGAGAACCACACACACATACACATACTGTACACACACACACGCCCGTGTGTACACGCCCGTACAAAACAAAGAGCCCATATGGTCAGTTGCTGAGTGTCTGTCCTGTAATCACAGACCTGATCAGAAAGAGTGCCTCAGAGGTTGCCAGTTCTGATAAAGCACAAATGAGTTTCCATGTGTCATACTGAGGTAAGAGTAGCACAGAGTACTACAAGGTACTACAGAGTACTATTAGCTGCAGCAAATACCCAGGTTTACTCTTCTGTTGTAAAATGTTATGAATAAAAATCCATTAGTTGTTT
Source organism: Cynoglossus semilaevis (assembly GCF_000523025.1). Lineage (NCBI taxonomy): Eukaryota > Metazoa > Chordata > Actinopteri > Pleuronectiformes > Cynoglossidae > Cynoglossus > Cynoglossus semilaevis. The sequence goes on along the minus strand of NC_024307.1, from coordinate 5,865,253 downwards.
AAACCATATGTTCAAATCATTACATTATTAAAAAAACAAAAAAAAAACAAAAGTAAAGGCACCACACGGGTGGAAAGCGGTGAGTGTTCCTGCCCTACACTGTAGCAGGAAGAGGACTGGTTCAATCCCAGGAAAACTTGAAAACGACTGCTGGGATTAAATCAAGTCAACTGGACTAGTTGTACCGACCAGTTGTACCGACTAGTTGTACTGACCAATTGTACCGACTAGTTGTACCGACTAGTTGTACCGACTAGTTGTACCGACTAGTTGAACCGACTAGTTGTACTGACTAGTTGTACTGACTAGTTGTACCGACCTGTTGTACCGACCAGTTGTACCGACCAGTTGTACTGACTAGTTGTACCGACTAGTTGTACTGACTAGTTGTACCTGGTTAACATCAGAGAGCAGAACTACTGCGTGTACTGCAGTTTTTCCTCCGGCCTGAGGTTTTACTTGGACAGTAAAGTACAGCTACTGTATAGAGGACAAGGTGAGTCCAGCCTTCAAAACTTTGCTGTTCAACCTACAGCACGTGGAGTGGGAAGGTGATAGAAGAAGGTTGCCAGATTTGGTTCATGATGTCAACCATGAGATTCTTCAGTATTTTTAAACCGTGTGGTATATATGTCATCAAGTACAGCGGCGGCGGCGGCGACGGCGGTCGTTGGCCTAATTCACGTCCATCCTTGACCAAGTCTTTCTTTACACCAGGGCTGACAACTCTATACATCAGACGGCAGCGCTGGACTCTAACTTCACGTTCATCTTCAGCCTGAAGGCTGTATGTCAACAATACGGCCCGGGGAACAGATCTGGGACATTCAGGAGAAACTAGGGAATAAATGTTCAGGTTTGTATAAACATTTTTAAAAAAAGTTTGATTTTGTATGTATTAGGTGTCAGTTTAGATTTTGTTTAATTTGTTTAAATTCCACCTTAGATTTTTTAGATTTTTTTTATGGAATTGTGACTTTTTAAGAATAATAATATCAACTATACATGTAAATATATATGTATAAATAAAAACTCTATAGCACTTTGAGATTTTTCATGCAAAGTACATTACAATTAGGCCTATATTATAATATATTATCATTATATCGTCTGTATATTTGTGATTGGTTCAGAGTTAAACTCTCTACATTCTCACTTTTCCTAATTTTCACCATTTCACTGTCTTTTGCAATCACACACTTTCTGTTATGGCAGTGGGAAGGCTACCCGCAGCGGGAGAGATCCTAATTAACAGCCTATTCATTTGTGTGGAGCTGAGGGCTGCTGCTTTCTGAGCACTTGTTTTATGGTGGCGCTAGGGAGCCCTGTCCAGGGATTTGGAGGGGGATAATTGCCTTTGCCGCAGGCTGCAGTAATCTGGTCGGCTAATTCATTATTTTAATAAGTTAGCTTCTCCTCGGGGGTGTGCTAGCTGCGCGGCGCCTCAAACCTTGGTGGTGCACCTCGTTATTGTGGCGCTCTTTTACACCGCCGCCCGCACGGGGTTAATAACAGTTATTAGCCTCTCTCCTCAGCCTGCAATTTCTCGTTTAACTGGGGCGATTCAAACGAAACCTTTGCGAGCATCTAATAATCAACCTCTCTGGAACCAGGGGTAATCCCTGTGAAGGGGGTCCGTATAGTAGAGAGGGGTAATGGATGCAATCGCCTGAGTGCCTGAGCCGCCGCTCCTTTCATTAAGGCTCCTGATGTTGTTTTTGTTGTTGATGCTGCTGTTGGTTTTACTCACTTTCTTCAGAATCATTTGAGAGCGAAAATATTTGCCTTGAGCAAAGGAAACGGATCGGAATTACACACACAGATATGACCATCATTAGGTTTGCGTAACTAATGGCTTCATTTAGGCCGTAATCTTCCATCTCTCTAATAGGCCGTGCAGCCAGGAGGACGCGGGCACGTGGCCATGCAGATGCGGGCGGCGTCTAATGGCTCTGGTTCTGTTGGAGGACTGTGCGTTAGCTGATTAAAAACCACGTCATTTCAACAGCTGGGGAATAAAAACAGGACTTCATGAATAAAAGTGTTTGAAAAAGCCAATATTGGACGGCGTCGATGGGCGGATGTTTAAAGGAACCCGTGGTAAAAATCCAATTAGGAGTTGAGCACAGAGTGGTTAAACAGCTTTACACGCACCTACTGGATACGATATTTCACTGTGAGACAAAAAGAGATATCCTAATTCACTTTGGAAGGAAAATACAATGCAGACCAGGGAATCCTATTACGTGACCCTCTTTGCATCAGTCGCTGACAGAGCGGATCAGCGCCGCTGCAGGAAGGCTGGAGGAATCCAACATGGCCCCCACGAAGAGGTTCAAATGTTTGGACTGGTTGGGAGCAGTGGTTGATGACTGACGGTGACCAGAGACTCTTGAGCAAGTCAGTGGATTATATGCTGCACCTTCAACACAGAAAGACAACAATGCTACTGGAATCCAAAAAAATATATCTTTTATCTCAGCCACTTTTCCGCTTTGGGGTGGGGGTCATGGGGAGAAGGGAGGGGTCACAATTCAGCATGAAGACAAAGCCACTGGGCAATAGTTAAACAAATACTCACTAAGATATGTTATATTTGTATAGAAAGTATACCAATGTTTTGTAAAAACAGTGGAACCTCAGTTGCCCAATGCCTCCTTTTTTAAACAATTCAGTTCACGAATCGGTAACCAAAAGTTGCCCCAGTTGTC
>NC_024307.1:5854419-5861038 GCF_000523025.1 Cynoglossus semilaevis | reverse complement strand
ACGGCTCCGACAGCAGAGACCTGTGACTGTCCCACTCCCAGGTGTTCTCACACTTCATGCATATGGATTCAGAAATTGCTATGGATCTGTGATAATAACATATGTGGACGCTGACTGCACTGCCTCCGTGGGGCAGTATTTAAAAGAAAGAAAAAATGCACCGGGAGGAGTTGCTCATTGATTTATTCTCTCATATGGATATGTCTCATTTTAAACCCCATATTGATCCACCATATCAGCTGATATTTTTTTGAAGAACTGCTGGAGTGGCACCTCGCGGCCCAGCGGTTCTTCCTGCCCACCTCAAAGTTGCTCGGCTTAGCATAACTGGCTTTCTAATGAGTGGTCCCTCCTCCCATCACACGATGCCGACTCACCCCCGCCGCATTCATCAATTCTCATTAGGGAAAATCATCATGTGGAATACCAACTTTTGGCCAATATTCATCACTGTCAGCCCTCATCCATAACAGCACAATGACAAACGCAGGATCTGGGAGTGCTTAAGTGGCACTGACTTAGCTCTTTTATTCCCTAATCTCACCCTCTGTGCTTGTGGAGCCCCGGCGACTCTCCGCAGTGCACACTCCCTGACAGCAATTACTTTATGCATAAGGAGTGGCAGAGTTCAGAGAGTGGCATGAGTGAGAATAAGCCTCCTGTTAACTCAGGTCATCGGCAGGCGGCCGCAACCCAATCAAAACAGGGGTTCTTTCCCTGGGCTGCGGGGAGGGAGGAGGGAGGAGGCAAAGGACAGCTCGCAGGACCGTGACACAGATCCCCCCACGTTGCCCATTAAGTCGTCATACCATATTTTTAATTACACTGATATGTAACGATTGAGTCCGCGCTGAATTGTGACCCGTCTGACCACCAACCCCAAAAGCACAAAAGTGGCTGCGTATATGAACATAGGTCATTTAATTTACAATTAATTTAAAGTTATTCTGTCTGGAATCCATCAGGGGGCTCCAACTATATTGTTTGCAGGGTCAGATTATTTTTCTAGAACAGACCTTAGAGACTCAAATGATAATGAAATAAAAATCATATTTTTGTCTAACGTTATTATTTAATGTTTATTTTTTAATCTAGTCAAGGGCCGGATTGGATGGTTCGGTGTGCCAGATTTGGCCCACGGGCCATCTTTTGATGGTCACTGCACTACATTGTTGTCTCTCTGTGTCTCGTTTGGTTTTAAAGGTGCAGACCCATGAGCTAATGAATTAGCTCTGTTAGCAGTACAGTTCTAATTTCTGTCTAATGTATCATTAAAGGAAGAACAAATTTCTCATTTTTTGGTGCCGAAATGGATGGTTTGGTTGGACTAAATTCGTCCCATGGACCACGAGTTGATAATCACTAGTCTAAACAACTGTTTATTTCAACAACAATTCTGTCCTATTAAAATCCCACCAGCGTAACCCCCTCAGTCAGTGGCGATCTGGCACAGTGCTGCCCCCATCTGTATTTTCACTTTTCTGTTTTGCGAACAAGTCTTTTAAAAAAAATTTAGGTGGGAATGTTTACCATATATATATATATACAAGAAGGGGGGAGGGTCAGGATCAGCAAACAGAAGTTTGGACACAGGGCTGTAGCCAATGGGGTGTTAGCAAGTATAAGGCCCATATTTCTACAGTGGAAAACTGCATTATTTTCAACATGAAACTGCAATAAAGTGAATGAAGGAATGTGGAGTTAGAATCCATTTACTTTATAACCAGAAAAATGAACTTTATAGCCGGATCTTTTTAGCAAAACCTCCCTATAACAGTAATTGTAGCCAGACTTTCAACCGGACCCTCGTAAATACCCCTGAGATTAATCAGTGTTAAAGCCTACAAAAAGTTTTCTGCATCTGAATATACGTGTTGTTGTCCGAATAAGAAGAAGTGTGAAGGTATTTATGAGTAACTGGCTCAGAGAAATAATCAAACACTGAGGCTTCAAGCATGAGAAGGCAGCGCCTCATGCATGAAGGGCACGAAGCAAAGTAATCCAAGAGAGATGAGGAGTTTTCTAAAAACCCAAGCCGGTGCAGGTGTTTACAACATTCAAGATGAAATATATATACACAATAAGAAGAAAAAAAAATCCTGTTGGGTCTTCAACCAGTGGCTCCTGAGCCACATGTGGCACGCTAACGACCTTTCCTTGGGTCTCTGGGATATTTTATGTTTGTGAATAAAAAAAAAAAAAACATACAGATGAATAAGTAAATAACAGGAAGACTGAGTAATAAGTGACCGTCAGATACTGTATAACAGTAGTATATAACACAACAGCTCGTTGACTTAATAAAAAAACAAATCTAGTTACATTGATGTTTATTTTGGAATCAAATCACGGACCGGATGGGACGATTCAGCGGGGCAGAGTCGGCCTGCGACCCGATTATTTCACTACATTGTTGTCTCTTTTTGGTCTAATGGATTAGCTCTGTGATCTGTCGGGTTTTTAATTTCTATCCTCGAATCATCAAAGAAAAGAAAACAAACAACAAAAGTGTCTGTGTGGAAACAGAAGATAAGAGCGACTCCATCAAGAGAAGTTTATTTTAGTCGTGACCTCGTCTTTTCGATGAAGGTTGAATCTCTGTCACTCCCTCTCAGCCCAGTTCATCTACGTCACAGTGTTTCCCCACACCTGTAAAAATAGCTTGTGTGTCATCTTCATAACACCAGCAGGATCAATACGTTCATTCCCATTTTAGCTGCGCTGCCCCTTTGCCCACCCACGCCCCGGAATAGGACAGCTTGCAGAAACCCTGCTGCCATGTCAGCTAATCACAGCCCTATGGCTCCAGTCACTGCTGGCCCATTTCATGGCCCACACCTTCTGCTCCTGCCCAGTGCCGCTGGAGCTTTTACCCAGAGGTCAGTGGTGCTGGCCAAAATTGTCTCAGTCCAAGCGTCCCCCCCTGCCTGGTGGATCACAGGGAGACGAGCAGTTTGTCTCACTGCTGCGAAAATGAGATCACTCCACCGCAACAGGGGGGCTGCCTTTGGAAGACCTTCATTCCCGGGCTACAAGATAATAGTGGGAAACCATTTGCATCAACGGAGGGGACATTATAATAAATCAGACTCAGTGATAAATTATCTTAATGCTCTGCACTAACAGGTGTTAACTGACTCACAGTTTCTGCCATTTAGCAGCGGATACTGAGGTAAAGGAGCCTTTAGTGGTTTTATGAATGTATAAATTAGACAGAGAGACGGACGGACAAGGGGACAGACGGACGGACAAGGGGACAGACAGACAGAGAGACGGTTGGACAAGGGGACAGAGAGACGGACGGACAAGGGGACGGACGGACGGACAAGGGGACAGACAGACAGAGAGACGGACGGACAAGGGGACAGAGAGACGGACAGACAAGAGGACAGACAGATAGATAGACAGACGGATAAGGGGACAGACAGAAAGACGGTCAGAAAGACAGATGGACGGACAAGGGGACAGACAGACAGATGGACTGACAGACAGATGGACAGACAGCTGGACAAGAGGACAGAGAGAAAGACGGACAGACAGACAGACAGACGGACAGACAGACAGACATGTGGAGACATGCATCTCACACACACACACCCACACACAGAGTCTGGTTGTGAGACTGTCCCAGTCATAACATGTTCTCTCATCTTAATCTTAACCATTAGAAATCTGTAATGCCTAGTCTTAATCCCTACCGAGGATTAGGACTGGATTAGGGTTAAGGTAGGGTCTGTACTGACCCTAATCCAGCCCCAATTCTTGTCCTAACTCCAAACTCTAAATCTTACAACTCAAAATACCAGATCAAAGTCCCCATGAAGTATTCGCCAAGAAAATGTCCCCACAAGGACAGGTATACCTGCACTACACACACACACACACTGAAACCTTGAGGTGAACCATATGAAGCCCTGAGGCGTTTAAGGACTCGGTTTCTGCTCTCAGTGAAAACAAACATCATCATTCAGCAGCAACAGGTGTTAAAAAATAACAGATTAATTTAAAATGATTTTAAAGATCATTTTGAAAAATATATGAAAATATTCATATGCTGTTACTAAACAGGACATTTTACAAAGTCAGAATGATGTTTACCATGTTTTTATATTCGAACCATCAAAGAGAACAACTGTGACAGGAATCATGAAGTAAGAAACGTTACATAAAATTCTTTTTCTTTTCTTTTTTTTCTTTTGTAATTCACATTTCAGTAGTTTCAGGACAGAAATGCTGAATATTGTCAACTGGCTCCAGTAAACGCTGCTTATTAATGACTTCTAATCAATAGAATGTTCTGGAACCTGGTTTTAGAAAACATAATTATTTATGTTTATTTATTTACATACTCATTTAAAGACATAGTGAATGTCAGTTTTTTTTTTTTTTAATTTTTGAATCCACAGAATTATTGCGCAGGTTGGCTAACAACTTCAAGCTAACATTCTATAAATAGCTAATTCTTTGTTATTGTCATTGTCAGAGTGTCTTCTTATTTAAGTTTTTATAAAAACATTTCATTTATTGCCCTACATGGGATTGTTTTGCAAATAACTCCAATCTTATTCCAACAAACTTTTGAAAATACATCCAACTAAACGGTGAGTCACCAACAAACAGACACGAGTGCAGTTTTCCAAGTTCAAACCTCAACATCGGAGCTGGTTTAGCCCCTGAATGCACCGTGAGACCAAGCAGTTGATGCTGTTTTTAGGCTGCACACTGTGTGTCCTGTTCCTCTGCACTCAATTTGAAAGTCCCGTCCTCGGCCGCAGGGTGTTGCGGTGAACCTGTAATGATCTTTTGGTTTGAATTTAATGTGCGCTCTGTCAAAAGACAAATGCGGCGCTAGGTGCTGTTATCTCGCTTTGTAATTTTCAAAATTCCCGTGTTTGTTGTGTAACGACGCCAACACTCTGTGACTGTGCCGGAGACAAAAGGCGAGGAGGTTATCAGCCGAGGTTTCATCAAATATTTCCCAGTGTAGTAAAGAAAGTTGTTCAAGTCAAGCTCTGCTGCTCCTGATACTCAGCTTCTCAATAAATTCTACAAAACGAAAAACCAGAAGACTTACGTTTCACTGCCTTCACTGACCGTCTGGTCATTTTAGACTTTGTTTTATGTAGATAGTTTTATATGATTTTATTTTTTTATTTTTTGTTTTACTGTTATTTATAATTTAATTTTTATTTACTGACTGGTCTGTGTACTGTTTGTGAGAAAAACTAGTACTGTAACATATATATGTATATATATATTATTTTTTAGCTGAATGTTTTGTATTTACTGTCTTTGTTACTGTGTTGCTGTCGGTCTTAGCCTCTTGTAAATTGTCATTTTTATTTTATTTTATCCTTTTTTTTTGTTAAAACAAATGTACAGTAAATAGTGCTTTACACATTTTACTGAATTTATAAGGTAAATACCGTCGCCTACAGTACTTACGATCTAGATTCTAATGGGTTTTTTTGCGTTCTGAACTTCCCAAGTAACTTTATAACCTGAGAATTCCAACATGGGGGGCGGGCCCCACCAGGGGACCGAGAGCTAAGGCAGGGGGCCATAGAAGGAAATGAGCCAGAGTTTACATCTGTATAATGATCGTGTGACATATAAAACTGAACTGAATTGAACTGTCAAATACATTTCCTTTTTTGGTCTTTTTCTATATTTTAAAGGAGAATCTGCCTAGATTTAATTTTTTATTTATTTTGTTTGTTAAAAGAGAATAACACTTTTAAAAGTCCTGTCTGAAGAAGAAAATAAAAGATTTCGATATCGATCACTGGTTTCAACTAAGTTTATTGTGAGTATTATATGTGTCAATACTACAGTACTTTACGGACGGGGGTACATCCACGTGGATTTAAACTTTTTCCATCGGGGCTAAAAGAATTTTTTGATAACCAGTCAGTCAAATACTTCTAGTCTTTACTTGTTGTACAGTACAGTATGGCGGTTACTTTTGAAGTACTCTCATCAGTTCCAGTACAGTACTGTTACAGTAGAATCCTCATTGTGACTACTGTGAATTTATACATGTCATACTGTAGTAATGTATATCAGCAAATACAAATGTAGGTGTCTCTACTACTGTAGTACTACGTTGTACTTTACTTCTTTGTACTGCACATCATTGTGACTATTGTGAATATGTACTGTAGTCATGTATATCAGCAGTACAAATGCAGGTGTCTCTACTACTGTAGTACTTCGTTGTACTTTACTTCTTTGTACTGCACTCATCAACACAGGTCATAAACAGTCGTGTTTATGTCCAGGCCCAGGTCTTCAACCATCCTACAGTCGGTCAGGAGAGTCTGCGCCAGAATATTCTAGAACCCAACTGCCGTGCCCCAGCTTCCCCCTCAGTTTCGTCCATTTTTAACCCCGCGGGCCCTATCTTTGAGCCACCGGCCTCGGCTTAGAGAACGTCCACACCTGACCCAGGTCCTTCATCTCTCGGCAATATGGAGCACCTGAACTTTTTCTGGACGTGATGGATGGACGGCAGCACGTCCCTGAGGGAGAGGTGATTAAACAGCAGGTAGGGAGAGTCAGGGAGCAGACGCCGAGCTGGATGACCCCCCCTACCACACCACCACCACCACCCCCCTCA
>NC_024307.1:5853544-5854340 GCF_000523025.1 Cynoglossus semilaevis | reverse complement strand
CCCCCCCCCCCCCCCCCCCCCCCCCCCCCCCCCCTCATCTCCACCCCACACCTCCACACCGCCGCTCACTGATCTGCTGCTACAGAGAGTAGAAGAAAAGCATGAAAGGGAGCCATGGATTATCAATAAAGTCAATATGGGATTGTGTTACACGTGCCCTCTGACCTAAGCAGGGTTACTAGCTGTGATACCCTGAGTGTGATATCTGCTCACAGGAAACGCAGCAGAGCGGGCGGAGAAGACAGATGTATTTCATCGGTACTTGACGTATACGTGTTACTGCGTATCAGGGATTTTCCTCGATTGATGAACGTGATTGAGGTTCATTAACCGACCGACGCTGCCACCTGAGATGTTTGTCTTATTGGTTCCTTCATTTTTCACACTTAATGTAGATTTTTTAATCTGTGAGCAATTCATTTTTTTTCAGAGTTCTCACATCGGCATGGAAATTATTAAAAAAAGAACCCGATCTCGCAGTTACTTTATCAAAGCGCGATCTCTTCCGAGCTAATTGGAATTCTCGTCACAGTCAATGAAAAGCCTGTTTCAACATATACCACATCACCGCTGCTTCGACATACAGTAATGCCAATGTGATGAAATCTGCCCCAGACCTGCCACTTTAATTCATCTCCCGCATTCCATGTTTAATTTCTAGCCTTGGCTGCCCACGGGGAATTTAACCCTTTCTGCTGTCTCATTTCAATCGGATGCTTTTTTGTTAAATGTTTAACTTAAATTGGGAGCCTCATAAATATTCCAAATCACTCGTCCTTTGTTTGATGAGGAAATG
>NC_024307.1:5850497-5853183 GCF_000523025.1 Cynoglossus semilaevis | reverse complement strand
GGGGGGTGGGGGGGGGTAAGGAGCAAGAGTTTTAAAACTTCTCCAGGCCCAACCCCCCACAAACAGCACTCGCTTCTGGCCGGGAACTAAAACCCACAAACGAGGCTACTGAACATGTAAAGAAACATCAAACTTTGGGCCAAAACTCCACCCCCAGAAATATACAGTTAATTAATTGAATTAAAATAGACGTAAACAAATATATTAACAATATAAAATAATAATAATAAAGGAAAAATTTTACATTATTGTTATAAAAATGGTGGCCCTTTGTCCCAGAGGCAGTGTCTCTGTCATTGGTGTGGAACCCCAGGGTTCACCTCCTGGGTGAAGATCGAATCCCTGTTAGGTCAGTTGGTACCTTCCAGTGGACTCACCACCTGCAGGAAGGTTCAGGGGGGTTGGTACGGTGCAGTGAGATTTGGGTGGCGGTCGTGGAGACTGATAAGCGGATGAAAATGGATGGATGTTATAAAAATGGGTAAAATAACCCAGCGAGGGACAGTGAGCGTGACAGTCAAGTAACTCGATGTTTCCTTGTATCACAAGGAAAATCTTGCAAAAGTTGCTTGGAAAACTCGTATTTTGAGTAGCTCGTATCTGGTGCTATCACTGTAGTTACAAAAAATTTCACAAAATGGTACCACTGTAGTTACAAAAAATTTCACAAAATAATTTCAGTTTAGAATCGTGAACCTCTTCTTGACTTCTCTTCACAAACTTCCTCAGTGGAAAACTCGACCAGAGGAACTGCAGATTCACAGCCCGTTTATGCAGACGCAGTGAATTAGCTGCATGACATCAGATGATCTGTGTCAGCGCTGGCTGTATCAGTGTAATGGTAATGTGACGACATCATAACAAGCTGAGAACAGTTCAGCAGCTCGGCGCAGTGACTCCAGTTTCACCAGTATCTCATGGTCCTCGTCTCAGTGAGTCCCAGTTGTGAATCCACTACAGCAGGTCAGAGCTCCTCGGCTGAAGCCGCCGCTCCTTCTACAGACCTACGCACTCTGAAACCACACACGTTCTCCTGACAGCTGCACTGGCTCGCTCCACAAACACACACACACTCCTACAGTTTCTCACATCACACACACACGGACGAAGCCCCGGCTCTGACACATGCAGCCAGTTGTTTAACATATGCAACAAATCTCCGCGCATTTTCTCACGGAGCGCCATACGTTCAGGCCCAAGGCAAAGAAAAACACAAATGTCACTCAGGAGGGGGAAAAGGTTAGAGCGAAGGGCTCGATACTGTTAATTTGCTCCCTGGGGTTCAATGAGTGAAGAGTGGGAGAGTTGTGGCTCCACCGACTGAGGAATATGTCTAAATGATGGGCTCCTGCAGGAGTCAGCAGGCATTCACCACAACAGAAAGAAAAGAAAGTTTCACAAAGTACAACTTCACCAAAGACATCAGGCCGTGGTGGTGAAGAGAACGGTCTCCAACAGTTTCCTTTAAGATAATTTAACTGTTGAAATGGACGGAAAATGTAGTCGAAAAGAATTCAGTCAATGGAGTCAAAGTGTCACGCAGTGGCTGAGCGGTTAGTGTTCTTGCAACTAACGCAAGCTCTGGTGGTAACTGATGGTCTTTTTTTTTTGCACGTACTCCCTATTATATATTATATATATGTATACGTATATGTGAAAATATATATATTAACATATGTAAATATATACACATATATGCACATATACACAGTACATAAACATATATACTGTGTATACACATATACATAAATGTATACACACATATATGCACATATACATACATACCAAAATACAAATATATGCATATATGCACATATATACAGTACATAAACATACTGTATATATATATAGATAAATACACACATATATACACATACAAATATATGAATATATACGTTAACATATATCTGTATTACATGCATATATACAGATACATATATATAAATATATACGTTAACATATATCTGTATTCATGTATGTACAGTATATGCATACATACATAAATACACATATACAGAATATATATGCATATATGCACATATATATACATACATAGATACATATTAACATATATATGCATATATATACAGTACATAAACATACTGTATATATATACATAAATACATACATATATATATTCGAATATGCACATATATACGTTAACATATATCCGTATTCATGTATGGAATATATGCACATATATACGTTAACATATATCCGTATTCATGTATGTATATATGTACATACATGAATACACATATATGCACATATATATATTAACATATATAAATACATCGTACATACATGAATACACATACTGTATATGCACATATATATATATTAACATATATAAATACATACAAATATACGCATATATGTACGTATATATGTGTCTACACACACCAAGAATTTTATCAGGCCGCAGCTGTACGTTTGTATTATTATTATTAAAAAACCTTGGTGAATCTCAGTATCTCAGTATCAGTTTTTTTCTTGGGGTGAGATATTTCACGGTTTTCATGTTTTTACGTTAAAATAAAATTACCTACAGCCCGTGTTCCGTGTCCTTCTGTGTTGCGTGTTGGATGTACTGTGTACGCGGTGAATGTAGTACTGGTGGTCCCATCCAGACACCGTGTCTGACTTTCACCAAGTGTCTCTCCTCCTCCTCCTCCTCCTCCTCCTC
>NC_024307.1:5845283-5850482 GCF_000523025.1 Cynoglossus semilaevis | reverse complement strand
CGTCAGCGATTTGCAGGATAATTTTGGCACCCTTTAAGGATTCAACTGCCCTAATAAAGGGATAAAAATAAACAAGCAAGTCGTTGGAGCACTATATCGGGACGGCGTAATCCCATTTACAAGTCTGAACGCACTCAGGCCAATAAAATCAATCGGCGGCAATATCGTTATATATGGCAATTTTCACCATTTCTAAAACAAGAAATGACTAAGTGCAAAGCTTTCAGACGCGCAGGGTTCACTAAACGGATGAAAGGTCACTTTTCAAATTTCATTACCAAAGACCTCCAGTGGAAAACGCTCAGTCAATTCATGCACCATAACAAATCTTAGCTAGGTTTATTTTTGACCGCGCCGGCACCAGATCACATTAGAAGTTTATTTTAATTTACCGAACAGTTGGTTCGAAAAAACAAGTTTCAAATTCTGCAGAAGTGGATCGCATCGATTCCCGCGGCCCGTGGTGGACGTGCAGGAGCTCGACTGTCAGCCGCCGTGACGCTGCCGTTTGACACGAGCCTGACAAACTTCGCCTCATTTGTCCTGTTTTTTTTAATTTCCAACAATAGCGCAGTGAAAGTTGTGGTTTGGCTGCGAAAGCTCGATACCCAAAGACATCAGGGAAGCTCCGAGAGATTAGGTAAATGAATGAAGTGGCGAGAAGTTTGAGGAGAGAACGTTGGGGAAAAAGGTGATGTATGAAAACAGAATACAAAGCGTCGGCGGGTGAGATAGAGTCGGGCGAATTAATCAAGGCGTGCTGAAGGACAGAGGATGAAGGAGTAAACTAATGTTGCTGCTGCCTGGAGTGAGATGGACATTTAAAAACACAGCTGGAGATCAATACCACGAGGCTAACATCTCTCCATCGCTGCTCCAAAGATGAACACGTTTAATTCTGACTCTAATTAACGCCACACCTTCATCAGACAAATCAACGTCCTGGTACAGACGGGACGAGGAAACAAACGTTTGAACAAAATTTCTCGTTTCGTCAAACTCGATAAACTTCAACAAAGATGAAATTTAAAAAGTCACATCTGTGACTTGATTTGTTAGAATATCCAGAAAGACTTTTGTTGGTTTTACCGAAACAAAAAAACGACTTAGAAATCCATACCGACGACAAACTTCCAATCACGTCAAACACGGTTAATTTGGCTACATTACTATTGATTTGTTGGATTTTTTTTTTTTTTATATTTTGCGAACTGCGGTATCTGGGGTCGCCATTGTTTGAAACTCTTCTACAAATCAGTGAAGACAAATGTGTGTGGGTCAAAGGTCAGCAGCGATGTCAAACTCAATCACTCAAAATTTAAACCCCGTCTACAGCAGTGTTCTTCAACCTTGGGGTCGCGACCCCACATGGGGTGACCTTAAGGGTCTAATACCTTTTTTTTCTTATCTTCACTCCTATTTTCTCAGACCTCCCTACCGCCCCCTGGTGGGCCGCCACTTTGACAACCACTGTCCTAGACCAGAAAAAAAATTTCTAAGAAACGTAAATATAATCTACCTTAAACCACCAAAACGGTCTAACCCAGTGTTTTTTGGACAACTTTGGGGTCATGACCCCACATGGGGTCACCTCCTGGAATTCAAATGGGGTCTCATGAAACGTCCAGTAACTGATTTAAAAAAATAAACAATAAAATAAATTAATTCCTGAATATTGAATTTGAACAACTTTTACCTTTCTGAGTAAAAAAAGTTGCCACACGTATCTTATACACATGAAGGATTCGACCACTGCAGCAGCGCCACCTAAAGGTATTTAAAGGTAATGCACATGGAGCAGTAGTTTCTATAATTGAACAGAGAGATTGTTCCTTTGAACTTTTTGAGTCCTGAATCATCTTCGCCCTTGGTGGAAAAATCATTTCATAAATATTGACAGCCCTGCTGTAACCTGTCCTTGTTCTCGTGTTTTTTGCGGGCGTTACTATCATTATTACCGTTATTATTATTATCATTATTTGTTAATGCTGTTTTTTGCGGACGTTACTATCATTATTACCATTATTATTATTATCATTATTTGTTAATGTTTCCACTGAATTTACAGCAGCCTGACTAACTTTTCTGAAAATAGGTTTCACATAACCTTCAGTTTGTCTTTACGATCTGTGGGTAAATCTGCAAATATGACTCGATATCAGAGTTAATTTAGGGCAGAGGAGATTGGGATAAAAAAAAAAAAAATACATAAATTGCGATCATGTGACATGAACCCCGGGCTCCTGTTTATCCCATTTTCCATTCTCTCTTTATGTATCTAATATTTCTAATTTACCACCGTCCAGGCAAAGTGACACAAGGAGCCATAAATTCTCTTCTAATTCCAAATAATTCCGATTACATGGACGAGTAGTTTTCAATCAGAAAGATAATCTGGATGATAGATGGTGGGATAATTGGCTGTCTCTGCCACGTAAATATTGTGTCGTTCTATTAATCTTGCCGAATGAAGTGTCAAGCTGTCACTCATTCGTCAAAGTGAATTAGGAAATATAACGAATAAATAAATGCATGCGGGTGGCAGTAAATGCATGTGTGTGTGTGTGTGTAAGAAAGGCGGCGAGGAGATAAGATGAGTGCAGGCAGCTGCAGTGGCCCTCAGTCAAAGCAGTCGACAGTAATAAGAGACTCAGAAAGATGAGTGTGTCGGTGCTGCTCTGCTCCTGAGTGCGTTTGTATTGGTGTGTGTTTTTAAGACAAAGACGGAACCAGAGACGATTACACAACTGTCCAGAAACGGAACGCCAAACGAAGGAATCAGCTGCCGAATCAAAACATTACCAGAGAAACAATAACTGACTCTTAATCTCAACAAAAATGATTTTAAAATGGATTTATACACATTGGGAATTTTTATCCTTCTCAAATCAAAGTGTGTACAGATTTGGAATTTTTATCCTTCTCAAATCAAAGTTTCTACAGTCAGTTAATACTGCACAGACGCTGCCCCGTACTCGTGTTTTCTCTTTTTTGTTCGATTTTTTTTCAAGTATTCCCGACATAGTAATCACTGTTACGTATTAATCTACATCATTGTTTACCAAAGACTGGGTCGTGACCCTCAGGTGGGTCGCAAGAGTTTTTTTTTTGGGTCGTGTTTCCCAGGAGTTTAGGAATAATGTTGACTTGGGTCGTGAAGGTTTGTGACTTTTAAAATATCCAGAAAAAAGGTTTAGGATAACGATCTACATCACAGAAAACACATTTAATTATTGTTTTACTCTGTTTTTCATATGTCAATAAATACAGATTTTATTTTTTTCAATTTGTCTTAGAACTTTCTGACTAACATGTGCTTATGCTGTAGTTTTTAAGAAAGGTCAAACTCAATATATAAATATATATATAATCCACTTCTCTGACCACCTAAATTCAGCCCCCGTGATCTATTTCTGGGTCTCGCCCCGTCGCTTGAGAACCACCGTTTTAACTATCAAACTATGCCATATTGGACTAAAGTGATTTAAGCTGATATTTAAATGTAATTTATGAAAAAAGGGAAAATTTTGTGTATGTCATAATTAATATGGAAGAGGCCGTATTTTCCCTGTCACTGAAGAGGTGATAAATATCTTAGTCTTTAACCTATAGGACAAGAGGATAAAAAAAAAATAAAAAAAAGACCCAAGCAGTGACATGCTCTTAATTTAATTTATAAAGATCATAATTAACGACCTGCAGGCTGCAGGAGACCCCATTTGGGTTTGGAGACAGAAGGGGCCGCAGTCGTAAGAATGAAAATGAAGTTTTCATTGAATTGTGAATTAAATCTCAAATATCAGTAATTTCACAGAAAAGGTCAGCTCTAATGGAGTCTCTCCCTGCTTTTTAATATCTCGTAATTCTCTGCCGGGCGTCTCGCCGCCGTGACGTGGGCGCTGCTAATTGTCCACAGTTAACGAATGAAACCGTCAGGTGTTTGCAAAGGCAAACAAAGAGCCGGCTTCTCCTAAATCACCCGTGCCCTTCGACACAGTTATTATCCGGCAGCAGGTGAACCCCGGCCTCGGCGCTTGACAGATGATATCTTGGCCCAGGAAGGGCCGTCCATTTATCTGCCTGATAAACTCCCAGCATCTCTCCATTTTCAATCATCAGAAAGGAAATGAGATTAACAATCTAATGATGCTCCTCACCCGCTCCTCACCCGCTCCTCACCCGCACACTTCAACCCACAAAACAATGCAATAAATAGGCTTCCCGGACGATCGGATTTATGACGTATCGGAGGAAAACGCAGATTTTTGGATTAGATTCCAGAACATCGCTCTCTCTCTCTGTTTTGTTTTGTTTTGTTTTTTTCGTCCCTGATAAGTCACGCAGCGCCGCCTGGACTCACACCGCTCTCCAAAGGTCCGAGTCTGTTATTTCACCTCAGACCTAAATTTACAGTGCACGGCTTGTGTTCCACGCCGCACTCCCCCGCTTTGTGGGGTCCCCCCCCCCCCCCCCCCCCCCCTTTATTACATTGTTGTTGCTTCCTCGGAGTGCGAGTTTGTGTTTTGAAAAGGCTGCTAAGATCTCACACCGAGTTCTCAACTGTCAGAGCTGTTTCTGCATCACACTTTAGTTGCCAACTGCACACCTGTGCTGGCTCTCAACAGCATCGAGATGTCAGACAGGCAGAGCTGAACCTCGCTAAAAAGTGCCTGAATTGAACAGTTGTGACAACAACAAATGGTAAGAATAGGTGGAGGCAGAGAGAAGCGTCTGGATTTGGGCGACAGTCTGTCACTTCATGACAAACGACTGGCTGACTGAATTTCTAATTTCATCTTTCGTGCTTTAATTAGATCGCGAGGCTTGTCCTTGTTGCAGGTGCAGAGCACCGACAACTGCTGCGGCCGCTGACGCCGTATATTACTGAGCCACAAACATCAGCCGCCGCGACACCGTCAACAACTCCTGTTATTTAGGGCTGTGTCTCTTAGAGGTGATGAGCTTGAATGGCTGAGAGGCTGGAATCGAACCCAGGGTTTGAATGGGTTCACGGTTATTTATGAGAAGTTTGGTCCATGAAAGTTGCTGCAGTCATTCAGACGGAGAACTCTACGACGGAATTCAACAAATACTGTCCGACGTTCAGGAGAGTGAATCAGGGATTCACAGATTTACTTTTCTTAGGATACATTTTCATGTCAGAGCATTTTGAAATTAACTTTATCTACAAATATCCTG
>NC_024307.1:5838148-5845112 GCF_000523025.1 Cynoglossus semilaevis | reverse complement strand
TACGTGTTGTACAGTTCAGGACACATTGTTATTAAAAGAATAAAATTAAAAATATTTTGATTAAATTGTTTTTATAATCTGGCGCCCCCTAGTTTGAGAACCACTGATCTAGACCACAAATCAAATCACATGGCTAAGAAATGTGAATATGAGTCAACTTTAACTGTAAAAATGGTAATCTAGTGTGTTTCAACCTTGGGGCCGCAATCCCACAAGGGGTCGCCTGGTATTCAAATAGGGTCGCCCGAAACGTCTCGTGACTGATTTTTTAAAATGACTGAAAAAAACATTATTTACGCTATTTGTTATTATTTTTAATTATGATTAAGCACCATGCAAATACAAATGTCATATATATATATATATTTATATATATGAGCATCATTGTCAATGTATAATAATGTATTTCATCTCTGTTCAATCAACCTATAAATCAATCCCTCCACTACTGTGTGATGTCAGTCGTTGCCCAGCGACCACCGACCACCGACCCGTGATTGAAGAGCCGCTGCCCTTTTTACTGTCTGACAGGTGAGAGCAGCTGCCCAGTCAGGACCTGGACGCTGCTAATTTCAGAGACTTACAGTTAAAATTATATTACGCTTCATTAAAACTCCACTTCCTTTTTTTTATCTGTGTTTTTTATCTGTGACATTCAGGAAGAGCTACGTTAATAAGATCACGCTGCTGCAGGATCTCCAACTTCCTGAAGGAGCTGCTGCACCTGACGTGACCGAGCACCGGTGCAGCAAAGGCTTCTGGGAGAGTGGAGACTCCTTTGAACTGAAAGGTTTTTTCTGCAGATTGTATTTTCACTAATACTTCAATTCTACTTCATATTACTGCTACATTACTTCACTCTTTTACACGTGGCTTTAATCAAATAGCCAGTACAGTTAAAGTTGTTTGTTTTTTGGTTTTATATCTCGACACCATCCTGTTCTGTACATTAATATTTAGATTGTATTAAAGAAATTTTAATAACAAAAAAAGACCACATCTCTGAATTAGCTTGAAATTAGCTCTAAACTTCTTTGCTGTTAGAACGGGTAAAATGTTCATCTTTATCTGGCTAATGAGGGCGCAGTGGAGCCTAAGTTGAGAAAATCTTTGTTCTTTTGGGAGTACCAAATACTTCACTAGTATACCAATACTAATTTTACACCACATAAATAAACACATGTCTGTATTTTAAAGTATTTGTCCACTTTTCAACAGATATCAACTGACGTAGTCAACCTGGGACTCCTAACAGGAAGTCTCTGGTATCCCAGAATCCCCTGGTCCACGAAACAGCCATTTATATATACAGTATATTAAGCTCATGCGATGTTCAGTCTGGACACTGACTGATATTTAACTGAAATCTACCAAAAACCACAATAAGTTGTATAATACTACACCAATAGTTCCCAAAGTGTGGGGCGAGGCCCCCAAGAAGGTGCAGATTTTTTGCAAGGAGGGCCCAGTAGGCTAAATGGATCATAAATTCAAGATATTCTTCCACCTCACACCCCCAATTATCCATCACCAGGTCACAGGAGCAGCAGTCTCCACGACCGCCACCCAAATCACACTGCACCGCATCAGCCCTTCCTGCGGGGGCTGAGTCCACTGGAGGGCGCCAACCGCCCTAACCGGGATTTGATCCTGCCCAGAAGGTGAACCCTGGGGTTCCACACGAAGGCGCCAACCGCCCTAACCGGGATTCAATCCTACCCAGAAGGTGAACCTGGGGTTCCACACCAAGAGAGGGGAGAGTGGGTTTGACAGTAGGCCTATCTACAACAGAGAGGCGCCGTGAATTTCTTATGTAAAATATTGAATTTTTATTGAAATATTTTGTGTCAAACTTCGACTGCTCAGATTCTTCACGACTTTTACGGAAAATATCAACTTTTTAAACTGTGGTTCATCAACTGCTGTGGCGCTCACTCGCTGACTGTAAACTATTTTTTTTTTATTATTATTTTGGAGTGTTTGTGCCCGAGGTCAGCAGGTAGTGAGTCACGAGGCTTGAATGAGAAGCAGACTGATCCCCTGAGACGGGGCTGTCAGCAGGGTCCTGAGTGGGCTGTGTGGAGCCTCTGTCGGAGCGTGTCACATTTCCAGCGTCCACACTGTGGCCCTCTGTCCTGCCCGTGGCTGCAGCTCAATGGGCCCTTTGACGGGGCCACCCCGGGCCTTTCATCATACACCTTGCGGCAGAACAACGCAGCCTAGAGGGAGGGTGGGGGACTCTCCGGCCAACAACACCTGGCAGGTAGACCGGACCACGGGCCCGGACCAAAACAAAAGCCCCTCTGTGGAGCATTTATTGGAAATTAATTTCCTCTCCGCTCTATTTTTTTGCATTCATAAAACACAGGATGGAGAAAGAACAGGATGAAACAGTCAGTCACAAGACACCGGGCTGTGGACATGAGGGCGTCGGGATTTTTTTTTTTTTTTAATAGAACACCATTTGCTCTGTCGTCTTCAAATATTCATCATTCAAATGTACTGCCTTACTGCAAAGTAATTGAACAAGAGGCAAAACTATAAATGAAGAAGTCGGGAATTTAAATGTTAGCCTAATGTTAGCATTGTGTTAGCAAAGTCTCACATTAGCATCAAAACGCTAACTTTACTGCAAAGTTAACTATCTCTGTATGGATAAAACAAATGACATCAGCTCAAGGTTAGCCAGACATTCCACCTAACTGACAGGCGTATTTTAAGCTAATGTTGTGAAGCTAATCCGTACTAATACATCCTACGCTCCTGAAAAGACATCACACGTTATTCTGGTGGTGTGAGCAACTGCGTTACAGCAGTTCAAATATGCTAACACCATCGTAGCACATGCTGTTTGTTTCTGGCCAAACACCATGCAGCTGTTGTTGCTAAGCTAATGCTAACCAACATAAACATCGGTCAAAAAAACAACAATTTCCAAAAAAGTAGAATGTATTTTTTTTCAGCGTGCACTGCATAGGTCTAACCCTACTTGCAAGCTAGCTAGGACTAGCATTGCTAAAGACACACTGTTTAGGTCAGGCTAACCTTAGCCATTTTGCTTTAGCTCACATTTTTAGAATGAAAAGTAACCTGTAATATATGTTTAATTAATATTAAGATTAGCATTAGAATAATGCTAATGCTAATATAGGGTAAATGTATAAACAACAAACCTTGTTTATAGCTTATTTAGCTAATCATAATTTAAAAACTATTTAGCCATTTGATAAAGTGTTGTTAAGTGTTACATCCTCTCCCACCCTCCTCCTCCCTGTGTCCCCCCTGTGTCCCTCTGCCCGGACAGCTCCTCTTTGTCTCTGCCCTGTGTACCGCGGGTGTATTACCCAGGATCCTCCTCTTCCTCCCTTATCTACAGTTCAAAGCCTGTTGACGGAATTATCTCCGGACGGTGAGGGCAAACGGAAACAACTGTCGGTGGACTTCAGTCAGCCGGAGAGAAACTCATCTCCAACAGCTGATCGGTCACTGGTCCCCGCAGCCTGACCCCCCCCCCCTCCCCCGGACCGCGCCGGGGACCCCGCACCCGAACGGGAGGCGGCGCGGGCGCGGCCCCGCGGGCACACTGCGTCCACGCAGCGGAAGCTGAGGTCTCACAGAGGGTGAGGTGTTGAGAGGAAAGGTGTGGTGGGCGGCTTGACAGGAAGTGAGGAGTCTTTCTAATACAAGAACACTTGTGTCCACTGATGGAAACCAATCACAGCACGGCTTTGACCAGAGCAAGACAGAACGACTGAACCTACTTTAATAACAATCATCAACAAAGAAAAAAAATTAAAATAAATCAATCTCTGAAACCTTCAGTCTGAACCCAAACCAGACCAACGAGGATTTGAACCAGCAACCCTGTGATCTTACTGTAAAGGTACACTTTCAAACATCTGCCACTGTGTGGCTCCACTGGTGTTTACAACCTGTGTAAATGTCTCACTTTAGGACAAAAAAGGAAATGATGAAATCAAAAATCCTGGACAGTTCCCTGAACCACTGAACCCCCTAACTTGGGAATTGCAAAAGTGTACTGCAGGGGTCGCTAACTATATTTTTGTGGCGTGTCAGATTTTTTTCTGCACAGACACCAGAGTCCAATCGTGGCCCGTATGCGGGCTGCCAGTTGGTGATCACTGGTGTAGACAGTGTATAAATGTGTGAGATAAACTGTTTTAAATTAAAACAGTAAGGACTGATGGTCTGCTCCGAGGTGAGTGGTTAGTTTTAATCCTGTTTAGCGTGGCGTACAGTTGGAGGAGACTGGAGCCAACGTTTGACTCACGCTCAGCAGCCGCTGCTGTTTCTGTGGAACTGTTGAGGCAACGTTATGGTG
Organism: Cynoglossus semilaevis; assembly: GCF_000523025.1. Lineage (NCBI taxonomy): Eukaryota > Metazoa > Chordata > Actinopteri > Pleuronectiformes > Cynoglossidae > Cynoglossus > Cynoglossus semilaevis. The sequence continues at coordinate 5,840,770 of NC_024307.1, read as the reverse complement.
GACCGGTGTGGACCGTAGTCGACTCCTACAGGTCACTGAGAGGTCAGATATTTACTGCACGCTTCAGTTGTGCCTCTACATCACATGTCAAACTCAAGGCCCAAGGACCAATTGTGGCCCGTCAAGACATTCTGTACGGCCCACGGAAGATTAAAGAAGAATTTAATTTCCTCGTGACAAAGTCCATGTTTCAGAGTAAAATATGGAACAGAAAATACAAGTACAACAAAGTATTTCGTGATGATGACGTATCAATGAATCTGTGTTTGATTTTTTCTAATTTAGTGAAAAAGTTTGATTTCTTTAATAAATTTAAATTTTAAAAAAAAATTTTGTTCTATACTTGGGAAAAAAAAGAGAAGGTTCAGATGTGAAATCCTGTTTTTCAGTTGCATAATACTACACCAATAGTTCCCAAAGTGTGGGGCGAGGCCCCCAAGAAGGTGCAAAATTTTTGCAAGAAGGGCCCAGCAGGTTAAATGGATCATCATTCCAGTATATTCTACCACCTCACAGTGGAATCTGTAAATGTATTAATTTAAACATCAAGTCAAAGTGTCTTAAACGTGTTCACTAACACACGTGTGTACGTATGAACACGTATTTGGTCAATTTAAGGAAGTAAAAAAAAAAAAAAAAAAAACACCGGGGAAAAAAACCCACGTTGGTTTTTTTTTAAAGGCCAGTGGTTCAAACTACAGTTAGTAAAACGGAGGCGTGGACGTGAATGATGTCGCCCGTGTGTAAATGTTATCTCCGACCACGGACGTCAACCATCGGCCTCTTATGAATTCAAATTTGCACGTGACGACGTCATTAAGGCCAGTCAGCAGAAACACTTCACCACCGTATGTCCCAACCTTTAACTGCAGCACGGCCTGTTGGATACAGGTGATTTAAAGAAGCCACGCTCCCGCACACGCACACGCACACACACACAGATAAAACCCCTGGCCCCGTCGTCTGTCTTGGCTCTCTGGCACACAAGGTCATCGCGCGGCCCGTCACGACACTCCAATTAAGGCGACTGATGGACGCGGCTAATTGGTGAGATTTATAACCTTCTTTTATTACGCTTTATGAGCTACGGAGAGCGGAGGACATTACCATTCACAGGCCTCGGGCTTCAAACCGGATCACCTCCCAATACGCGCTGTCCAGTCGGACCGCTGGAGACGAGCGGAACAGCAGGAGGCGCTGCAGCGGGAAAATCTTTGGATTTCACCTGAGAAGAAGAAGAAGAAAAAAAAAACACATTCTGATGTCAAAATAAACCTCAGAGTGAGGATCACGGAGAAGACTGAGATGGAGGGATGGTTGAGATGGAGTGGAGAGGGAGAGAGAGGGGGAGGGGGAGGGAGAGAGAGGGGGTGTCGGGGTGAAGATGAAGCAAGGCTCCATGGGGCAGGAAGGCAGGAGAAGGCGGCAGACAGGGCTGCTGTAATGAGTGTGTGGTTATTGATCGTATTGTCAGGCAGCCTGACCAGGGCCCATGTGCTGTGGAGCCCAGTCCATCTGTGGACAATGCAGTCAGTTACAGCTCACTGCTCCGTCTAATAAAGAACAGGCAGATTGATGTCACCGGTACGGTTGAACTCTACCTAACACTGACACACACACACACACGCACGCACGCACAAAAACACGCACGCACACACACTCAAGGAATTTATTTTATTTTATTAAAATTTTTGTTTTTACTTCAAATAATTTCAATATTTGTTTGATTTTATTTTATTCCGTCACAACAAACAACATTGTATTTAAAATTCTTACAGTAGTCCACACAAAATTATAAAATTTATATATTATATATATAAATATAATTATTTTTGTTACTAATTTTTACAGATTTTTTTAAGGTAATTCAGTTTGACCTTTGACCTACAGTATCTAAAACCCAAAACGACTTTTGCAATTTTTATTTACTCCAAATCATCCAATCCCAACCAGTCTCCTCTGACCCACTTTTATTTTGAAAGGCTGTAGTGATGATAATCATTTCCACGGCAGGAGCTAAAATCAGAAACTACAATAAGAAAAGAGTCATTTTAATGATTTAAGTCGTTAATGTCTGAGTAAAAGTACATTTATTTTGTTGATTGATTAACATGAAAGATGTTTTATTTTGAAAAAAAAAATTCTCAAATCTCATAATGCCAAATGTCAAAATAAAAGTCTTCTAAAGAGTGCTTCCTGATCCAGAGACAAGAATTTGGTTTTTCAAAATAAGAGAAAACTCTATTTACATTACTGCCCATACAGTAGTACAGGTTCATCAGGACAGTTACAGTAATATACGTAGTACTATACGCAGGAGTTAGTATCATTATCAGTTCTACTGTAATGTACTTTTTTTTGATGACAGATCTGACGTGAGATCAGTCTTTGGAGCAAAATGTTGGGAATTCTGCTCCGGTCCGAGTTTGATCTGAACCTTCAGCAACAAAAAAAAAACAAAACACAGACGTCAGAGACAAACGTTAATTCTCCAACGTCTGGTTCTCAGTTCCAGGCCCCTGAAGGAACCGTGGAACGTTCTAGACTGCCAGCACGGCGGGTCAGGACCTTTGTACAAATGATAAAACAACTGCCGCCATAATGAAGCCGCTGCAGAGCCGG
>NC_024307.1:5835042-5837856 GCF_000523025.1 Cynoglossus semilaevis | reverse complement strand
CGTTTCATTGAAGCCAGAGAACTCAGCGTCGCCGTGACAACAGTTTGAGCTCATTTTGAAAAAAAATGAATTTATATATTTCTGGACTTTGGTAAAAAACTGACCCAAAAATTTAATTTTTTATAAGATCTCAGACCAATCTGATAATTAATTAGACTAATTTACTTGTACTTTATTTACCACTGTCGGCGCCACCTGTGGTCAAATTACAGAACTGCAGGACTTTGTTATGTATAAGTCGCCGTCAAAATATCTGTTTTTGTTTTGTTTATTTTTTACTGTAAAGGTGTTGATGTACAAGAGTGCCCTCATAAGATGCCTTCTGGTATTGCCCCCCAGGAACCCTGCATGTTGATTAAGCAGTAGAAACTTTTTTAGGGGCCACGACCCATCATTTGAGAAACATTGAATATGGGCTTTAGACTGCTGTCCAAACCTCATCCAAACCTCAACAAGATTGTGTGATGACGTGGCCCATATTTGGACCAGATAAGTGGTCCTTGGTCCAATTCTGTAAATCAGGGTTCACCAACTATATTTGTCCAAAGGTGAGAATATTTTGGGTGAGAAATTTAATACTTGTCTAAATTATTTCCCTATATTTTCCTTTGAGCCTCACAATTTTAGAATCCAGATGTGGACTGGTTTGGATGGCTCAGTGGGCTGGATTCAGCCCGCGGGCCACCAGTTGATGATCACCGCTGTTTATGTATAAGCTAAGAACCCAGAGACGTGGAGCGAGGGAACGATGCCTACACTGGACCACAGACTGAAGTTTTTCTCGTTGTAGTTCCAGGTGGTTTCGGCCGACAGCGTTCACTCCCAACAGTGCGACCGTGTTCCTCGGCTGTCAGAGCTGACGATGACGAACACGCGTCCTCCTCTTCAGGACGCTCCTGCCGTCACCGTCTGATCCTGCTGCTGCAGCGGTGACTGGGTCCCTTCTCTTGTCTCCCATCGATCCTGCCACTTCCCATTATTGTCAATCAGGGCGGCATCATCTCCACGGGAGGAGCGCCGAGCAGCGATGGATCACCAGGGCGGCGAGGTGCGAAGAGCAGGATGAGGCGTGTTCCTGCCAGCAGGGGCCCGTCTCCGGGGGCCGCCCGGGCGGACCGCCACGAATAAACTCAGATCTTTGGCTTCTCAACCCACGGTGCACAGAGGACCAAACCTCTGGAGCAGGGACAACAAACGGAGCAGCTGAGGCCTCTGGTCCAAACAGCTTCACAGATCAAAACATTTTTGTATTTTTTTTTTAACCAACATTTATGAATAATTGACGACAGACACAAAAAATACATGTATATGAGCAAAACACTGCTTTGATCCTTCAGCCAATCAGGACTGACATTTCAGTGACATCATGACAGCGGTTCATGGAACTCTTCCGCAGCGCCCCCTATTGTTGTGCTCCCCAAAGCCCCGAAATTATTCCTAAAAACTGTAGTTTTCAGTGCAGTTTCTCCACATGAGGCGCAATTTAACAAAATATTAATGTTTACACAGCCACCCGGGGGGGCCCGCCCCCTTACTTTGGAACCACTGTTTTGACAGTGTTCAGTTGCTGGTAATAGTTTTGAGTCATATGAAGGATAAGAGACAACTTCATGAAGACCAGGTTTCCCATGTCGTACAGAGTTTGTTTGTGTTTCCTGGGGTCTTTTCTTCAGTCGGGGGTCTCCAACTATATTTGTCAGAATTTTCCTGGACATCTCAAATAAAAATTTTGAGATTATTTAATCTTAGTTGGGTTTTTTTCTACCAGATATCTTTAATCCTCACGATTTTGGAATCCAGTCATGGGCCGGATTGGAAGGTTCAATGGGCCGGAATCAGCCCAGGAGCCACCAGTTGATTATCACTGAGGTACACTCTCATGAGTCCCACCCTAGATCCTCAATCCTACCAGTACCAGCCCACTGCTGTTCTTGAATCCTCACTGGGTTAATCACCTTGAAGTCATGTGACCAGCATAGAACGGACGCAAAACCGAACAACGACATGGATCTATTTTCTTAAACTCTAATTCACGACCTTGAAATATATATATTTTTAAATAATTCTAATAGTAAATGCTGCAATTTTGCACGAAAAAAGTGCCAGAACTGTTTGATTTGACATGATGTAAAACTGTAATATTCAGGCTGGTGGACGATGCAGAGAAAGAGTGAAATTCAAGGAGAGACAAAAAAACAAACTTCAATCTTACTCAGAGTTGGAACGAAGACGTCCGGGTCTAGAACCAAGTCAGAAGGTGGTTCAACATGAGGGGAAACGGATGAACTGGCAGAAGACGAGACAGTTTCAACAAGACACAGGTGGAGAAGGTTAAGTCATCAACGTAGGGGGTGTGGCCTGGTGGAGGGGCGTGGTCACAGAAAAGCAGGAAGTAGAGTGCATTGGTATAAAAGACAGAAACAGAAGCAGAAACTTAAAGGATGACACAAGAACATATATGCGTACATGGGAGGGAGACTTTTCGAGTGTCAGCCCCTGCTGGACAGCAGCAGTACTTCAGTTCAAATGTCCTTGATTTACTTCAAAATCAACAAAGTTACAAACAATGGTGAAACAATGAGTTGGAGAGATGTGAGATGAAAATAAATATGCTGCCGCCATTTGTATTTGTATTTGTATTTCTCTGTATTTGTTTTGGATGAACAGTGTAACGGTAACATGTAAATTCACCCAACTGTAGCCAAAAGGCTAATTTCCATTAGCAGTTCCTCTGCCACAGGGAGCATGGGAATGTAGCATGGCAATGTAGCATGGTAATGTAGCATGGTAATGTAGCATGGTAATGTAGCATGG
>NC_024307.1:5830526-5835028 GCF_000523025.1 Cynoglossus semilaevis | reverse complement strand
TGTAGCATGGTATGTAGCATGGTAATGTAGCATGGTAATGTAGCATGGCTATGTAGCATGGTAATGTAGCATGGTAATGTAGCATGGTAATGTAGTATGGCAATGTAGTATGGTAATGTAGCATGGCTATGTAGCATGGGAGTGTAGCATGGTAATGTAGCTTGGTAGCAACAAGCTATAAATTACATAAAAGGCAAACAATTTACAGGACAGGTACAATATTTTACACAAATATTTAAGGTTCCCAACCTTTGGCTTGTGACCCCATTTTGACATCACAATTTCTTGGGTGAATCTTGAGACATTTTTGAGTGAAAGTGAAAGAAACCAACTGTTTAAGACTGTGTCTTATTTTTAATCATAATGTTAAAAATAATTAATTTATTTTATTTTTTCCTGTCCTTTTTTTTTCAATCAATTTCTAGACATTTTAAGGTGACCCGGTTTGAATTCCAGACGACCCTGCATGGGGTCACGACTCAAAAGGTTGAAAAACACATTTATGTAATCATGACACAAAAGTGAAGCAGCGCCCCTCAGGTTGAGGTCTGTCTCAGAATCAGCTGTTCCGTCCTGGGCCGTGTCCTAGATCGGCTCGTGGCCCCGTGTGGGCCCCCGCCCCGCCCCGCCGCGACGCTCCGCAGCCCTGCTGGTCAGGTGGGGCGACCATGCGGCTGCATTAAACCCTGGAGATTGATGGGAACATTGCCCTCCCTCCCTGCGCTGTAAAAGATTATCCGCTCACCCGCTGGAAACAAAGCTGTGATGGAAATTCGTCTCGCATCATCAGCAACAAAATATCTACACAGTGGAGCGGGAGTCTCTCATTTTTCATGGGCTATATATTAAATAAAAAAAGGCATTAAAGAAAAAGGGAGAGGCCTGCTCTGAGTGATAGCACTAGTTAGTCCTTTTTTTTTTTTTTTTCTTTTTCAAAATGGGCCACTTGAATCAGGGAGATTATAAGGTTTTTATTGGCTGTCAGGAAACACAACTTTCCGCGTACTTCACCCGCTGGAGCTCGTAACGCTCTGATTAGAATGCCAGCAGAAATGAAAAGAGATGACGGCCGGCGTAAAGACCCTGGAGAGGCAGCGGGACAAGCACAGATGCCCCGGAATCTGCTCTCCTTCAAAAACACACACGAACATGCAATAAAGCAGAGAGCGGATGGAGGNCACATCCGTGTTATCTCGCACTAAGTGAATGTTGCCTGGAGTTGATATGTCATATTTGAATTTCCTATTTGCGTGTCACAGTGTAGGACCTCAGTGATTTCAGAGCAGGCGGCGGATGGAAACCCTGCCTTACAGTCACACTGTGTCATCGCCGTGATAAGGCTGAAGTGATGGAGAGAGACTCCTGGAGAAGTGACTGGTGGGAACTGGCTGCTGACGCTGCTGTTACTCACAGGGTCACCTACACCGGAGCCTTGGAGTCCGTTTGACAACTAACCATTATTTAGCAGAAACTCAACCTGTTCATTGTCATCTTCTCAAGCTGGGCTTTTATTAAAAAAAAAGGCACCTGGTACCGATGCCTCACAGGCAAAGCAGCAGATTGAAATCTGTCATAGTGACTTGAGAGACTCCAGTCACTTCACGTCTGTCAGTTTGTTCTAGTGCAACTTTCAATTTCTGGCGGCGGGGGAAGAGAGGAGGAACATCAAACTCCTCCTGACGAGAGGAAACCATTGATTTTTCCTCCCCTCGGCCATCAGTCTGCCGGAGGAGAGGTGGCTGTGGGTGCTCCGACAGCTGATGATGTGATTTGTAAGCGTGGACCACCGGTGAGGGCACAGAATTGCTTCAAATCTCGACACACAGTAAAGTGACTCCCCCCATCCTCAGCATCCAGGCCCAGATTAACAGAGTGGAATCTGCTGATAATCTCCAGCAGCCGAGGGAGAAACGTCGCCGTCCGACACGCTGACATTTCACTCCGTGTCAGTGGATTGTTTAAAAATTTTGTCTTCACCGCATCAGAACGGCAAACACTGAGAAGAATCATGTTTTCTGTCTTTGACTATTCTGAGTTTTTTTTCTCTCAGATTGAAACTCAACAATCGTGGCTGTACTGCAGTACTGTGGGAGTACTACAGTTTTTGTAAATCACGACATCTGAAGGCTTTGTGATCGTCTTAGTTTATTTATTCCACACAAACTCAGCATCTGTAACAGATCAGGGATGGCTCGACCCGATACTCAGGACTGGTATCGGTCCGATATTGGTGAAAATTACAAGATCGGATATCGCAAAAAAACAACCCATAACCAATATGATCCGATAACTAAGTCCAAATGTTCAACCTAACTTCTTAACTTGGCGTGACATGTTGTGAATAAGGACGCTATCGCTTAGCAACGACGGCCCGTGGCATCCTGGAGGAGAAAAGAAGGTATCGGATTTATAAGTTTAAGTTGTTTTATTCCAAACAAACTCAGCATCTGAAAGAGATCGGGGATGACTCGATCCGATACTCAGGATCGCTATTGGTCCGATATTGTATATATATAAAATTTCAGGATCTTACTTTAAAGAAAACAACTATAACTTGTTTGATCCGATACCTTTGCCAAAAAAATAACTCTTGTGTTCACAGTCGGTCAGCTACGACAGGTTGCCCCTTGGCCGGCGCCAAGTACGTGGTTCCTCTGGGAATTGAACCCAGGGCTCTTTGGTGATTACTCCAAAGAAAGGCATGCTAACCTCCACCCTATGTAAGAAACTGTAATACTTCGTTGACCTTGAAAGAAACTGAAGTTCCTCAGTTGAGGAACGAAACATCTTTAAGCTCAAAGAAGAAGTATACTCCATGGATAACATGACCTGGATATCGGCAGATACTCCAAGTACTGGTATCGTACTGGTATCGTACTTGATAAGGTTGTATCGAGCCATCCCTGAAACAGTCACAAATCAACTGCAGGTTTTTTTTTTTTCTCATGACACCAAACTTGAAGGCGATCACATGACACAACATACTGTACAAATGACATGAGTGCAATTTATTACAGAGGAAAAGAAAAACGTAGTACTGTTTGTAGTACTGACAATTGTACGTAACATTATACTACAGACAAACTGAGCTCCACTGCAGGTTTGATCATAGCGTGTTTTTGTTGATCTTACAGCCAGAGACAGCATGCTTTCTAAGGGGAGGAGTTAATCCTCTTTAGATCATTTGCAAAGCAATTAGGCATGCCTCCAGTGCTATTAAATATAAGATAACAGCCTGGGAGATAACATGCTACTTGTACCATGTATCAAATGTGGATAGCTGCCTACGAGCCCTGATACCAGGGAGATATATTTAAATCCATGTAAATGTAAATTAAAATGTAGGATAGTAAAAAAAAAAAAAAAAAAAAAAAAAGAGCTATATCTACCGTTCTATCTATCATGAAAACGAATTTACGATTTTAACGATTTAAATCCTAAATCCTCACTTAATGAACCTATAATTATGCATTACATCATAAATACTGCACGTGTTACACACTTTAAATGCATGGCTTCATAGATAATACAGACTGGAGCATTCCATCAAACAAGGCAAATATATATATATATATATTTATGTATGTATATATATATATATATTTATGTATGTATATATATATATATATTTATGTATGTATATATATATATATATTTATGTATGTATATATATATATATATTTATGTATGTATATATATATATATATTTATGTATGTATATATATATATATATTTATGTATGTATATATATATATATATACAGATCTAGCTGCCATGAAAATGAAAACATGAGCTTATGTCAAATACATCGACCACGGCCACAACGCCGGTGGTGGTAAACCTGTGGTTTCATTCTCAAAGAGTCTGTCGGAAAGAAACAGTATTTTTTTTTTTTTTTTTTTTTTTTACCCAGGCATTGTTTAAAAGCATTGCATGTCAAGCGATCCGATCCCACTTGATGCTCAGTTCCTCAATTCACTTCTGACATTTGGAACTGATAGATTAACATGCCAAGACCATAAGGCATATTGACTGTTAGGTCTTTGAAGAAATCAAACTCCCCGGTGACCCGTGACCCGTGACCCCGGGCCACATCAGGCCACCGCCGCGTGCATATGGAGGAGGTTCAAAGAGAGTTTATGACTGCATTATCTCCCCCACCTCCTCGTCACCTCTCCACCCATCAGTGGACACTCGGAAGCCTCGGTGCCGGAGCCGGAGACAGACCGGGCATCACTCATTCACTCGCCTCCTAGGTGCCTTTGTCAGGTGATTGCTTGGCGGAAAAAGGAAAACAGATCAATACATCTCCCATGGGCCTGACAGGTAATCTTTACCTGGGATGAAATATGAGCGGCACCAGCCGGCTGGATTTCTTAACTGTAACAGGGCAATTGACTGGCGGCACGGAAGCCCCTTCCCGCCACTTCCTGCCCATTGGAAATTCATTTTGGGCCACGAGGTCTGGCTGAGATGTCATTATGGTGACTGCTAATTACAGG
>NC_024307.1:5824602-5830324 GCF_000523025.1 Cynoglossus semilaevis | reverse complement strand
GCACACACAGCATTTATAAATGTCATGGGCGGCCAACATGGTCGTATAAAAGCTTCTCAGACGGATTATTGCAGACATATAACTCACCTTAATTGGCAAACCTCATTCCACTAACTGGGAATATTCACCTAAATAAGGCTCTAAAATGTCTGACGTGGTGCTGCTAATTATGCAGCTCATTTCAGTAAAAATTTAAATGTGTCCTCGTCCCTTCCAGCAGGTTGTAAATGTTGAAGTTTCAAAATCCAGGTGAAGTTTTGAAGCAGAGTTCCCAGCAGAACACGCAGGGAGTTTTGGGGCAATATTTGTAAAAAAAAACAAAAAAACAAACATGTGAACGTGACATCATACACGTCATCTAAAGGGGGATAAACGCAAGAGCTCAGATGCTCTGCTTCATAAGAGGCAAAATGAAAATAAAATCTAATGAAGGCGAGAAAAATGTTTGTAGCTTTTGTAGAGTTTCACAACACTGAGGCTGTTACAGTGTTACACCTCTGACTGACCACATGAGGTATAAATAAGCTCATCATCGGCATAACGTTCTTTTTTGCCATCAAATCAAACTAACAGATTTTTTTAAACCACACGATCCACTCATGTGACTCCAATAATTGACTCTTTTTCTATCAGAGAATGTTTTTCAATTTGCTTTTCAGACTCCTGGCCTATCAGCCCTGCGAAAAACAAAAGGACAAATAAGAGGATATTTTGTGAGGCTCTGACATTGTTTCCACCATGTGTATCATTTAAGGCAGTAATTTATAATTTATTTGATCTATATCATGAAATAGTTAATCTCCCCCAAGGCCGACACTGAGTTGATCATGTTTTTTGGGGTCGGGGCGTTTGCCTAAAGGTCAACATCTTTAGGTTGTGTTAGTGCCAACCACTAAGTCAAAGGACAACAAAGTGGAAATATATATATATATATATATATATATATATTCTACCAGTCGCTCCTCGTGACCTTTCATTTATCTGGATAAATATTTTTATTTATTTACGCTGGAAATTCATACGTTTTCTACCTTTAAAGTCTGCGACAGTTAAAGGAAAGTGTGTTTCTTGGCTTTGTTGCAGAAATGCATTTTTCCAAAAATACTTGCTTGTTTACCAGCTTGTCCAGAACTGTTGTTGTTTGATCTTACTGTATGCTGCCATTGATCTTTTAATGCATCTAATGCCAAGGGAGCGGGGGGGAAATGTATACCCCAAGGGTAGGTGAAAATAGCAAGTACGACTCTCCTCTGCTGTCTCCCAGAGATCGCCCAGCGCCTCTCTGCTTACTCTCCTCTACTGAAGGTAATGAATTCAACGCTGCTTTCAAAAAAAAAAAAAGAAAAAAAAAAAAAAACTGGGCCGTTCTAACAGACTTTGCTACTCGCTTGAACTTAAATACGTTGGGGGAAATTTGAATATTGAACGTAAGCGGGAGAGAACAGAGGGCGGCCTCCGAGGACCGCGACTACTCTCCCTCTGTGTTGTGCTAATGAGCACCTTTGTACAAACTGTAGCTTTTTTAAATCCATGCTAATAGGAGGCCTGTACTTTGTGTGGCTCTCCGCCGGTGGTCGCCTCTCTGAACCTGGCAGCAGCGTGTGGCGGCCAAACATTGTGATGCTCTCCTGTCTCACAGGTAGCCACCGCGCCACTGCACCGCCACCGCCGACACAACGTGGAGCAAACTCCGCCGCCCGCCACGACAAAAATACTTGCTTGTTTACCAGCTTGTCCAGAACTGTTGTTGTTTGATCTTACTGTATGCTGCCATTGATCTTTTAATGCATCTAATGCCAAGGGAGCGGGGGGGAAATGTATACCCCAAGGGTAGGTGAAAATAGCAAGTACGACTCTCCTCTGCTGTCTCCCAGAGATCGCCCAGCGCCTCTCTGCTTACTCTCCTCTACTGAAGGTAATGAATTCAACGCTGCTTTCAACAAAAAAAAAAGAAAAAAAAAAAAAACTGGGCCGTTCTAACAGACTTTGCTACTCGCTTGAACTTAAATACGTTGGGGGAAATTTGAATATTGAACGTAAGCGGGAGAGAACAGAGGGCGGCCTCCGAGGACCGCGACTACTCTCCCTCTGTGTTGTGCTAATGAGCACCTTTGTACAAACTGTAGCTTTTTTAAATCCATGCTAATAGGAGGCCTGTACTTTGTGTGGCTCTCCGCCGGTGGTCGCCTCTCTGAACCTGGCAGCAGCGTGTGGCGGCCAAACATTGTGATGCTCTCCTGTCTCACAGGTAGCCACTGCGCCGCTGCACCACCACCGCCGACACAAAGTGGAGCAAACTCCGCCGCCAGCCACGACAGGCCTCACCTGACCGCTCTCCCTGTGTTTCCCTGCTGCGAAACGTGGAAATCTCCAGAGAGGACGTAATTGCTGGATTATGTGGAGGCAGGTGGCCCGCGGGCCGCATGTGGGAAGATGGAGGCGGAGGCCGGGCCTCGAGTCAAGCTAGGATCCTCTTGAAGCTGCGGTCGTCGTCTGACTGGATGATGGAGTGCTTAACAAGGCTTGATTGCATTTACATTTGTCTCGACATGCTGATTGGTAGACTGATGACGTGCTTTGTACCTTCTGGTCGTTATGTCAGTAGCGGGAGGGTTGGAACTCTTTTTTTTTTTTTTTTTTTTTACTCGTAGGCACAAAACACTTTTTAAATTGTCGCTGTACTTTTGTGCGCTTGTGTTCAGTGACGCAGTTCTTCATGGTTCCCCTAGAAGAAGGACTCAGTTTGTGCTGAAGAGTGTGAACCAGACGCTCTCGCCGTCGCAACAACGTCTGGAGCTGAGGCGTTACCGGCCGACTGTGGTCCTTCTCTCTGGTGATCTCTGGGAAACGAGCTGGTGGCTGTAGAGAAGAGAAAATGTTGTTGAGAAATAAATAAATAAATATATATTTACATATACAGTATATATATATTGAGTCACTTGTTTGTCCCACAAATTCACTGTGTTCTCTGTTACAATGCACACAGGCTGCCACAGGTGGCGCCAATAAGTAGAGAAGAAAAAACGTTGAGAAAAAAACACATTAAGATGCTTAAGAAAAAAAAACTCGAATTATTTCTTAAATCCCAAATCTAATCTCGGTTTATACTGTGAGCTGTATTTATTTAATTTGAATATATATGTATATATATACACATATATGTAGCTATATGTGTATATACACACATATATACATATAAAACATATATATATTTTGAGATATATATTGAGTCACTTGTTGGTCCCACAAATTCACTGTGTGAGTCCTTGCAATGCACACAGGCTACCACAGGTGGCGCCATCAAGTATGTGGTTCTTCTGGGGCTTGAACCCAAGACCTTCTGTGTGTATAAAAGTGCTACATTATGGAACCACCGTAAAAAAGCACTTAGTGAGTTGTTACATAATAAAGGATTAGGATTTTCTTGGTAATAATTTCATCATCTACGAATATCAGAGAAGAAGAAAAAAAAAACATTCAGTAAATGATACTTTTTTCCCCACCGTGTTAATAAAGCCACTCTACGTACGATGGTTGAAACTTTTCTGATAGATTAAATATTAATGAGGTTTTGGCCAAGTGAGCCAAATCCAATTTAGCTCCATATAACTTGTGGACATGGTCATTAAAGGGCCAATCTGTGCTGCTCTTGCGGCTCAAGTCCCTCTCTCACAGTTCTATGCGGTTTTAAACTCCATTCATCACACGCCGCCGTCTCACTCAACTCCTTCCGTGTCAGAGTTCCTCTTCTCCCCTCGCTCTCACTCACCTTAAAAGATCTTCGTCTCTACAATACCTTAACAAAGGAGCAGGGCCGATCGGACCAGGCCCGGTGGAAGACTTAACCTCAAACAACTGCACTCCCTAAAATGCTTTTTTTCCTGCTTTGATTAACTTGTGCTGATAAATAAATCTACCCTTATCTTTCCCCTCCCCCCCCCCTCCCCCCTCCCACCCCCTCTCACCATCANNNNTTGCAAGGCAGTCCCAGGCCCGGAGCAGAGGACAAGGAAACTAGAAGTGACATTGTGGCTGTGGGCTGTCTCACAGGATTAAGCATTACAGCGTTCACTGGCATGTGCTTTTGCTCCTTTCCATTATATCTGCTTGTGCCTCTTTCCAGATGACTTCTTCCCCAAACTGATCCAGCGGGCAAGATAATTGATTAATATTTCTGGAGGGAAGGATGACTAACGGTTGCTCAGGTTGAACCCAAACACTCCGGTTAAACACAACGGCCAACAATGGGTTTTTCATTTTGTCAAAAAGAAATGACTGGGAAGGTTTTTTTGTGTGTCAACATGCAGAGGTCAAACTTCCACTCGTTACAACAGTGGAAATGCCAAAATTTTGCGATTGAGAAAACAGACATTTCGGCAAAAAAAAAATTAACCTTTCAATTTCAAAATCTAAAGACCATATAAGAAAGCTATGAAGCTACAGAAAATACATCTGAGGAAAGTCTTGATTACAGAGGCATCGTCTGTAAACATGTCTTTAATCCTCGCGTTATTTACCATCCATTTTCCTTTAAACAGGACTGGTAGTTACCACGTTGACATTGGTTTCTGTTGAAGGAGCGGTGACTGGAATAATCTGACAAAAACAATATTTAAGGATTCTACACCATGTAACCCGGTGGTTCTTAAAGTAAGGGGCGCAGCAAACAGGAGGACATTTCCGAGGCTCAGGTGGTGATGGCACAACTGCACTTTTATTTTCTCTTTTTGAATGTTTGTGTTATTTAATGTTATTGATTTTGATTCATTATAAAACAGGACGTTACTTGGTGTTAGTTCAATAAATTTGAAATGTCATTTGTCGAGATTTTTGTTGGGACGATGAAAGCAGGTGGGGCTTGAAAATCACACTGCTGAAACCTAAGGTTAAGAACACAAAGCCTATTCATTTTTTCATGTACTGACCATGTTAACAAGTTTAATTCTAATGTTCCATCTGGTCAAATGTAGTTAAATTTATACAGAAATTCTAGAGACAAAGCAACTTATGCTCAAAACCAGAAGATAAAAATACAGTTTTCAAAACGTTGGGGTTTTTAAGATCCACAAATACTGTCAGATAACTATGAAATTAATTACATTTTTTTTTTAAATGCTAAGCTTAAGGAGCAACTGCTCTTGAGTGTCAGGGGGCAGTAATGAGTTTGACTTCAACAAACATAAACCTCAGATCACTATCAGTCCGTACAAGTAGGTTGTTTTTTTTTTAAACTAATTAAATTAGTGTTCATGTTTCATCGCACTTGTAATTATATTTTGTGCGTGTTAAGAGGATAAAGGTTTCACAGCCTGTCCCTTCAGTACAGGGTTTGTTACAGTTGGGTTGCCTTGACAAACAACTGGGCCGACGGTAAAAGTAGGACAAGACCATTTATGTCGGCCCAAATGTTCTGTTTTACTGACAGTATGAGGTGATCTTGAGCAACAACAATATGTGTTGAAAATCACAGAGTGCCCCTTTAATAGAGTTCTCTCTTTGGTGCAAATCCTACGATGTGATTACGGTGGTAGGCTGAGATAATCCTCATAATCGGTACTGAGAAAAAAAGAAAGGAAAAAAAAAAGGACACTGTAATTCCATGGACATTAGTGTCCCCTACTGACTGTGGGTTATACTGTAGGTAAATAATCACATTATTACTGCGGCGTGGCATTACAGCTCGGTTAATTCAGACTTTATTATCCTTGTACATTGGTACGTG
>NC_024307.1:5823030-5823734 GCF_000523025.1 Cynoglossus semilaevis | reverse complement strand
CCCCTCCTGCTCCCCCTCCCCCCTCTGTTTATTAATCAGCTAATTACACATTGACAGTAATGGGCCTGCTGATTCCCACACTTAAATGAACAGGGCTGAATAGCTCTTTAATGATTAGCCTTTGTGTTTCGGCCCCTCCCTGCTCTCACTCTCTCACTCTCTCGCTCTCTCGCTCCGTTCTATTCCCTCACCCACACAAGGAAATAAACGGGCAGCTGGAGAAAAAAAAAAAGGAAACTTAAATGCCCCCCCGATGAGAAAGTTTGCACACACACACACACACACACATATATATAAGTGAGTTTAGAAGCCGCTGACAGACGGAGTCAAACCTCCACACAAACAGAGAGCAATAACGGTGAGTAACAAAGGCAGCAGGTTTTTTTGGTTCCACTACATCAACTTGTTTGTTTTAAGATAAGCCTGCAGCAACACAGAGAGCATGAAAGTTTGGTGGACTGGAGTGGAGCCGGAGAGGGCGAAAGTGCGGTGGGCTGCATTTCTGTCAGCAGAAGTGATGGCTGAGTGGTAGCGTTATTTGTCTTGTGCTGCCATACGGCCCTCGCACCAACCTGGGCATTAATGAGAGGGGGCTGGACCGCCGGGCAGGAACACGGTGGGCCGGCGACGTAGGTGATCTGTCACGCAGCCATCTTGCTCGGGCAAGGAGACACGGGAAGACAAAGGGGAGATGGGAGGCGGAG
>NC_024307.1:5818777-5822249 GCF_000523025.1 Cynoglossus semilaevis | reverse complement strand
AACCTTCCTGCAGGTGGTGAGTCCACTGGAAGGTACCAACCGCCCTAACCGGGATTCGATCTTCACCCAGGAGATGAACCCTGGGGTTCTAAACCAATGACAGAGACACTGCCTCTGGGCCAAAACGCCACAACTACAAACATATAAAACATAAAACTAATTCAGTTTTCTGGTCTAAATATTTTCACGCAGAAACATATGATATGTCTAACCTTTCAGTCTTGACCTGCCTAACACGACTGAAGCACGAACAGTGAACAGAGCAGTGAACAGAGCAGTGACTGCTCATCATTTCCTGCAAGTCAATCAACTCACTCATGGTCTTTGGTGGTTTGTGGTTTGTTTTTCCCATGGACGATCAGTCCGTCTGGACATAATAGACCACATATATGAACTTAGGTGTGAATGGTTGTAGGTTGGTTCTCAATAGGTGGCTCTGTGATAGACTGGTGAACCATTCAGTGTGTACTACGCCAGAGTGACTACTGGGATTCACTCTAGCTCCCCCTACATCCC
The DNA here is from genome assembly GCF_000523025.1 of Cynoglossus semilaevis. Classification (NCBI taxonomy): domain Eukaryota; kingdom Metazoa; phylum Chordata; class Actinopteri; order Pleuronectiformes; family Cynoglossidae; genus Cynoglossus; species Cynoglossus semilaevis. Next base: position 5,821,733 of record NC_024307.1, on the reverse strand, counting down.
CAGAAGGGACTGTGGTGTTACACACAGTCAGGGAAGTTACAATCGTGTTCTTCTAAGAAATGCGACAAAATGTTAAAAATGCACAAACTCTCATTTTCTTTCAATTCACATCAGTTCGGTTTTTTTTTCGTTACCACAAAAGAAAAGGAGAAAATACAAACAGGGGGCAGTGTCACTGCAGACAAACAAACCACCGTACACTTCTGGTCTGGGCAGTGAAAAGGTTTGAAGCTCGTTGTTGTTTTATCACTGAAACAAATCTGGACCAGACTTGGATTTCCAGATTGATGGAAGAAAAAGTAAAAGATGCCAAATTTAAACTGAAAGACTGAGAAATGCCGAGGTCATCTGACCCAGACAGATAGCTTGATAAGTTGAGGGTTTCTTGGGTTTTTTTTTTTTTTTCACAGCCAGCTTCAGCGGTGGTGTGGAAGTGCTAAAAGGGTAAAGAAAGAAGACAAAGCAACAGCTGGGTACCACGGCAGTAATTCCCGGCGGAGCCCTGGAAGACACCTCCATTTTCACTCCTGATTATAGAGTTTCAAATCAACCGCTAACACATACAACAAACCACTTCCTCTGGCCAACTCAAACAAAGACCGGCCTGTCGTGTTCGCTGAGAGCGAGACAAAGAGACGCGGGGGTCTCTGCGCTAAACGCGTTAAACAATTTTGTCATGCAAACAAAATGTTTACCAGTGAGGAATTCCACTCAACAAAGACTCCAATCTGATTTTGTCTTATTTATGTCAAACGCCGCGGCGTTTATGTCAGAGTGGCGGGAAGGCAAAAAAAAAAAAAAAATTGTACACAGAGAGAGTGGAGGCTTGTCAGGGTGAATGTGCATCTCCTGGTGAGGTGAGATTACTGAGGGGAGACATGGTGCGGGGGGGGGGCTGCCAAAGTAAAGATTTATATAGAGCAGTTGCAGCTGCAGAAACTGACATTGGACGACATAGAATGCATGATAAATCACAGTGGACAGGGGGCACTAGACTCAAGAAGCAGGAAAACACTGAGCTGGGGTTGGGGCGGTATCTCTCAGGGTCTATTTTTCAACTGCAGCCTGGGCAAAAACAAACGTTCCAAACGCGCAGGGTCCGGGGAAAATAGTGAGTTGTGTGTTTTAGAACTGTAGCTGCAGTTTCATCAGACGACAATCACTCTGGGATTCAAAGATATTCACTGTCCATCTGAGTGGAAGAATCTGTTGACAGGAGCAGAGAAATGCCCCCTTGTTTCTGTATGTTGAATATGACGGGTCTTCAAGGGTCAAAGGTTAATCCTTTTTTACTTTTATGGTGAAAGATCCGGTGCCAAGGAGGTGAAGGACGGAACTGCAGCCGGTTCCATCACTCAGCGCAATAAATGGATGCAATCTGTGTCCAAGTAAAGCATTCGGCGTTTTTAAATTCCACCTCTTTTATCCAAATGAATGATGGACCCCGGCACGGCACACTGTGCGGCAATATTAATATACATCAGAGGCCTGCACCCCTCACTAAATCAGGGAACCACCGGCATTTGTTATTTAAATGACAAACAGCAGCTGCAGGACTGAAGCACCGAGAGGGGACGCGGAATAAAAGGTGGACAAACCAATTCAGATTTCAATCCTGGAAAGACACCCGGGCCCGAGCCATCAGTCTAATGAAACACGGCAGATCCAATGGTCCAGGAAAACACACTGGCCACTCAGTGATGCCACCTCCAACAGAGGGGCCGCCAAAACACACTTTGAACAGAGAGGGTGCCACATGGAGCAACGCTGCCAGTTAACTGTGAACTGGACAAATATATCACATTCTCACATTTAAGGTGGAATCATACTATTAAAAGACTGAGGTTAAATGGGTCAGTCAAACTAATCCACATTTATTCAGTTGAATTTATTCAGATTTTTACTGATGGAATTCGAATGTGTTCATGAGTAAAGGCATCTTTTTTTGTCAATAGGGATTTTTTTTAGTCAGGAAATTTTGACAGAAAATTGGTAACACCATCACCTCGCTTTAAATCAAGACACAAAAAAAAAAAGTTCTTCCCCAAGTCAGGCTGAATCAAAGAATAGATTAAAATACAATGAGTTACAACCTCGACAATAACAGACCTGAAGTAACTAAATTACATGTCAAACTCAAGGCCCGTGGGCTAAAAGTGGCCCACCACATAATTTGATGTGGCCCATCAGAGCTTTTTATGCAAACGGTCGTGTGATAATATTTGTTCCTATGATCTTAAAGAGTCTGTACCTATTGTTTCTGGATGGGTAAAATGCAGCGGTCATTACACGGTTCTTCTGTCTGACTTTCCAATTCTGATGAAGTAAACATTTACTTTTTTGTTTTGGTACAACAACAATAACCTCCCATGACGTGAACTGATTGTGTTTTTGTTTTTCTTCAATAATGTTTGATCAACAATTTGAATTCTGGCTCCTTGAAGGACTGACGTTACTCAAAGTAATGCTAACATCTGCAGCTCAGTGAACCTTTTAGTCAAAGGAATGAATTAAAACTGCAAAACTAGCTAAAAAACAGATGTTAGCTGTAGACACACCAACATACACTCCTAGTGTCCTGCTAAAAGGGACTGAAAGCTAAAAGTATCGCAATTGTTTACAGGTATGTCAGTCCAGGTAATACCTTTGTCCCGCAAACCACGTGTTTGTCCCGCAAACCACGTGTTTGTCCCGCAAACCACGTGTTTGTCCACATGTCTTTGTCTTTTGTAATGACTGTTACCTGATGATGTCATTAACCCAGCGTCTGCGTCCTTACTCCTCCTGAAGTCTCCTGTGTACGACAGTCCTGGGCCGAGGTTCATCTGCCTGGACACACACACACACACACACACACACACACACACACACAAACACCAAGAGGTTCAAAAAGGTACAATTTTGCGCAGATCAATAAATGCAAACACTGCACATTTGCAAATAAAAGTGTTTACAT
>NC_024307.1:5815801-5818451 GCF_000523025.1 Cynoglossus semilaevis | reverse complement strand
CTCCACCTCCCCCCCACCCCTCCTCAACCCATTCAGCTTAACAGCCCTGACTATGGAGATGTGACGTTAAGGTCAAGGTCCATTCCATCAATACACACAGTTGACAGTGTGAACAGTTCTGAATAGGATGAATGCTAAAGGGGGGGGGCGGGGGGGGAGACAGTCCAGCTAAGAGAGCCAATCACAGCAGTCGATGTGTGAGGTCTGGACACGCCCTGGACCACAGGGCAGGAAGTCAACGCACTGAAAATAACTGCTTAAAAAAACATTTTAAGTACATTTCTTAAATATATATATTTGATGTTCTGTTGCAGTTTAAAAGCTCTACAGTATATTTCTTAAATATATATATATTTTGTTCTGTTGCAGTTTAAAAGCTCTACAGCAGGGGTCACTAACCGTGTTTGTCGGAGGGGGAGAATTTTTCTGGACTAACATCCTGGAGGTCGGACACTCAAATAAAATGAAATAAAAATGACATTTTTGTCCAACATTTTTATTTAAAGTCGCAGGCCGGATTAGATGTTTTGGCAGCATTTAGCCCGCGGGCCGCGTGTTGAGTCACACTGCACCACATTTTTAGTTTTTAAAGGTGAGGACCCACTAATTAATTAGCTCTGTTAGCTGTTTAGTTTTAATATCACATGAATCTCATCATCAAAAGGTTGTGCCGCGCCAGATTCTGCCCCACGAGCCGCCATTTGATTATCACTGCCACAGACCACAGGAGTGGGTTGGTGGTTTAAACGCAGAGGGCACGTTCCACTGAGTCTGTAGGTGTCACTGTTTGTGTACGGTGATAATGAAAGGCTGTTGTTGCAGCAGCTGAGATCCTTGTTATCCAGTCTGCGTCATCTCACTCCACTCAGCTCTGCTCTGCGGCAGCTCTGACCGGCAGGCTCTACCACCGGGCCCTGTCAGGGCAGCCTCTTAACAGGCAGCGTGTTCCATGACCTCAACACCCATAAATCACATGACGGTCTGCAGGCGTGGGGCGTCGAGAGCTGTCGAGCGCAGGGCGCGCATTGAGCGAAGTCTCTATGTTGTATAATCAATAGATATAAAAATAAACGGCCTGACCGTTATTCTCTCCCTGCTGCCCCTCTCTAATAAAATCCCAGTAATGCATATTTCATTTACTTTTATACTTATTGATTAGCTGTACTCCAGTTAGTAAATCACGTGCCTATCGATCCCCCGATCGTACCTCTGTCGGATAGCACATAACCAGCCATTTGCGCCCCTGATAAAAAGCTCAGGCATCGAACTCCCCACAGTAAATCTTTGCAAACTAACTTTTTAATTCCAAAATCAATGCCCGTTTAAACGTTGCATTATTTCACAAGGCACGCCTGCGGTATTAAAAGTAATACCCTGATGCATTAGGTCTTAATGTGCCCAGGTCCTTCCCTCTGTGTCTCCCCCCATCATTACACCACCGCCGGGGCACCCCGGGGCTCCGGAGCCCCGCAGGCGGGTGCCGCAGGGGCCCTCCGCTGCTGCTGGGAGCTCAGGGGCCACCAGGGGCCACCAGGGGCCCAGGGTGACACCATCGTGATCAAACAAGAGCTCGCCGTCAGCTGGATCATTAACCCAGGCAAAACAGCAGCACTCGCCCTCAGGCTGAAGCCGAAAGTCTGTGGAAGAACGCTACATGACTGAGTGGAAAACTGAAGAAAAAAAACAAAACTTTCTTATTATTTAACATCTGCCACCTCATCAGTTCTAATAACTCAGCAGATGTTTTGTCTCCAAACTTAACTTTGATAAGAAAACGAGGAGCGACTTAGGAGCACTGAGTGATGAAAGAAGTAATGAGCACCGTGTTACACAACTGGACGTAAACAAAGACACAAGGACATCGAAGGAAGAAAAAAAAAAAAAACAGTCTCCAAGATGGATTTTTTCAGGTCAAATAAGACGCTTTTAGATGCAGCGCGGTCCCTGACGGCAGCGAGTAAAACAGCGCTGACACGGGGTCAATTGTAATTCTGGCGTCCACATCCAAAAGCAAATATATCAATTAAAAATAATAAATCAAAAGAGTGGCGAGGAGCCTCCGTTACAGAACGGCCATCTATTTTCATTAGGGTACACGGCGCTGCAGGTGTGAGGAGGATCTCAAGATTAATAGAGGTATTCAAATGAATCAGAAAGGATTAGGGTCTCCAGGGGACATAATCGATGGCCGCAAATCAATAATCAATAGGCCACTCACACCAATATACTAACTGCTGACACCCAGATCTCACAATTAAAATGAAAACTGGGGAGGGAGTGGCATAAGACTATGATTTATCTCCAGGCACGAGTGTCATTTAGAAGTAAATAAGTCAACGGATGAAAGCCGCGGCTGCCGGCTCCAGGTTGGGGACGCGGCCGCGCATTTTTAACACGCCCGCCGTCCCGTAGCACTACGGCTAAAATCCCACAATCCAATTCACCCAGCTACCCACGCACCCACGCACACACGCACGCACGCCCACGCCGGGATAAACAGCACGCAGCATCGTAGAGCCTTTATCGCTTAACATCAAATCGCTGATTGTTGTCGTCAAGCGGCGGCGAACAGGAGACGACAGCTTTTATTAATACAGTATCATTTGAACCCGGCTGCTGCGTGAGATTAATGTTTACACTCTGTCCACGG
>NC_024307.1:5807544-5815444 GCF_000523025.1 Cynoglossus semilaevis | reverse complement strand
CCCCCGCTCCACTCTCAGTCATTCCTTTGGGAGTATGATTTATACGTTTTGAAGTGAAGGGTCTTGAATCCCACTATAAAGGAATTAAGAGGTCTCCCCCGAGTCCACCATTCAAATGAGAGCATGGCAGGGATATGAGGGCTTTTTAATAGAGAGAAATTAGTATTCACAATGCCTGGAACTGGAATCTGAAGGAACCTTTCAGGTGGAGAAGAAAGGGCCAGTTTAGAAAAGAAAGCCCTAAGAAGTCAGGGGCTTTTCATAGCAGTCGTGTTTTTGCCCCTCATCAAGGAGCGCCGAGGCGCTCTGTGAAACAACCCCAGAGAGAGGGAGTGTGTGTGTAGTGTGTGTGTGTGTGTGTAAGGCAAAATTAAGAATGCATCATAAATAGGCAAAGTGGAAACAATACAATAAGGAGAGCCCCAGTCTCCAGGCCGAGGGGCTGCTCCTCGTCTCTGTAGTCCCCCACAGTCCTCCATCCAGATCCAACAGATCCAGGGCTAACTGGGAGCCATGTGAGGCTTTGACAAATATCTTTTAGGTAAATCTTTTTTTTTCTTCTTCTTCATGTTTTTTTGCTGCCGTCTTAGGAAGGCAGGCATTTGAAACTGAATCACAACGATATCAACACGTAGCATTTCTGTCTGTTTGGAAACAGTGACCTTGAAAAGTTACTTTAGACAAAACTTTGGGCCATGTCGGAGAAATCCTCCTGTGGACGCAGCTGTGAGGACAGTCAGAAAAACGTCCCGGGCGTCTTGTTTCAAACGCTCTCTGACTTCAGGATGTTGGGCGTAAGAAGCGTTTCCTGTCGTGTTGTTTGTCTTATTTTCATCCTGACTCACTGTCAAGGCCTTTAGACGTTTGTCCAACGTAACACTGTGCATCAGTGGACGATTAAGACACAGTGGACATTAGTTCAAGTGAGGCTGGACGATGGAGTTGGAGAAGGACTTTCCGGAAGACGGAGATGTACTGTAATGTAATCAAGTAGATGTAATCTGCTCCCACCACTGACTACTTGTTACTTCATTAGACAAAACTGTGATTTTTATTTAATATTATTTGAATGTCCGGCTCCCGAGGTGTCTGTCCAGAAAACTTCTGGCCCTGTGACAAACATACTGTAGTTGATGACCCCTGCTATAGAGCATTGTTTCCCAAAGACTGGGTCGTGACCCTCAGGTGGATCGCAAGAGATATTTTTTTTTGGGTCGTCTCGCATCATGTTTCCCAGGAGTTAGACGAATAATGTCTAAAAAATGTTTATGACTTTTAAAATATGGCTCCCCCAGACGAATAATGTCTTATAAAGGTTTATGACTTTTAAAATATGGCTCCCCAGGAAAAAAGTTTGGGAAACACTGGTCTAGAGTAATGGTTGAGTCTTTACCACAGTGGACCGGATCACTTCAGTAGGTGACTAGGAATTGAACCCTACAGTATATAGTCTTGTATACAGTCGCGACCCTCAGGTGGGCCGCGGCCCAGTCTTTGGGAAACACTGTTCTATAACACAGTGAAAATGTAAAAATGTAAATTCTATCACTGTATTACACAGTGTCAGTGTAACATAAATGTTGGTGATTCCGACACTGCCTTAATCCCTGAGGATTATACGTTTAATTCAAGAAATCCTTCAACATGTGAACTGCGTTGAACCATTGAATTCAACATGACATCATCTACCTGTTTCTGCAGACTGAGGAGGGACATCTCTCTGACATCATGTCGATGGGACACACGGGTAACGGACACAAAGGGCTGAACTGGAAAATGGAAAGCATCAAGGACAATTACGAGTATGAAAACAAATAAAATAAAAATGAAAAAAGTACAAATACAGAAGGCGGAAACAATTTCCTTTCCACATACCTGGCTTCTGTCTCGCTTCCCAACAGAGGGCAGCCAAAAGCTAAAAGGAAGTGTTGTGATTAGTGGGATTTAAGGACAGAAACGACACAGAACCAGCGACGGCAGGTTGAAAAGGTAACGGTTCTTACTCTCGATGGTAAGGGTCTCGGGAGATCTGCCTCAATCTTTTGACCAAAACTGGCATCCGGCTGTTCTGTTCCACCAACACAAAAACACAAACAACGATGAGACACATGAGCCCTTTGACCTTTGCCCTCTGACCTGCTCGTCCACTCAAGCGTCTACTGACCCTGTTGCCGATCCTCCTCCGGTCCTTCCTGAAGCAGCAGGCGGCAGAAGCTGGCAGCTGCTGAAGTCGAGAATGATAACCTAAAAAAATATTTAAATATAATTTTAATAAAGACAAAAAAGATCACAATGTTAAACAGCAACGGCCAAACTTTTTATGGACAGATGGATGGATAAACTAAAAATCACATTTTCACATCACAATCTTACAAATTATGTGATTTTGTTTTGGAATCCAGTTTCGGCCAGATTGGGCGGTTTGGCGGGCCGGATTTGGCCCATGGGCCGCCAGTTGATAATCACTATTTTACAGAAAAGGATTAAAAAAAAAATAAAAAATCCTCGCAGTGCGGAGCCATCTGCCTCAGCTGGTTAGGGTGAAAGTGGAAAATGGAGGGGGGAGAGGTGGGAGGAGGGGGAGGTGGAGGATGTTGTGATGACAGAAGTACAGTAGCTGTTAAACTGAACAACAGGAGACGCCACGAATATTACTTACTTTGTAATAAAATTCAACAGCTTTGTTTTTTTCCGAACAGTTTACTCATAAAAACAGAAAAAAAAATTGATTTAATTTTAAATATTTATATGATCAATAATTAAAGAAAATTGTGTATTATAATATTATAGTATTAATACAGTATTGCTTAAATTAATTTTAAATTTTATTATATTATGGTTGACTGTAAATATTCCCTCACTTCCCTATGAAAAACTGGTGAAAGTTCAAAGTCAGTATTTATGAACATTTATTTATGTAAAATGTATATATTTTAAAGGTTAATTAACATTGATTGAGATTTAATTTTAAAGGTTAATTAACATTGATTGATTGATATATTCTTATTCTTTTATATGTTTAAAATTCAGCTTTAATAAATAACACTTTATAAAACAACAATCTCGGCTTCACTTGACTCCCGACAGTGTTCAGGTCACATGACCAACAGCAGATTGTAAACCCCCATTATAATCCCAGGTTACCTCTCTTGGAGGGTCTCACTGGTAGCAGAAAGGTGGGTGGCGGCCGGCTGTCCTCGAGGGAAAGCTGAAAACTGGCCACGCCCGTCCCAGCTCCGCAGTCGCCTTCGAAGAACCAGTCGCTCTGCTCGTCGTCACCTACGATCGGGGACACGTCAAGATGTTACAGGAGCTTTTCTCACGGTCGCTACAGTAAAATTACATTGAAAAAAAAAACATGGCCGCTCTGTCAGCCGCAGCCCTTGGCTCTGAGGACGGCCAGCTCCTCTCGGACCTGTCAGTCAGCGAATCACAGTCAGGAACCGTGCCTCTCACAGTCAAGGTGTAGTGACAACTATTAAATCTGAGGCCGCCTGGCTCTGCCGCGGCTAATGAGATTAGCAAAGGCTTCAGCGCTCATTAACACGACATGACAACGTCTTATTAGAGTCGCCTGGGTGCCCAGCATCCACACCATCGTGGTCAAAAACCTTCACTTCCTGATTCCAACACAACTCTGATCTATCTTGTGAACGCTCCTTTACTGCTGGAATCTTTACCCCCACAGTTGATGAGGTGGTGATCGGTTTTATACCTTGTCTTCCTTCATCATTGGTAAAGAGGCCGGGGTCACTGCTGCACGTGCTGCTGGTTTCCCTGCAAACGACAAATGACAGAGGAAACGGTCAAAAGCGCTCAGATTTAAGGGGAATCAGCTCGTCTTCGACGTCACGTCGTTATTTGTCCTTTTCAAACCCTGCGGTTTCTTTAGGTCAGACCACAAACCTAGCATGTGCGTTGGGAACAATGCAAATCAAGGGGATTTACATGCCCTTGTAATGTTGACATTTGGCATGTTACGTTCAATGAAAGAAATAATGAAGAAGTCCAGAGTTGGAGGTCAACATAAATGGAAGCGACACAAAAAGACAAGAGCGCGCGGCGTTCTCCCTTGTTGCGATGGCGAACACAAAGGCACGAGGAGAGACTCTGATCGAAGCCACTGAGTGACATGCACAATCTAATTGAATATCCTCCGCTGTCAGCTCCAATCTAATCTGGCCTGCGTTGTGGAGGATGACAGGAGAACCGAGGCACGTTCCGCCGCCCGCCCCTCCCTCTGGGTGTGCCCCACACGCACAGCGAACCCACAGACGTGCCGCTTCCGCACAGCAACTGGCCAACATCTGCTGTGTGGGCTGCCACCTCTTATTGCCCGCTCTGCTTCTCCGCCGATCCTCTCAACACCCCCGAGGCGGCGGGCAGTTGCTCTCCTCCGCCCCCTGTGTGCCCCTCTGCTCGTGCAGACCACCCAGAGTTTCTGCAGCGTTCTCACACCTCTGTCGCTTTGGTCTGTGACCTCCAGACACTTCAAGGTCACAGGCAGGGAGGATGATGGATGTGGGGAGAGCGGAGGAACAAGAGCCAAAAATATATTTTCTGCCTCTGAACGTATACAGTTAAGGACGAAATATTACACTCCCCCCGGAAAATGTATTTATTTTTACAGATTTTTTTCCCCGGTGCTTGTAAACAGAGCAAGGACTTTGTCGCATAGCAGTTCTGAACATTCTAACTTTATCTCTGAAGCCTTTTTCACCTCCAGGACGGTCTATTTCTGCTGTGGCACAACCCAGTGACACGGACCAATGAAAAAAAAGAGTGAAAATAAAACAAGGGTGAGAATAATTATATAATAACAGTCAGAGGCAGAAAAGCAAAAATTAAAACTCAAATCTACAAAGCAAACGTTGTGGAGATTTGTCTAAATAAATGTCTAAATGTAGAATTGCTTAGACCCCAGTGCAGTGGTTCCCAAAATAAGGGGTACAAATCTACAAAGCAAACGTCAAAATAAGGGGTGGACCCCAATAATGTGTTGTAATTTTTTGTTAACATTGTTCAATAATAATAGGCCACAATAATGTGTTGTAAATTTTTGTTAACATTGTTCAATAATAATATACGTATGAATTTTTTTTTTAAGCAGTAGCAGTGATGGAACCATTGTCAAGCACAGGCTTGATCAAAAGGGGGCGCTGCAGAGACGGTTTGGGAACCACTCTCGTGGTGGATGATTAGAATCAAGAGTCAAGAGATTTCTATTGTCAGTGTTTTAAAAAAAACAATGGTAATGCATTAATAGAAGAATGTCAAAAAGGCCTAGGAAAGAGAGAGGAAGGGAGAGGGGGGAGAGAGAGAGAGAGAGAGAGCAGGAGGAAGAGAGAGAGGCCAAAAGTTTGACTGTTGCTAGTGTTCGGAGGAAAAAAGGAAAAAACAAACAACGTCCCTACAGTGGGAGAGACATCTAACCAGAGAACCCTGTGAGGATGAAAGACACTTTAAAGGAAAAACATACAAAAATAAATAAAATAATATAATATCTGTAATTTTGTAGCCGTTGCTAAACTTGCCTGAAAACGACCCCAACACCTGCAGTTATGTGTCAAAAGTGACACAGAACCGTCTGATCGTACGGTACGAGTATTGAAACTGAAGTTTTTTATTTGTCAAAATAATAATTTCAATGTATAAAATGACTTCATGTTTGTTCTATTTTTTACTATTTCAAATACTTCTAAAAGCGGGCGGAGGTGGGGTTAGAGGAGGGGGGTTGTGTCACCTATTTATCATCCTTGACCTTGCTCAGGGGTCAGATAGGCGCTGATACAGAGCTTTGCCATACTGAACAGGCGTGTCAGTGAAGGCAGCATCAGAAAAAAATAAAATAATGAATTAATACAATTTTTCCAGCCTGCGTCTCCTCCTGACCAGATGGTCCTGCATCATCTCCCCTCGTGTCCACTGGAAGCAGATGTGCGAGGGAGCGAGTCTCTCTGGGGAGGAAGATTTCTGACCGAGTCAGAGAAACCCTGGACCGTCCCTGCAGCCCTGAAAGCCTCTCTCCTCAACCATTCCCTGGGCTCCTCCTCCACTGGACTCCCTAACCATCAGAGGAACTTCAGAGGACACGCCGAATTTCACTAACTTTCCTTAAAACCAGTGAAACCCAGCAGTGATTTAATGTTTTCATCCATGAATCTTAAAGACTTCTACAGGAAGTGCTCGGTTTGAAAAAGAATCACAGGTATAAACATTTAATTAAAGCTGCCATTAAGTATTTATCTGTATTAAGGACGTAATGCGATGTCGCTGGAAGCAGGGCAGGGCCGATGTGAAACCGTTTCCATTAAGTACCGCCTAATTAATGCCATGAATAATTCAGACTCCCATTTTTCTTGGAAACAGAAAACGCAAAAAAAAAAAAAAACTTTTTCCTTAGCGTTGACCTTTGTCAAGAAAAGTTGACAAACACGTTGAGCAAACTTGGTGTTTGTCTTAGATTTAAACCTACAACTGTGGAGTTTACAAATAACTCTGACGCATGTCGTGCAGTGCGGACTCTCTACACCAGGGGGCACTAATCTTTCTGAAACTTAAAGCTCTTAGTAACTCGAAGAGCTACGTGTTTGATACAGACTTCTTGAACATCGTAACACTTATTAGTTCTGGGACGTACAGTGGTAGACACTTCTTACCATCGTGGCAAGAACCAAGTGGAACTGATTCAAAAATTGTTGACCCTTGTTGACCTAAGGTGCCCCCTAGTAAAACCCTTGTTGACCTAAGGTGCCCCCTAGGCACCGCGTTGGTGACCCCTGCTCTACGCTACACAACTTTCCGATACTTAGAACAAGAAATTCCGTCCCTTTGTCTAAGGTCGTAAGCCAACTTCCTGTTCGACCCCCACGACCTCAGAGAGGTGAAGCCAAACACAGTATCCAGATAAACACTAATCATTAGGATATAATCCTGGGCTCCTCGGAGACGCAAACCAGTTTGCACAGAGATTACGGGCTAGCTGCCATTTATTGAGCCCGTGCTCATTCTGCAGACGAATAAAGAAGAGGCAGCAGCAGAATGGGAGGAGGGTGAGGCCGGGGGGGGGGGGGCAGCACCGACAACAATGGATCTATGAGCTCTTCAAACAAGCCTCCTCCAACTTAGAAACACCAAATCCATGCTGTGTTTTGATAATACCGACGCCCCGTCCTCCCCAGACTGCAGTAATTGGATTAGTCTCAGAGATTTATGAAAATTAACTTCAGAAAACGCTGCACTGTCTTCACCCCCCCGCACTCCCCCCACCCCAAAAAAAACACTCGTACCATTTTGAAAATTTGAATTACAGCAAGATAACAACGAGAGTGAGTGAAAAGCGCAGCAGGGGAGGAGGCTTTGGTTCTTTTTTTTTTTGTTTTTTTTTCATTGATAGCCGTCACATTGCTGGGGACAGACAGCATCTAGCCACAGGTGAGGCCTGTTTGCTGGGCAGCCTGGGTGCCAGGTGGCCCCACTGCCAGCAGGCTGGGGCCGGGTCTAATCAAGGATGTGAGGCCCAACTGGAGCTGCCGACATCTGCCGCGCGTGCACTTGGGTGGCTGAAGGCAACGCTCTGCTCTGTATGCACGTAGGAGGAGTGACCTTGAGCGGAGGCATGTTTTAAGAGACCAGACGCTCCATAAGAAAAAGGTTAATGGAATGAATGGAGAAGGGGGGGAAAAAAATTTGAGTGCTTCAAAAGACATTTCGGGAACGGCGTGTGTGTCCGACATCAAATGGGCCGTACACTCCCCGGGTATAAATACTGCTGTTGTGCTACTGTCAGCCCCTCATCACCGCTGCCATTCGTTCAAATCCTTCTGCCTCCGCCAGGACTTAACCATTAGATTGTTGAGCCCTCAGTCCGATGTGGCAGTCTACTGAGCAGCAATCAAGA
>NC_024307.1:5792818-5807509 GCF_000523025.1 Cynoglossus semilaevis | reverse complement strand
GCCATGGTGTTCCCATTTATTTCTTCTCCGGAGCTGTTTTCTGTCAGAACGGCTATTGATTTTTCCATAAAGTAAGAAAACAAGTACCGTTTAGGGGCTAGAGAGGTCAGCGCAAATGAAACCAGGAGATGTAAGGCCCTCCGTCGGCCCCATTACTGGTTACCTCAAATGTGTTCTTCTCACATTTTGTTATATGATCAGCTGATGAAACAGATCAGAAAAGAAAACACGTACGATTCAAACGTGTGAAGTCACACACTCCAGACTGCAGCTGAGGAACTGTTTAATGCAGCAGTTTCCAACCTGTTTTGGCTCCTGACCCCGTTTTGATGTCACACATTTCTGGCGACCCCAGAGACATGGCCGACCACAGTCACATGATCCCAGCTGTCAATCAAGCAGTGCCACCTTTTTTTAAAATTTTTGTTTGTACTCATTTTATTTTCATTAAAGTGTTTTGGAGTTTTTTTATTATAATTTATAAATGATAATTATCAGTTAAAAAAAAAATTTAGTTTTTTTGGCGAATTCGATTTGAATTCTAGGCGACCTCATGAGGGGCCACAACCCCAAGGTTGTTTGACGGTTTTTTGAATATTAAGTAGATGTGTGAACAAAAAATAATTTCATTGTTGGCCACCACACTCTACTGTGTGATGTATAGGTGAAAGTTTTGCATAAAATTAAAAAATATCTCAACAATAAATTAATTTTTTTCCATCCTCAAACAAAGATGTTTCTCTTCACAAAGTTTGTTCTTTTCATTTTTCTTTTTGGTTAAACTGTCTTTTCAGAGTTTATTACCAAGATGAAATGACAATGATGTCTACTACAAATAAAAATCACATTTTTGTTTAACATTCTTATTTGATGTTTATTTTGAAACTCAGTTGAGGGCCAGTTAGGATGATTCAGCGGGCCACACAGGGCCCGCGGGCTGCCAGTTGAGAATTACTGCTTCACTGCTTCGTCCTTGTTGTTATAAAACTAAAGCCAACGCCACAGAATCAATATCTGTCGCTGCTTTAACTTGAACCAGTGATATTCTCACTACAAGGCTCAAACTCTTTCTGCAGCGCCCCCTTTTTGTAGACAGGATTATTGTGCCTGTGTGGCTTTTTCTTTTCTTATTATACAAGAAAATAGTGTTCCTGCAGATAACACTCCCTGCTAACACTAAGAGCCACATTTAGCTTCGCCAAATAAAATGCACACAAGGGGGTGCTCTCTGTGAGACTGGGGGCAGAGCCAGGTTTAATTACTCAGGCCAAGACAGGAATTCATTTCAAAGCAAATCAATATCACGGCAAGTCACCTATTTATTTGTGACAATATTTCTGGAAAGGTAATAATTAGCTGGCTGACGCCCGCAGGTGTAGCTATCAGAGATCCCTCCCTGGTGATTATTCCAGCTACAGGAGATGAGGATGAAGAGACTCGATCATTCATTTTTAATGTCAACGCAATACCTTTAAAGTGCAGTGGCATGATTGTGATACTTTTTTTTTTTTTTGGTTTAGTTGAGGACATGCTGAATATTGACAACTGGCTGGATGTAGACAGGCGTTATAGATCATCTTAAATGTCGCCTTGTTAATTGCCTCTGTCTGATAGTAGTTATGCCCATGACTTTTATGTTATGAGTTTAACTGCCTTGGTAACTTTACATTTTAAAGGGTAAAAAGGGCTTTTGGAGTTTTGAGCTCCCTTTTTCCCAATGGCTTTAATCTCGACTCTTTAAACAAAGGTGGGATTAACATTTGGCTGCCAACAAACTCTGTGATTTTCACAAATATGTTCCTCCACAGCTCAATAAGAACCACTCCACTGAATATAAAATTAAAGATAATCTTCTACACACTGAAATATCGCAATATTTCATTTCACAATACCGTATCGATATTCTACTGCACTATATTGATTTTTTTATTAACAATTAACAGTCACATTTTTATGGCATTGGTTCATTTTATTCCAATCTGTTCCAATGTTTTTATGGCATTGATTCATTTTATTCCAATCTGTTCCAATGTTAGTAACTTGATGTTAAATTGTTTGAGAAAAAAAAACTCAATACATCGTCATGACTATAGTATCGCAGTATACTCAATACATCATCATGACTATGGTATCGCAGTATATCGCAATACATTGTGTGGTTGCTCCTGTATCGTGATACGTGTCATACCATTAAATTCTTGCCAATACAGACCCCTAATGCTCATTTATTGGTTCTATAGTGTAGCAGTTATCAGGCCTGCTTTACACATCTGCCTTACATGCAGAAGGTCCTGGGTTCGATCCCCAAAGGAACCATTTACTTAATAGTGCCTCCCAGGCAGCCTGTGTGGATGGATGGATGGATGGATGGATGGATGGATGGATGGATAGATAGACAGACAGATAATAGAATAAAATAAGGGACTTCAATTATTTTACTTTAACACAGCAGTGATGTAAAGGCCACCTTACCCCTCAGACATGTTCTCGTCAGCACCATCTCCACGTTCATTGGTCATCTTTCTCTTCCAGCACTCTTTCTCCATCAGGCTGATTCCCTCCGCCGTTCCCATCCAACCACCAGACCTTTTCTCTGATCCTGGCAGCTGCTGCATCTGCGTCGGCCTGAACCTCTGTTTTCCACTCACACTGGACTCATTCAACTTTTGCTGCAGTCTGACCGTGATGCGCGAGTTCATACGCTTGACCTTCCTTCTCCTCCTCAGGGGTCGCCCTGGATTGTTCTCAGTTAAAGAGTCAGACTCTGGCCAGGACGGCTGCCTCATTCTGGCCTGGCCTCTCATGAAGGGGTGCCAGCGGTTAGTTGAAGTCAGGTCATCAGAGTCACTGCAGTTGGCCACTGAGGCTGGGATGGCCGATGAAGAGTTCTGTCTGTACTGAATGGCCTCGTCCAAGCTGGACTCCGACGCCTCGATCCAGTAGCGCCTCTGCTCCGGTGGATAAAGTGAGGGCTCCCGGTAGCGTTTACGGACTCTACGGCGACGGATCTGACGACGCTGTCGCAGCGGACTCAAGACCATCTCCTCCCACAGCTCCCCCAGCTTGGTCTGCTCTGAGGTCTGCTCCAGCGCAGAAACCAGGTCCTGCACCAGTAAATCCATCATAGTGCTGTGGATCAAACCAACAGAGGTGTGAATGTCTGTCGATAAGTAACAAAACAATTCTACAAAGTATGAGTCCTTGTAAGAAATTGTATATTTGTTACATTAATGTCGCCAGAATGATGAAGCATGTCTGATTGGGTCTTCATTTTTTTTTTTTTTTTTTTTTAATGTCTGATTGGGTGTTCATTTTTTTTTTTTTTTGGTTAAGCTCAAAGGTGACATTTCCATAGGATTAATTTATCTATCTCTCTTCTCTTTTGGCTAAATGAGGCTTCTGAATGTGCTGTCACAACATAGTAAGAGTGATGGATGGACTCAGACGATTTACTTTTTCTTTTCTTTTTTCTCTCAAAGTCATTGCATTTGCCTAATTAAGTAATACATTTAATCCAAAACATTTTTTTTAAATTAACTGATAATACTAAGTGTGTTGTTTTCTCACAAGTGAACTGAGAATGTTTCCAATTGTTAATGTTTTCTGGATACTGACTAACTGTGGCATAAATTGTAAACAAAATACATCTGTATGAAAATGAATCAGGTAGGTTGAAAAGTTAAAACACATCAGAAGAGGTAGTGATATTGAATAATGCCATTTATCCTACGGATTGAACAAATCACGAAAAAGGAGACGTGTAGGGCGTCAGGAATGAGGCGACAGGAAAGGGATCCCGCATGAATTAAAGAAACAAGAAATTAATAATATTAAGATATAGATATGGCATTTTATACATATACAATATTACAATTTAAAAGCTAATGTGTAAAGATAATGACATCACTTAAAATAAACAGAAATTTCTGAGCTGAGCTTTGAAGGAAGACTTCCTATTATTATTATTATTATTATTATTATTATTATTAATATTATTATGTCTGTGTGATATTTTAATTCGTGTTTTTAGCATTAAGACAAGGCCCAAGGACAAGATTTTTGTTGGGTTGTTTTTGTTTTTTTTTAAACACTTTCACCCCATTGATACATCAGGATGACATGGACAAACGGATGAAGACAGTACGAGTATGAGTAAAAAACAGCAGAAGGACGTGGAAGCAGCTAGTCTGCTGTGTTGACCCCGGAGGAGAGCAAGTGTATTTAGGGTCTACTTTCATCTCCATCCATACACTTTCTCCAAGATAATCATGTACTTAACAAGGCACAGCAGAGTACGTTTGTTGTTGTTGTTTCACGCTGCTCTGCAACATCAGTTGTGACTCCTGCCTTTATTGTACAGAGATGCTGCTAACACAGAGCTACATTACCGCCTCATTTCTCACTTACAGTGGTCGTCGAGGCATTAAAACAACGTCGGCTGCCGCTAACAAGACACAATAATGATGTCGAGCTAATAATAAAGCTAATAACAAAGCCTTTAAACAGCAGTGCTGCGACACAATAGCAGAGGCAGCTGTGTGTCAGTGCAGTGTGTTACGTAACAACTCGAAGCGCAAGGACACACACGTCTCCCCAACGTTATAATAAAAACAGCGAAACATATATTTTTTTAAAAACCAAAAAAATAACCTGTAGTAACACACTGTACAGTACCAAACATGATACACGTTACGCTAGAAAAGGCAGTGTCTGTGCACTCACCAGTCGAACCCTGTCTTATTTTGTTTTTCTACACAGCTGAGGCGACGTGAACACTTCCGCCCTGCGCTCAGCCAATAAGGAGCCAACACCCTGCTGCCAGCCAATCAGCTGCTTCTCCTTTGAGGTGACGACAGGCAGCGCGTCCTGATACTAGGGTGAAGTGACCGAGGGATTTTAAAGGTTAACCGTTCAGCGTTCAGGGCTTTTTCTAAATATATATTTATTATTTGAACAAATATACACAGTATACGTGTAGTGTTTGTATAATTTGTATGAGAGCTTGAATTTTTATTTTAATTAACCCCTCAAAAATATTTTTCTTGTATAATTAAATAATTAATTTTTTACATGTTCTCTACCAAGGCAGCCATGTTGGATTATGATGTTTTTACATCGGCCCATAGGAGACAAACCAAATACAGTTCAGTTTAACTAATAAAAAACGGGGCTGTCCTGTGTTTTTGTACATATCAGTCCATCACAAATTTGACATTTTATACAGTTGAAAATACTATCGCTTTTGTAAACTAATTAAATAAGGAAAAAAGTTAAATATTTGACTTTGTGGAAGTGGGAAAATACGAACGATGAGGTCATGTTGAGTTTTTAAGATCAGGTGAAGTTTTTTTATATACAACCTATGATAAACCTAAACACAGATGTACTTTAAAAAAAACTGTGTTTTTCAAAATTTAAAACATTTTACCAGTGTAAATGTTGAAGACCTTACCTTCACCTTATGTGGGATTTCACGTTATAATTTGTTGTTTTTACAGATACATGAGGTTCAAACCGAGGGGGCATGGCACACATCAGAGGCGATCCAGTCCTTTTGTTGACCATTCAAGTCATGGCCTAAGGCCCAGTGCCACAGATGCAGTACAGCATCTCAACAGATAGGGACCCAAACCCCGGTCTGCTGTGGTGGAGATAACACAGTTTGCCTCACCACTGATCACTACTAACTTTCATTTGATTAGCGGAGAGCTAACTGCTGCTACCAGTGATCCTACGTGAACCCGGAGCTCAGGGGAATTATGGTGATCACTGTTTTTCCACAGTGATGGTTGTTCCAGGTCAAAACATACAGTAGTATGACCTCATTCTGGGGAGTTCAGTATAGAACTTGGCGATACACATTTTTTTCCTACACTGTCATTTCAACAATGAACACATTATTTTATTCCACTCAGTTGTCTGAATCTTATTTCATGATAATTCTTAAGTACTTCCATCTGCAACCACTTGGCAAATTCACTTGAAGCTGTCAGACAGTTGTTTGACTTGTAAAAACTTAAGGTCAAACTTAAAAAAAAATAACAAGTCACAGTAAGTGACTGGCTCAAGCATTTAAACCCGGGCCACACAAACGTGGTAATTTTCATATTAGCGCCATCATAGCATGTCTCACTGCATTAAATTTTTCTTTATATAATTACACACGATAATTCATAATGACTTGCACTAATACTCAGGATGTAATGTAAACCCTGTGTATCATCTCTGCAACTCAGTCATTCAAAACCGCAGAAGAACTTACTAGGATTTCTTTTTGTAATTACGAATCTGCAGACAAAACGATTACAGCCACTCTATTTCACGCACAGCTTTTAAATAACGATGAACCGTTAAATGTTTGGAAACGTGTGACAAATCCCGACCAGTGTGTTTCTAACTGAGACAAAAAAAAAATCTTTCATCAAGCACATGAAGGCAGTCCAAATAACAAAAAAGTCTGTGAAAACGAGCACAAAAGCCATTTAATCTCTCTCATCTTCCTCTTAATAACTGCACATTTCCCTCTGGGCCCATGGGAGACGGCCTCTCTGTGCTGCTGCCACCTTATCTTTCGCCTCCATATTTCAGCGCGCTGTGGTCTCACTCTGTACCCAGCCCCTGGCCTCTTCTCACCAGGGCCTGTGGGGAAGCTGGGCTCCTGGGTCCGTCATTGTTCCGGCCTGGGAGGAAAGTCCAGAGAGAGTCCCGGAAGCTAAGGGATAGGGAATTTAAAGAAGAAGAAGAAAAAAGAGAGAAAAACCAGCCACTGCTTCATTAACCAGCCGCCTTTCAGCAGCAAACATATCAGAGACAGTCTTCTTTCAAAGACAGTAATTAGCAATTTGGAAACCTTGCCCCCTCAGGATACACAGTTTCAATTTAGTCAGCAGCTTTAGATTCTCGGGGCACTTAATATTCATTGTTTCTGCCGTCTTCCCAATTTCTCCCCGTACATTGTCTGCTCTTTTACTGGTGATAAAGTGTTTTATCTTTCATGTAATTCGTCTTTTCAATGAGCCCTCTGCAAGAGAAGTTAATTTTTTTTACACAAATAATTTTCTAAGGGATTTGGCAGAGAATGTGAGGGCTGTGATAGCAGAGTGATCTTCAGGAGGAAGTGGGCTCAATATCAGACGGCGTCCGTGCTGCCGTGACACACCCTGGTCGTACGTATGAGTATAGAAGAAGTTGCCAGAACTCGTAAGGAAGTGTACTGCAGACGTGGGTGCGGTTTTAAGTTATAAATTATAAATTCGTACAGTCTAGTTCAGCCGTGGTTCAGTGGGTGGTGTTGGTAGTTTTAATACCAGGAAAATCACAAGTTCGATTTCAGGTCCAAAGGTTTGAAATGAAAGGGTTAAGTGTCAGGAAATGGCATCAGGGGAATAAATATGTGTCTTCAAACACACAGGAATTATTTACCTCCAAGAAAGAGGAGCCAAAAGACAAGAAATAAATAACGGAACATTTGAATAATTCTTAGCTTTTCTGCAGCTACATGCTTTACCCCCGTCCCGTTTAATAATCCAAACCACATTCCTCACCTCTGGGGAGAAGTGACACTTATCTTTGCCTCCACGGGGCTTTTGTGTTCAAATGCTACCGATTCCATTCATTCCCAATCAGCATTGTACAAAAAAAATAATTGATTTCGCCTCTTCTTCACAAATTAAAAAAAAAAAATAACGCTTGTGATTAAACATTTTGTCTTCGAATCTAAATTTCAAGATTTGTATCGAGACTTGAAGAAAAAAAATAAATAATAACTCATTAAAACAGAACGAGGAGGGGGAAAAAGGAGAAGTTGCCAAGATGTGAAAAGGGGAGACGGGGAATGGAATAATGAATGGAGTCCTAGTCAGCTATCTTTCCCAGGCAGAGCGCCACTAGGGATGCAAACTCACAGCCACAAGAAATGAGCTACCTATCTGTGAAAAGAGTGACTGCTCCATCCTATTTGATTTGGCTCTGCTATCATCTCTTAAGAAGATGTCAGCCTTGCTTCTTCTATTGCTCTGAGCCTTTATCAACTCACAGACGACTTCCTTGCAAAAAAAAAAAATGAGGGGTGAGACGCATTTCAGTGCCTTTCAGGGAGCAACACTAAAGAATAAGTGTTATGCGATAAAAAGCGGGGTTGTTAAATAGATCTGTCTATTTGTATGGTAATAATGATCGCTTAAAGACTCGGCGCACCGTGACTTGTAGAACAAGGAAACACATCTGTATTCACGTGTTGTGTTAACACAACTCTCTAAACGACCTTGCGAAACTTTCACGGAGTAAAAAATGAGTTGGATTGGCAACTTTCTTTTTTTTTTTTCTTTCTCACGTTCGTATCATTTATTTCCTCGTCCTTCCGACGCAGTGGCGTCCCTGAACTGAGCAAACCTGCCCATCTCAAACAATGGGTTTGCTTTAGTGCACGTGCTCGCTGCATTTAAAATAATCGCCGCGGAGTCTTTGGGCGCAGGCTATAGGTTTGAAAAGTCGGTTTGAGGTTGTGAATGAGTACGTGAAAGGACAAAAAGTTTGAAATTGTAATTGAATCTCGGCCTTCACAACATTTGTCGTATACTGTATATTGAGCTGTATGTTCCACAAAATTGATACATATACAAATATGTATGACAACATTTTTACAAATTAATTCAAGTTAATGATTTTTAAATGTGTTTCTCAGGCCCATCTCTGGAAGTTTCCATGGTTGGGGCTGCCGTCCAGTGGCAGAACAAGTCATCTTTGGCTGAGCAGTCGCAACAGCAGCTTGGCCCTGCCCTGGGTCCATGACCCAGATGTTTACTTTTCACACAACCAGTCTGTGTTTTCTGTAGTTTATTGTTGTTGAGACTGAGCTTCAGGTTCTCTACACTGACTTTAACTACATGAAAACAAGGTCCACAAAGTGAGTACGTAGTAGATAAATGTTTTTTTTTTGTTTGTTTTTTTTTCAACATGACAGTGAGCTCATTGAACTCAAATGTCTTTGATAGTCCATGACAGTGAGATCATTGAACTCAAATGTCTTTGATAGTCATCAGATTTAGCAGAGCACAATTAAGAACAGGAGCTTTGCATCATGGGTAAGTCTGGATCATGTTGGTCTATTTAGAATGGAAAAAGGTTGTACCTAATAAAATAATATATTTTATATATATATACACAAAAGTATATTTATAGGCATAAATATAAACATAGGCTATATAAATGCATATATAAATATATACATACAACATATATGTATATGCATATATGTTTGTATATATATTTATATACACATATACATGTGTTTATATGTATATATTTATATTTATATAGGCATACATGTATGTTTATATTTATGCATATAAATATACTTTTGTGTATACATATTACATATATGTATACACATATATATGCATATATATAGATACATATATGTATATACCTACATATATATGCATATATATATAGATATATAATTCCGTATATATATATATCATATATAATTTGGTACAAGTGTAGCGATAACACACTGTACACATTACAACTTCATGATTGACGCCTGTTACTAATAACTGACTGCACCTGTGATCGATTATCAATCAATCAGATTAATAACCAGCATAAAGACCTCAGTGACTGGGGCTGACAGTTGAAAAGCCCACCCTGAGGTCCCCTCATTACGATTCAAAGGCTCTCGTTTTTATGTCTCCGGGTGACAAAAGTCATTAAAGGAATTACCCGGAAAATTGGCCAATAATTCCCAGCAGCATTATTTTGATGTCAAGCAAATCAGATGTTGATGGTTGTGCAGAGCTGGAGCGTCTCCTGTACGGTGTATCGTTGTCAGGAGGCGTCGATTCACTCTGCTCTGAAGTGACGTGTCAGTTTGGAAGGTGACGGGTTGACACTAATCCTGTTGGATACTCCCACGTCTCTGACAGTTGCAACAGAAGGGAAACAGAGAATTCCTAAGTCTATATTAAAATACGTTTTAAAGTTTACAGAAAGTCATGGTTTCGTTGATGCTAGAAATTATTTTTAACCCTTCGGTCGACATTCGTTATGTTGTATTCGTATCAAAAAAATCTCAACTTTGTCATTCAGTCATTTTATCCAAAGCAGTTATGATATAGAATTTTTTTTTCCAAGACATGAAGATTAACTTTTACTACTGTCCTCATTGGCTACTTTCCTTTCTTATTCAAAGTGTCTGAGACATAAAGGCTCCCACGTCAAAGCTGAGGTATTTTTATTCGCAAACCTGAAGATATTTATGAGAAATACAGTGATTTTTTTTTTAGATATTATCAAGCATTGTTGTGGTTTTTCTCAGGTTTGTTCTTCGTGAACTGCAGTGACACGTCTGTCTCAACTGGAATTTCCATCTTTTGACTCGATGTTTCATCACTCGGTCTTTTTCAGTTCATTTCCAATTGTCTAAGAAGAAAAATTCAACATAAAGAGAAGCCTTCAGAGTCAGGACAACATGGAGGGGATGTTTGAGGCGTATGTCCAGTTAGTACGGTCTACAGTGGTCCAGGGGCCTCTACATGTCAGGAGCACGGTTTTTGCCTTCCATGGAGAAGGTCTGCTGTTCGATTCTGTCTACTGTCCCCATCTCTGCAACAACCTCTACTCATGTTATGGACGCAAGTACCCAACACGTAAGGCTTTATACCAGGGATGTCAAATAGGGATGTCAAACATACAGCCCGTGGGCCAAAACCAGCCCGCCACGGTGTTTAATCCGGCCCACTTGATGAATTTTGAAAAAAAACACAACATATCGTGTCAATAATAAATATCTTATATATCTGTACTTCTTTGCGTGTATTATTATGTGATGATTGTACTGGTCCGACCCACTTCACATCTAATTAGGTTGTGTGCGGCCCATGAACCAAAATGAATTTGACACCAACACTCTATACTATTTATATACGTTTTCAAGTAACAATCAGGAAACGAAAGAACCTTTGACATTTTCATGTCAGAATGAACAGGACACGGACAAGTGTTTTCCAGTGTACACGACGTTGGTCCTCACCACTACTGAACAGAGGAGACGAAGGAAAAGAAGAAGAAGAGGACTTGAGGGGGAGGGAAAAACTCCGGCATCACGTACGTAGCTCTCTAGGCCGCACAAGAGAAGCACTCGAGGCGGACTGATTAGCCTGTTAGGTTTGGCTGATTAGTGCCTTGGATGGAAATGAGCACCATTTATAGATGATTGTCTTCACAGAAGGAACACGTGAAGCTACAATTCTGTGCTCCGACCCATCTGCCCCTCCACTCATTTGTAGTGTATTCTAATAACAAATGAAAAAATGCTGCTTTTAAAATTGTGAATTAACAATCGGGGGCGAGGAATCAAACGCAGTACACCGACCGGCATGTTCGTTAATAAAGGGAGGGGCCAACACCAGGTGGTCAGATGATGATGTCACAACTGGGAGGAGGGAAAGGGGTGAAACAGGCATGACGTTAAATTTGAAATAAATTTACTTCATTTACTTCATATATTTTTGTTATATTCAACTATTGAATATATCGTTAGTCCATGGCTCACATTGGAGTGCGACAGAACTCGATTTCCTGTCACCCACCTACGCTAACACATTGGTAACATCAAAATCTAGGACATAAAACATCAGAAGAGTCTGACTTACGCCTGGGAGCCATAACGAAGGGTAAAAAGTTCCCAATAAAGATGACACAAATGTAAGAAAGTGTATGTAGCACAATCCAATGTAAAACCAGCGAATGTAAACAAAGCCGTCATCTGCGTATAGCGCCACACGACGTCCTATTCGTCCGCTCCACTTGCCAACTACTTCCTGTGTTAAATTTGTCAAAATGATGGAACAACAATACATTTTTGAGAACCTGAAAACATGTATGTTTTTATCTGTACAAACCACTGTATGAGTTGCTGCCACCTAGTGACTGGAGGCTTGTTATGATTCAAGCATTACAGCAGTGGTACACTGATGTCCAGCGTGTCATATTCCATTGGACGCCCCTCCTGGCACCTCACTGCGTCCCCTCCCCCTCGACCCCCCCAGGTGTCCCGCCCCACTATTTGAGAAGTACTGGGTTAAACTATGAAAATTAATTAACTCGATTAATGTACTGATTCCAACAGCCCTGAACTTGGACACATCATCTTGTCCTGTTGTCCTGTCCACTTCCTCCTGCCTGGTCACCCAGTTCCATTTCCTCTCTGGGATAACTGTCAAAATCTTCCAGGAGACAAGGTGGGGTTTGTTTGGTTTTTTTTGTTTTGTTTTTTTTTTCAGCTCGTCTCGGCCCAGCTGGCAGATTGAGAGCCCGGTGTAATGTACAAGTCTGTTTTTATTATTCTTGCTGAGGGAACACTATTTCATCAAGTGCATGATTCCACAGAAGAGAGGAGATAGCCCCCGGCCCGGCTATATTTCTTCCAATCAAACATTCCAAGGGGAAAAAATGAGTGGGTGCCATCAAATCCCAGAATAATGCTGCCAGATTTTATGTAAAAAGAAGGACTGATGGACAAATACAGGAAGGCAAGACAAGTTTAATGACGTGTGTTCAGGAGCCGAGATTGGAAAACTGACAGAGAAAAGCAGCCTCTTTGCCGGAATATAAATTGTTGTGCGCTGTAAAAATGCTTTTATCTGAAGTGAATACGGGACGTAATACACGGGTCAGGGTTAAGTCATTTTCTCCGGCAAGTTAAGCGAATAATGAAGGCGAGCCCACGAGGAGAGGAGCACTGCTACTGCCAGTTTGTCTTCATTTATTATGCCAAATCTCCTGATTTTGGCGTCGGCGCGGTGAGGGCTGTGGCGCGCACCGGTGGACGACATATCGCTTAATTTACACAAGGTAATGAAAGCAGGGAATGGGAGGACAAAACAATTTACCTGCTGACATGGGAAGAAGTGATTTGCGAACACGGGGGGTGAGTGAAAGAGCAGGCAGAGGGCCAGGGCCGTGGGATGGAAGAGGAGCAGAGAGATGGGATGAAGGCAAACGGGAAGAGAGGGAGAAGGGGGAGGGGGTGGGGGGAGGGAGGGGTGATAAAAGAGGAGGGTGGAGGAGGGAAAGAAAGGATGAGAGAGACGGGAAACTCAGGCGTTAGCTTCGTCTTCTTAGGTGATGATGATGATGAGGAGGAGGATGATGAGGATGATGAGGAAGATGATGAGGATGAGGAAAATGATGAGGATGAGGAGGAGGAGGAGGATGAGGGGGGGAGGGAGGGGTGATAAAAGAGAGGAGGGTGGAGGAGTTAAAGAAAGGATGAGAGAGACGGGAAACTCAGGCGTTAGCTTCGTCTTCTTAGGTGATGATGATGATGAGGAGGAGGATGATGAGGATGATGAGGAAGATGATGAGGATGAGGAAAATGATGAGGATGAGGAGGAGGAGGAGGATGAGGGGGGGAGGGAGGGGTGATAAAAGAGGAGGGTGGAGGAGGGAAAGAAAGGATGAGAGAGACGGGAAACTCAGGCGTTAGCTTCGTCTTCCTAGGTGATGATGATGAGGAGGATGAGGAAGATGTGAGGATGAAGTTAATGACGAGGATGATGATGAGGAAGATGATGATGAGGAGGAGGAGGATGATGAGGAAGAGGATGACGTTGTTGATGAGGATGATGAGGAGCAGGAGGATGATTGGATGAGGAAGATGATGATGAGGACGATGAGGATGTTAATGCTGATGAGGAAGAAGAAGATGATGATGATGAGGAGGATGATGAGGACGATGATGATGATAATGCTGATGAGGAAGATGATGATAAAGAAGATGATGATGATGAGGAAGATGATGATGAAGATGATGATGAAGAAGATGATGAGGATGATGATGATGATGATGGCTTCAATGAGGACAAAGTCTTTCCTCTCTCTGTCAAACACACACACACACACACACACACACACACACACTAACCGCGTCCCAAACATCCCACACAAAAACATGTGCAATCACAGGGCGAAATGGACCTGGAATCACGAGGCTCTGCTCTGACGGACCTCCACTCACTCCATCTGTAATCACTTATGGAGGAGCCACTTGTGTGGCAGGGAGGCTGGGCTTCAACATCACTCTATGGCTGCAACAGGTGCTTTTTCACTGCCAGACCAAATCTCCGTCTGATTGTTGTCTCACACAGAAATATCCGACCGGTTCAGAGAACGCGTTCTCAACGGAGCTACGTGGGTAAAAAAAAAAATATATATAATAATAATAATAATAATAACTCAGCATCACACAATAAAACAACACGGGTCCAAATTTGGTCCAAACAGCCAATCAGTCCACAGCTTTGATGTACACGTTCTAAACAGGTCTCGATTGGCCATTCAGCTGATGGCCTTTCACACAATCAGAGAGAGAGAGAGAGAGAGACAGAGAGAGAGAGAGAGAGAGAGAGTCTGGCTGAGACTCCCTGACAATACAGATGGAGCAGCGCTGTAATTTTCCAATCACCGGCCCTTCAGGCCAGGCCACTTCTTAAGGCAGTAAGATCAGATGAGCTCCGGCATTTTCCCTTTTTTTTTAAGAGTCCAAACTCTATTTGTCTGCTCACAGGAACAAAAACAATCTTCAGTGAGGAGAGGGAGGAGGAAGGGGGGAGAGATTTGGTCTCTTTGGAAGAGGGTGGGGGGCTAAATGGGGAGCAGAAGGAGTGTGAGGAGAGGGGAAGACGGTGC
>NC_024307.1:5790002-5792323 GCF_000523025.1 Cynoglossus semilaevis | reverse complement strand
GCCGCCTCACCTGATTTGTACCTGATTTTCTCTTTATTTTGTTCATTATTCTTCATAATGATGAGTCCTAGGAAAGTGAGTGGTAAGGATGGTGGTGAGAAGAAGAAACGCATGATGACCATGGAAATAAAGCATGAAATTCTTGATAAATATGAGCGTGGTGCTCGCTAAAGAAATGATACAAAATCAAAAAAAGAACTAAACCTACTTCATTCTTTTTTAGGTGCTGACCCAGTAAACTTGACCAAACTTTTTTTTTATCCACAACCAATAAAGGAAACGTCAAGGAGGCTAACTCACTGGCCAATGAATATAAGAAATCCGCAAGTTGTTGCTTGTTAGCAGCATGCTAGCAGGTATCAAAATGTATTGTTGTGTTTGTGAAGCACTGGTAAGTACTAGACCAGCACTAGCATTTGGTATGTTAGCACTTTATTTGTGCCACATTGTATACTGTCTTGACCAAGGCTAGGTCAAGCTAACAAGGCTAATACCCGCAACCTCTTGTCTTCTCTTGGCTTCACCAACAGATATTTCTAGCGTTACTGCCACCTACTGGTTCTGTGGTCCCTCTCTGTGTCAACTCCATTTTCTGTAAAAACACAGGACTGAGCTCAGCTCTGTTTGAAAGAGAAATCACTTCTGGGGTTGTGGATGTGTCTGTGTGTGTGTGTGTGTGTGTCGGGGAGGGGGGGGGGGTCCCTCCACCCTCTCCTGACCACAGATCTCTCTGCAGGCTTGTTTCCCCTTCGCAATGAGAGGTGACAGTGAACAGTGGAACTCGTCAGCGTGAATAACACACAGTCACGCTCGGTGAGATCCTCTGGTGGAGCACGACACAGACACACATCCACGAGCTGCACACAATCACACACACACACACACACACACTGTTAGGCGACACTGTCAGACCCAGTGAACGGCCGTCCCTTACAGCTTAACTGGGGACAAATTGAGCAATTTGATGGGTTAACTTTCACCCGTTTTGTCGTCCGACCCAGGTTTGTCTGGCGGTGCAGTCACTCTCTGCAGCGCGGTGGCTCGCTGCGGACGTACGGGTTCTTAATGAATGCAATCAGCGTACAAACACTGCTGGGGAACGCACCAAAGGTCAGAGTGACATTTTTCAAGTTGACAAACTCAGCTGGGCTCACATTACCGTCCCATCAGGTCTGCGTTGGTCACATGTCCCTCACCCGTGTGCCGTTCTCTGGAGTCCGGCCGTGTCCTTCAGCGGTACCTTATGAACAGCAGTCCATAACAAAAACCAGTGGTCAGGCTTAATTTACCCACTTTCTCCGACCACTGCCCCATCAGCATATAGTATCACATAACTGCTAATGGGCTAATGGAGGGAAAGGGGGGAGGGGGAGGAGAAGGAGCGGGGGTGAGAGGGTGATGGTGATAGTTAGGGAAATGGAGCTCAGGTTCATCCAAACATTTAATAACTTATCCAATCAGGAGCCTCGGCCTCTTGCCGGGATAATTATATCATTTAAGCGACTCGGACGAGAGCGGCTAGCTAGCGTGGGCCCA
Organism: Cynoglossus semilaevis; assembly: GCF_000523025.1. Classification (NCBI taxonomy): domain Eukaryota; kingdom Metazoa; phylum Chordata; class Actinopteri; order Pleuronectiformes; family Cynoglossidae; genus Cynoglossus; species Cynoglossus semilaevis. Next base: position 5,790,787 of record NC_024307.1, on the reverse strand, counting down.
CTGTCTTACGGTGTCATCACGTAATTATGACTTATGTCGGAGCGGCCCAGAGAGCTGGACGCAGTCAGGTGGCCATAAATTTTAATGATAATTCTTCCACAATACGAATATTTCATTTCCAGCACAGGAAAAAAAAAACGGACGCTACCGCACGGAAAAGCTGAACCGTGGAAACAAAGGCCAGCTACAGGAAGAAGATGAGTGTGTGTGTGTGTGTGTGTGTGTGTGTGAGAGAGAGAGAGACATATCTGAGAAAGGTGAGTTTGCCCCGGACAGACACAGGCTCTTGATTGTGCAGCAGGATCAGGTTCTGTGGTCACTCACTCGCCGGGACGCCAACGTCAGGCCTGTCTGAGGGCTAAACACCCGAGTGTAGTCTGTTTCAATGGAAAAAAACAGCAACTGACACTCCACGCCGCAGGCCAGCGGCTGACCTCATTCCAGGAGGAAAGCCTGGCACGTGAAATATGGAAGGTTGATGCTTTAATTCTCAGCGCGGCTGCAGTTTCTAATAACTTTCCAAGAGTTGGAAAAAAGAGTAAAGGCCATAACAGTCAGAAAATAAATGGGGTATAATAAAACGGTCAAATGGCTTTTTTTTTTTTAAATAGCTGTAAAATGGCTAATTAGCCCCTCTATGATTAATCATTGTGGGAGCACGCATTGGGAGGTTTTTAAATCTCCTGGCATTTAATGGTTTTCTGCTAAAATAATTTTACATTTGTGGTGTGATTAAAAAATATCGTGTGATCTTCCTGACCTTTGGGTTCCGTACTGGGGGGCCG
>NC_024307.1:5788571-5789150 GCF_000523025.1 Cynoglossus semilaevis | reverse complement strand
GGGGCGGGGGGGAGGTTATATTTTTATATTTAAGTCAGGCCTGGCTCATTTCATGCCTCGGCCATAAATATAACATACTAACATGTCTCCTACAATCGTAAATATTATCGTAAGGCTACACCACAGGATGAGGGGTATTGATTTCCACAGACAGGTGGCCGGCCCAGATATTCTTCTCTTATGAAGAAGGAAGAAGAGCGAGAGAGAGAGAGAGGACAGAGAGAGCTCAGACCAGAGAAGCCGATCTCCCTTGCACTTAATATTAATGTCTGTTTTGTGCCGATCGCGTTTCAGGAGGACCCGGCTCGGGCGGCGGTGAGATTGAATGACACAGATTACCTGTTCAGAAGGCCCCGGGAGACGGCTGATTGATAATGCATGACACAAAAATGTTTTTGTTTACCCACAGATATGGCTTTGAGACAGGCTTGAGTTTCTTGTGTTTTTTCTCCCGAAACCTGATTCAGCGGGCCGAGGTGGATTGCGGGAAGAGTCTCGGGTCAGGAGGTCTCGACGGAGAGTCAGCGGCGGAGTCTGGCTCTGCAGGTACCAGTTTATCGTAGAGTGGGTGGTGGGCGG
>NC_024307.1:5787576-5788519 GCF_000523025.1 Cynoglossus semilaevis | reverse complement strand
GTTGTCCTAGAGGGGATATAACAGGAAAACATAATCTCACACCAGCGTTTCATTCCTTCAGCAGCATTAGATTAGATTGAAACTTCACCGCACACTTTCCCGGGGCTGTCAAATGAGCTGTCAGTCATGCGTCAGCGCCGGGGCCTCTGCTCATCGGCTCTAATACATCACACAGTCGTTTATGTGGATCAGTATGAGCAGGACTCTCCACACACAAACAGCGGCGGCTGCTCCGCCGGGACGCGGCGTGATTGATAACGTTTCCCCAGCTCTTCGCTCTCGTGCCCATTTGTACAGTGGAGGTTTGGAGAAGGGGCCCCCCGGTGGCCGCTGACATCCACGGCGCCCATCAACGTGGCGGCCGCCTCTCAGAAAAATAGACCAGAACGGGCAGCGTTCCATTCACAACGTAAGGGCAGATGGCGCCGCGGCGTCGGTGCCGTGGCCCGAGCGTAGTCCATTAGATGGAGTGTAGACGGCGCCACGTTATCACAGCCCAGAGATGTTCACTGTTCATTTACACTGCCCTGCAGTTGTTGCACTTCAGAAATCCATGAGCGTGGGCCGGAGCGCGGCTGTTGGGATCACTGTTGGGAGGCCAGGGCTTGTTCTGTGTGCCGTCCTATTGGCTTATTGGCCCAGTTAATGGGCTCTTGGCACATGGACAGCTATCCATCCCAATCTGTGCTTCACTAATCCAATAGAGCCAACCTGCTTGGCATGAGACAGACTCATCTGTCTGTGCTGTTCATTAATAAGACCCCTCTGTGGCGCTGTGCCGTGGAGTCGGGCCGGAAAACAAACCCTTGATTCCTGTGCAGGTCTGAGGTTCAACTCCAAGTGAAAAAGCCACTGAGGTTTAATGTTGAGCAGTGGAATGATAATAATGTTTCTAATCTTGTTACTTAGCACACTGAATTGTCTTCCACGTTAATGATGGACT
>NC_024307.1:5784127-5786238 GCF_000523025.1 Cynoglossus semilaevis | reverse complement strand
CTCCAAAAGTCACGTGCGTGGATGTCGCTTTAACCCGAGTGTTTTAAACGCACCATTAATTTTATTAGAGCAGCGTGGCTCACACGCAGACGTATAAATATATTAATTATGAGATAAATGAAATCTGCAAATATCTTCTGTACGGCTGCACGGAGAATCTGAAATAAAGATTGGATCTAGGGCGCCGTGTAGTTCACTACTGGGGATTCTTTTAAAATTCCTATACTTCCAGAATTAAATGAGATTTTATTTAACCAATTAAAATATATTACGGTCACTTACAGCGGTCCCTAACCTCAGGCAGCGGTGGCTCAACCTGAGGCACCAGTGGCTCAGCCTGAGGCAGCTGCTTATATACAGTGTGTATAATCTGACAGTGTCTTAAATGAAACACTGAGAAGTAAATATCAACGTTATTTAACGTAACACTTAACATTAATTAAAGGGGATTAAAAAATAAACAATATATAAAAATAAATCCTAAATTTATAATCAAAACACTTCTTTACTACTGAATAAATGACTCAAACTGGACAATACTGTAACTTTTGATTTACTCCAATTTTACATTTATGAATAAAAAATAAAACTAGACTCTAAATGTTTGATATTTCTGTTACAAGTATCGATTTGACTAATTTGACTATTTTAATATATTTTTAACTTAATTTAATCACATTTAAAAATACAATTTAAAAGCATTTTGTTATATTTTAGCACTTCAGGGTAAACTGGTCAATAATCAGAAGTCAGGTTTTTTTCCCCCTAAAATCATAAATAATATAATAATTCGGTCCAGTCCCGGGTAAAAACAAAGAGAGGGAATCTTATTTATTTATTTTATCCAGCCAAACACGGCCGTGGAGTTGGTCCACTCCGTTGTCTCCACGCAAACAGAGGGAGTAACTGACGGTAATTAGCCCCGCCAGGTCCTGACACCATGTGCAGTGCAGACAAACACTGCCCCCTAGTGTTAACATGGGGAAGAAAGTTAAACTTGAATGCATCTCAACCCATCATGTACATCATGTCGTGTTGAACAAACGTCAGACACATTAATAAACGTCCTTCCTGTTTTTTTAATTATAACTGAGGCTGCGTTTCAAACAAATGATTCATTTTTAATAAGATATTTTTTTTGTTTTTGCGATTGATATTGTGATATGTTGGATAAGTTGGATAAATCTAAAATAAAATAAATTATTTTTTTCCTAACAAATGGTCAGCGAAATAAATGATACGTTCATGTTTTTCTGTCTGACTCTAAAAGTTATTTTTTCTTTATTGTTAACATTTTTATCTCATGTCTTTACGTTAACTTTGACTGTAGAAATTAGATTAACACACAGTTTCAACAGTGACAATCTGTTGACTTCTGCTATATCGACTTGTTCAGATTCTTAGTATTTTTTTTATGTGATTTCTTAGACGTCAATGGGTGAAAAAGACGACATATGTTTTGTAAGTACAAAAGGTTATTTTCATAAATATATTTATTTTATTCACTGTATATTTCGACTCAGTTCATTGGTCAACAACCCTGACTACAACCCTCACTCCACCCTAACCTCAACTACAGACTCAGGGACCTGGTCATGGTCCCACTTCAACGACCAAAGTATCAGTAAAATCAGCAATGTTCTTAAATACAGTTCTAAATATGAGCACACATCAGCTCAGCTGCACCAACTGTTCTGATCCAGAGCAGCGGAGACCACAGTCAGACAACACACACACTGTACTGTCCACTGTACACAGGTGTACACAGGTGTACACAGGTGTACACTGTACTTACAAACACACCAACAAACACACACACACCGACACAGTCAGGATTCCAGGCGGACGTCTCAGGCCGGTCGCCGCCATTATCCCGTCCTCTAGCCTAAACACGCAGTTTTAATTTCAAAGCTCTGATTAGCCGATGATTGCATGACAGCCGCCGACCAGGTTCCCTTCTCGCCCGGCTCCCAGACTGCAACTCAATCACGGCCAATTAGTGGGTCCCCAAACACTCTCTCTTATTAGAGGACTCATAATCGACTCATTGTGTCCTGATTTGGCAAATAAATCACTCTGGAGGCTGCTAACCCCACATCCCTCACCCCCCC
>NC_024307.1:5734347-5784085 GCF_000523025.1 Cynoglossus semilaevis | reverse complement strand
CCTCCAAACATTTCTCCCCCCACCCTCCGTCTGTAACTGCCCACTCCCCGTCTTTGCCTTGTCCAGGGGCTTCAGTGACAATGTTTTTTAAGACGTGCCTCTCATTGGAGCTGACAGTTTGAGCAACGCCGGACTCCCCCACTCTCTCTCTCCCTCTCTCTCCCTTTCTCTCTCTCTCTCTCTTTTTTTTTCTTTTCCCCCTGAAGAATGAAGAATAATTTAGCAGCTAAGGCAGGGCAGGCAGCACGCGGGTGTCCTTGTCCTACAAGGTTAAGAATCCATTCCATTTGAGCAAGAAAGGAGTGAATTAAAATAAATGATGGCCAGATATTTATTGCGAGTTTGTAGATGAAGCCAAGTCACTCCAGTGTGGACCGGCGGGGCCCCGCGCTGCCAGTGGCTCAGTGTAGCCGAGTGACCTCGCAGCCTAACTGGGGAATTACACTCAATGTCACACGACTCCTATTCTGTGATTCATTTTTATATTTATATACCAATATATATATATATATTTATATCCATACGTTCTAATGTTGGGGACATCAGGGCAAATGAAACAGCAATGCAATATATGTGAAATTATCTGGTCGGGGGGGAAAGCTAAAAATAATTGTAATTTGATGGAAACACAGAGATTCTTGAAGAAGACTGAACTTTGGAGACCCGGACGAGGAGATCCCCAATGAGACGGGAGACGTGACCCAAATGTTCTTCAGCCCGGAAAACTTCCAAGAATGGTCTGCCGTGTATTATATTAGTCTATAAAGTTTCAGGGAAAAGTAAGAAATACTCATTTACGGCAACCGCAGCTGTGAGGTAGACGTAAATGTCCTTTATTTTAAAAACACGATTGTTTAGGAAATGTGGTTAGATCAGACAAAGAGTCAAAATAATGTAACGTAATTTTATTTTCTCAACCACTAAGACTGAGTAAAGGAGTATTTTAAATACTCAGGTATTGCTAACTGCTAACAAATGTAACGTTTGCTTAACATAAAGTTGAGTATTCATCAATCTGCTATCGATTAATCTTTCCTGGGGTCACGGAGGAGGCTGAGGTCAAAAACTACCACCTGAACCCTACGTTTATACCTGTGATTATTTAAAGCGACGGAGTCAAACCCCTGGCTCATGGACCACCTATTGCGCACAAACCACCTAAATCTGGTCCGCAGCTAGAGATGAAAAAATAAAATTAAGATTCCTTTATAACCAATAGGAAAGTAGACAACAACATGGAGATTCTTGACATTGGACATTGGAGATGTATATATGTGTATATATGTATATATTAGCTGTTGACATATACGTAACTACATGTATATATGTCTATATATGTATATATTAGCTGTTGGCATATATGTAAATACATGTACATATGTCTATATATGTATATATGAATATATATTAGCCGTTGGCATATATGTAAATATATGTATATATGTGTATATATGTATATATTAGCTGTTGACATATACGTAACTACATGTATATATGTCTATATATGTATATATTAGCTGTTGGCATATATGTAAATACATGTACATATGTCTATATATGTATATATGAATATATATTAGCCGTTGGCATATATGTAAATATATGTATATATGTGTATATATGTATATATTAGCTGTTGACATATACGTAACTACATGTATATATGTCTATATATGTATATATTAGCTGTTGGCATATATGTAAATACATGTACATATGTCTATATATGTATATATGAATATATATTAGCCGTTGGCATATATGTAAATATATGTATATATGTGTATATATGTATATATTAGCTGTTGACATATACGTAACTACATGTATATATGTCTATATATGTATATATTAGCTGTTGGCATATATGTAAATACATGTACATATGTCTATATATGTATATATGAATATATATTAGCCGTTGGCATATATGTAAATATATGTATATATGTGTATATATGTATATATTAGCTGTTGACATATACGTAACTACATGTATATATGTCTATATATGTATATATTAGCTGTTGGCATATATGTAAATACATGTACATATGTCTATATATGTATATATGAATATATATTAGCCGTTGGCATATATGTAAATATATGTATATATGTGTATATATGTATATATTAGCTGTTGACATATACGTAACTACATGTATATATGTCTATATATGTATATATTAGCTGTTGGCATATATGTAAATACATGTACATATGTCTATATATGTATATATGAATATATATTAGCCGTTGGCATATATGTAAATATATGTATATATGTGTATATATGTATATATTAGCTGTTGACATATACGTAACTACATGTATATATGTCTATATATGTATATATAAATATATATTAGCCTTTGCAATATATGTAAATATATGTATATATGTATATATGAATATATATTAGCCGTTGCCATGTATGTAACTATATACATAAATGTATATGAATATATGTGTGTGTGTTTATATATGTATATAAATATATATTTACATATATCCCAACAGATCATATATACATATATATTCATGTATGCCAACGGCTGATATATATTCATATATACATATATACACATATATATACATATATATTTACATACATGCCAACAGCTAATTCAATTGAGAGAATATTCAAAGCAACAAAACATTTTGTTGAGAGCTAGAACTAGCCAGGTATACTGAAATCCTTTCATAAGTACTTACTGTACAAGTACAAGTGATGTTTAGTACAGTAGAACAGGAAGTGGTACAAAGTCTTTATCAATGAATGTCTGAAAAAAAGCTTGAAAATATATGTTTTTTAAGGTGGGGAGACTAAGAAAAATATTATATAATAATAAATTAAATTTAAATTAACGAGTAATGAGGGAACAGTAACAGTAACATTCAAGTCCAAGTTCAAAGTTAGAGGTTCTTAGTTAGAGGGCTGGCTCTGTAATGGTTTGGGGCTGCAGAAACACTTTTTGAGCTATTTTTTAAAAATGACTCAATATTATTGCATCAAATTTCGTCAATCTAAGTTTTATCGTGTTCCCTCCTCTGTCCCATTTTCTGTATTGGACGGTGAGAAACAAAGGTGGCTAAAGACGCGCGTACACCGCTGAGCGCCCGCCCCTCCTCCCCTCCACCAGGGGCTGTGACGAGTGCGTTGAGTGGTCATTAGTCTCTGTTTACAGTGGAGGAAAACTAGCCAGCTGGTATGTGACGTGTGATGTGCCTCGCTGTTGTAGATCACGGTGAGACCCCGTGGCAGAGTTGCGGAGGCCCAGTAACCCCGTTCCCCAGGTGAGCCAAAGAGACCGCGGCGAGCCCTCAGCAGATGGAGCCTCCAGCGCTCCTCGTCTCTCTTCCACCAGCAAAGGAGAGGTGGAGCGAGCGCCGGAGGTGGGAATGGCCCCGGCCCCCGTCATCACAGATGCCAGGAGAAGGCTGAGACTCCTGAGGGGCCCTGCTGGGAGGCTGCTGGGCCAGAACAGGTGCAATCTCAGCCCCTCAATCCCTCTCTGTCAGCACCTCCGTGGTGGAGCCCTCGCTCTCTTCCTGTCACACACACACACACACACACACCGGAGGTGTTGTGAGGCTACATCCAGCCCCTCCCTCCCCCCAGCAGTCCAAATCCATGCACCAAAGAATTTATGACCAGACATTTCCGTTGTTGTCCTGTGACTTTTTGGTTCATGGAGAACCAAATTAAAAAGCGCCGAGTTCAGAGCAGAAGTGCATGTTTGTGACCCCACCCCCGAGGGCAAAACTCTGGAGTTCAGTTGACTCAGCCATTTCACTCTGCTGCCCGCGTTATTGTGAGTTCCTCGCCTGACCTCACTCCAAGAAGGGCGCCAGAACCATTCTCCCATCAGCCCTTGCTTTATCACCAACTGCAACAAGACAAAGAGGCGACGGCGGCGGCGTGTTCGTACCTGGCTGCGACCAGCCGCCTGCACGACGGAGAGAGTTTATGACAACAGGGGGCGGGTGGCGAGGTCCAACAGGCCACCTTGACCTGTCCCCGCTCTGAGGACCTTAGTGAACCTTGTCCCATTGCAGCCGACCTGGACAACGCAACCAGCACTGAGTTATTATCATAATTTCCCGGAGAGGCAGTGCCGGGCCTCGGCGACCAGAGAGGCATCCATGTTTTACAGAATGTTTTGTGTTTTATTGCCTTTAAGTCACTCATAGGCCAGCGGAGAGGACCCACAATGATAAGAAAACCAGTCATGTGAAAAATGAAGAAGCCGGCTCCGAGGACTGAGGGGTGAAGAAGGGAAATAATAAAATACCTGACAAATGTGGGGCTGGACTGTATTTCATGTTCAAACCCATCTCACCTCCCAACCCTCGGCCACGCTTAAAACATATGAGGACGAAAAGGGAAAACAATAATAATGAATTCAGCCGACGCGACTGTCTCCACCAGAACAGAATCGTACTCACGTGGTTGTAGCTCACGTTTCCTCCGCCCACTCCCCTCGCTGGTTCTTCGACATCGTTCAGGCGTTTTAAAGACGTCCTCATCGTGTCGTGTCCGACTAAAAAAAGAGACAAAGAACAACAGAATGTTTACAAAGGCAAAGTTTAAAAAGAAAATCCAAACAAACAAAAACTTCTCAAACCTTCAGTCTCTCTCCTCTTCTCCCACAATCCTCTGCAGACTTTTAAGGCTGAGGAGATGGAAAAACAAATAAAACATTGGTTTAAATCTACGCTTTTGTTTCTGAGACAAATCCTCTCTTGATCAGAAAAATGATATTGATCCGTCTGCTTTAGTTCTACGGCACGGATTTCTCTTCTTTACACCTAAAACATCAGGGCGTCTTTGCAGCAAATCAACGTCAGCAGCTACTTTTTGAGGGGCTTGATGTGAAGGTCAAAAGAGTCCTGTGAATACTGTTGATTTTGCTTTAGCGTCTCTTCCATCAGAAGTCAAACTGAACTTTATCACCATCTTATGAGATCATGAGTAAAAGAAGGAGACGGCTTTTTTTTAAACCCATATTCTCCTCCTCGCGGCTGCCGCGTGCCACCTGACTTCAGCGGTGTGTCCGTCAGGTCGGCGACAGCTAAACCCGTGGCAGACACTCGTGGCCCCTGGCGGAATGAGCCGGTCCTAATATTTCTTGAGCCTCGGCGTGTCTGTCCTCACCCCTCACTCTGTGTCAAAGGGGCCCTCGACATGAGGTCCCAGTTATCTCCACATCTCCCCCATTTTCCTTAATTACACCTTGGCATATTGCACTTGGAGCGTATGGAGGCAGATACTGAGAGCAGATAAGATGTACAAACTTCTGTCAACACCGCAGCATATTAGCAAGAGCTGGAAGCGTATTATCTCTAATATATCCACCCAATTAGAGCCTAATATCAAAATACACACAGGACCAGCCTGGTCACGACCCAGAGTGGGGGGGGGAGGGGGGGGCAACACAAACAGGACCATGGTGTGTTTTTATTAAAATAGTTTTTCTTCCTCGCCTTTTGTTTTGCTACAAAACGCCACAACGTGAACAGTCACTTCCACCAGAGGAGCCAATAAAAACAGAGATATATTAGCCATTTAAACGCAGCGGCCTGAGAGCTGCACGTGCTCAGATGGTCCGCGCTGGGCCTACGCCTTTTTACGGTGTGTTTCTTTAGTAACAAATTGCTGCTTTAAAAATAAACCGTGTACGGTCACACGGGAGAATCTATTTTCCTTCATAAAATCGGAACGTCGTGTCACATTTGTTCCAACAAATCAAGGAATTTTAAACGCAGCATCATTACCAGGACAATTTGAAGGAAATGTCAGAGGAGGGAAGCATACATTGTTTTTACTTTGTTTTTTTTTTTTTTTGTTTTTTTTTACACAGTCATAATAATGGCTCCATTATTTTAATGGAAAAATGTCAAGGATAAATAAATGCAGCGGTAAACCCATGTGGGGCCTTTGTCGACTGATCTGATAAACACAGGCTCAGCTCAGCTCCCAGTGACACGGTGTTCATCTGAAGGCTATCACCACAAACACACAGCTCTGTGGAAACACCACTGTCTCCTGCTGGGAAACAAATGTAAATGTTCACTTAAAGACAGAGTTAATATTATTATGTCCCTTTTTTTTTAAGGCAGTCAAATTGGACAACGCAATACAGTTTTAAGGCAACGTCTTTTCACATTCTACAACATTCCTGCCCTGTGAAAAATTCTGCAGAATTTAACAAAAATAAATACATAAAATATTAGTACCGTATTGAGCCATAGCACAAACAGAGTTGTTAATGAGAAATGCTAAGGCTAATAATACTTAATAATAATAATAATAAACTAAGGCTAATAATAATAATAATTTCTGCTTTATATGAGAGGTTCTCAACAGGGGGTCCATGGTCCATACTTGGTACACAGGGGACACTGAAGGAATGAAAGTAACTATGAAAAAAAAAATCTCCAGGATAACCTCATAATGCTTAATGCTAACAATAAAAATGTATGCTCCAAAACAGAGGTCTTTAACGGGGGGTGCACGACCCATAGATGGGACATAGGGGGCGTTGTAGTTACCACTTCAACAGCAACCAAAAGGTTACAACAAAACCGCTAGAATTCTCAACACCTCCAAAAAAAACAAAACAAATAGAAATACAGTATTACTGTACATACAGTAGTACAGGCATTAATCTGACTGTATTCAAATGTATTCAAATAGAAATAGAGTATTACTGCACATACAGTAGTACAGCCATTAATCTGACTGTATTCAAATGTATTTTAAACAGCAGTACACACACACACACACACACACACACACACAGTCACACGAAAACAAAGGTGGAGAGAGGAGAGAGTGGAGAGGTCACTTTGAGAAACTGGATTCACACATGTGCCAAATTCCAAACAGCGTCTCCGTCTCACTCTTCCTCTAATCCTCTTCTCACATCCACCGCTGCTGAGGGCCAATCATGTGAGGCGGGCCACAACCCCGCGATCGCCGGGCCCTAATCTGTGTCCCCGCCCCGTCCAAAGTCCACCTCAGACAGCCGCAGCAGCCGACTGCCAGCAGAGGAGTGGCAGGCTTAGCCCTCCCTGGAGGGACAGCTAGAGGTTGTCTCTACATGGATGGACACTTCGCAGCTCAGCAGGGGCGAGAGGAAGGGGCAACGTAGCAGCTGCTCGGGGCATATGGGCAGAATTCATTAAGTCTCGTTAAATAAGCCAATTGTGGAGGCGGTAGGAGAGAGAGAGAGAGACAGAGAGAGAGAGAGGGGAAAAAAAAAGTCAAGTGTTTGTATGTCCAATAGAAAATCAGACGCAGGGAACACTCACTGAGTCTGAGCACTGAGCTCAAATATTGTGCAGCACAAATATCCAGCGAGACGCGGTGGTCGTCCGGGGGTATTACGCTTGATGAAGTTGATTCAAGGCGGACCGAATGGAAAAGAAAAAAAAAAACCTGGATCTGTTTGTGATGGGCTGTGATTGAGCTGTTCGATGCATGGATGCTGCCGTCCTTGAGGGCTTCGCTGTGCACCTCCAAACACCCAGAGACTGCTGCGTGTCTCCGACATCAACCTCATCACAATCTGTAAATGTTACAGCTGTTTCACTAATGGACCTGCGCCGCCTTTATATTCACACACATGAACCAAAGGCAGGAGTGAATGCTGATGCAGCCGCCGTTGTATACACTGTATTTCATAAATGTGAGCAGATCTTGAACCAACAACCTCCCCCCTCCCTTCTCTCCCCCCATCCTGGGTTTGTGTGTCTTTCTGTACTTATGCCGGGGTCTCAGACACAAATGAGCTGAGGACCACGGCTGCCACTGTCATTCCATCGACGCGCCACATCAGGATGTGATGTTCAATATTGATAAATCCACCAAAAGTCGGTACAAGTCGGTCAAGGGCAACTGGACGTAATTCACGTCTCATCCACAAGGGGTTCTTCAGTTCTAACTCACTGCTGGGAAGTTCCTGGTATTTAACCTCAGGGCCAAACACCCGAAGGGGGCGCCACTGATGTGTAACTGTTCCTTGACCTTGAATGGAATCGACGAGGAGGTACCGGTCCGTGTGGGTGGGTTTCCTGGAGACCAGTGGTTCTCAAACTGTGGTACGTGTACCAGCGCTCTCTAGTGGTACGTGGGGAAAATTCATATTTTCACATTTACATTTTCAATTGAATAAATCTGAACCACACCATGCACAATTAATCCAACATTGTCGACTCACATCATGTTTCCCAGGAGTTTATGAATAATGTCTACTGACGAGGGTCGTGGAGGTTTGGGACTTTTAAAAATATGGGTTTTGGAATCACAGCTGTAGACTTCAGTGTACTAGGTCCCCAAAATAAAAGGTTTTAGAATCACAGCTGTAGACTTCAGTGTACTGTAGGGTTATAGGTTCCTGGCCTTCCTTATGTCACCGCACGGTCCAGAAAGGCCGGCATGTTTCCTACGACCCCAACTGGGCCTTCACCAAATCCACCACCTCCAAAAGAAGGAACATGAGGAGAAAACCAACAAATAGAATAACCATACGTTTCTAGTGTCTCTGGAAAACTCTTTCTCAGACAAATACTTGCTCCAAAGGACAAAATACCCGTGAGGACGTCCCTGACCTCTACATCAGGGAAACCAAACAACATACAACAACAAGATGGCGACGTAACCCCAGAACGCTGTAAGTCGATGACATCGTAAACTGGGGAAATCCTGCGGTGAAATAGTACAGTAAAAATCCTATTTTTAATCCTTAAAGGAATAATTAAAGCTTTTCAGTAATTAAATAAAAAAAAACATACCTTAAGTTCAAACTTATTTTTGACATCTCGTCACGGGCCAGAAGTGAGAGGGTTCGTGGGCCAGACCTGGCTACTGGGCCAGGAGTTTGAAACCCTAATGATAATGTAAGAAAAGTTAAGAATCAATTGAGAGCTGAGGTTTGGAGATAAATTTGATTTTTTTTTTTAAACAAAGCAAAATGGACAAAGGATATGTTTAAATGTATCCCATTAAACCACACTTTGGAGAAGTGGTTAGAACTACTGTCTTAGAGTAAAAAAAACAAACTTGAAGACATTTCAGCAATGGTGACCAGGAACTGTTGAGTGCCAGGGTCTTTCATACTGCAGAAATAAACAGAATAAAAAGAATTAATAATCCACATGTGAAGCTCCAACAACACACAGTATGTTGTACCTAAACTGTAACTTTCAGCACTTTAACTTTGACCTGTCGATACCTGACACCAGCAGCTGTCTTCACCCACACTTATATCCATTCCTTGTTATCCAGCAAAAGGTATAATGTATGCTAATCCCCCAGGTGTCAATAGGAAGTGTGTTCAATGCATTTGAGATAATAGTGAAGAAGGCGTCGCTGCTATCGAAGAGCTGGAAGATAAAGTCAATGGCACAGTCAATAACAATAGGGTTGTAGGCTTTAATGAGGAATGTTCATTTGAAGACAATCAACCGGATTTCAGCTTAGCTGATTATCAACCTTGGACTTGTGCGAGGGTACGAGGATGTTGATAAAGTTGGCCGCGCGCGCGGAGGACATTTTTATCCAAAATCACTTTGCCTTTTGGCTGTTTTAAGTTGAAGACTACAAAAACAAAAAACCCGGACAAAGACGAGGAAGGTCAGCAGCCGCGTTACTGTAGCGAGACGACGCGCTTTATTTAGAAAAGGCAAGAAATGTTCTATATACACTTTTTATATACACAATTTACATGATGAACAGAAGAGTAAGTGAAGAAGGTGACGTAACCAAAGTCCCTGGTCCGGTTGTGTGATGGACTTCCTCTGCAGCTTTTTCATCTCTGAGTCCGAGCCTCGTCCTCATGTTACAGGCAGCGCGGCCTGATCCTCATTCTCTCCTTGATCCCATTCCATCAGCAGCTCGGAGGACACCTCTGTAAACAGATGATCCCAGTCCCAGCTCACATCATCCTGCCCAGCAGAACAGAGAAGACGGAGGAGAGAAGAAGAAGAATTAGGAGGCAGGAGGAGACACGGAAGAAAGAAAAGAGATCATGGGCAACATAGGGAGCAGCGGGAGAACGGGGGGAGGGAGCCGAGGCCGTTAATGTACACATCATAAATCTTGATTACCTGTGAGACGGAGTGGCAACCTCCCCCGGTGCTCCAGAAACAGCTGGACAGGCCGTCGCTGGGAGCTCACAAGCTATATTTACTAAAAAACTCACTCACCTCCTTCACCTCCTGCTCCGGCGCTAGAACCTTGGTGAGGAGCTTCAAGTCAATCTCTCCATCCTGAAGGAAGAACACAGTGGAATTGACTGAGCTTGCACAAACTGGGCTGATGCAGCTGTAAATGGACAACCTTGACGAGGAGGAGCTTTAGAAAAAAAAAAAAAAGACGTAAAAATAAATGTTCTTGACTTACTAACGTCTGGAAGGCAGAGTAATACTTCAGATCGTTGTCCAGGTCTCTGTAGGTCATCACTCTGTTCACCTGGACGCTGCAAAGGTGGAAAACATTTATGGGAAAGTCAGCGCACTTTCTTATACTGTAATAAGAATTTTAAAAGGTTGTAGTTCAGTACAGAGGGTCCTCGACTTACAGCTAAGTTCCAATTCTACGGTGTGACCTAACTTGATTTTTCTTGCAAGTCAGAACTCACTGACCTACGCTGACACAGTGGTGACTCATAATCCAGGACATAAAAACATCAAGAATCTGACTAACACCTGGGAGCCATAATGAAGGGCAAAAACGCAACACAAACGAAAGAAAGCGAATGCAGCACAATCCGATGTATGGAGTAAAACCAGCGAATGTAAACAGAGTCGTCTTCACCGTACAGCGCCACATGATGGCGTATTTGTGCGCTCCACTGGTCAACTAGTACTGATGTAAAATTTGTTTCAACACCGTCTTGATGGAACAAGACTTTTGAAGATGTCGTAAACCGAGGACCCCTAGTGTTCCTTATTAGGTTTTGGATAACAGTGACTCCTCACTGTTATAATCTCTGTGTCTGAGAACAAGGGTGGAAACAACTGCTAAATGCGTGTGACCTCTGACCTCTGATGGACACAGCACCAGTAGGATTTCTTGAACTGAGCTCATCTGACATTAGCTTCAGTCCTTATTCTTATAGATGTGCAGTATTTGTGTTCTGTGAACAGATCAGTTCATTCTTAAGGTTTTGGGAACGACGGACGTCAGAAGGTGAATGATCATCCAGACTGTTGTGGACAAGGTTGAACATCCCAGGCGGAGGCCTCCTAACCTTTGCAAGAATGATTTAAATCGAGATTTATTTTCTCTGGAACTGAATGGATTTTCACACCATAAAACCAAAGATGGTTCTGCACAAACTGTCTGACATTTGCAGTCATACGTCATGAACTGAAGGCCTCAGTTTTCTACTGAACAAATATCTGGCAGCCTAACAACGAGGAATCTGGCAACAAAGACCAGTTATTCCAAACCGAGGCAGACCAAGAAAAAGAAAAAACCTCTAGCTGTAAAACTGCAACACTTCATATCACTTATGAAAAAAACAGTGGTAAAGTCGCCTCGGTCTCAGCATTTTGGAATGTTTTCAGTTCTAAAATCAATTATCTCATGTTGCCCTCTCTTCTGTGATTGTTTTTTTTTTCTAGCGCGTCCAAAGCAGCTGCAGAACTTTCACACGTCCACAGACCCAGACGGTGAGGAGGCTGTGGGGAAGTTCAGAGTCAGTGCAGAGTGAGGATCAAGACCACAGAAAGCAGGGGAGACTTGCCAAGTGGTAAACGCTTCAAATTGAAACCCAGCTGCTTATCTGTGGGTCGGAATTAAATCGGGCGGGGGCTCTCAAAGTGGTCGGGGGCCTAGCAGTGCATGCCAGTCCTACTTACTGCACATTACACGCTACATTGCCCCCACAATGAGTTCAATGTGGATATTATCTCGCACAGAGAGCAAGCCCCAGCCTAATAACCTCCACCGCTGTCATAGCCTTGCTACATATTCGACACATGTCGGCGTGTCTCTCACTGCCCTGTAAATCAAAGGCCTCAGTTAGGAAGGACCCTGGTGGAGGAGTTGCATAAATCACACTCTAATGTTATTTCTCCATTTCAACAGATAAAGCAAGGACAGGTAACCATGGAAGTCCGCTGGAGAGCCGGGCACCGTGACCTCTCCGTGTCTGTGTGTGTGTCTGTGTGTGTCTGTGTGTGTGTGGTACCTCGGTGGAGCTGCAACTTGCATGGTGAGGTCTTCTTCCTGGACTTCATCAAGGTCTGGAATCACTGGAATATCTAAAAAAAAAAATTATGTTAACAACTCAAACAATCAAAATTTTTACAGGGTTTTCAAATTCAAACTCCTCAAAGCCGAGGCCGCCCTTTCCCAAAACCCTGTCGGCCTGCCCTAACACCCACACACACACACCTCTGCAGTAAATGCATCTTCTGTGTTCATGATGCATTTCCACAACAACTGACAGAATGGATTTGAAACATTTATTTTCACATCTTCTTAAAATGAGCACACATGAACGATTTTTCCAACAGCAAATAATTTCACTGCCACTTCATGCAGGCCGCTCCCTATGACTCTTTGGCGCCCCCTAGGGGAGGTGCACCTCACCTATTGAAAACCACTGCTCTAATACACATCATGTACACACTGCAGGAACGAGCCTTCGCTGAAAATACCATCTGAACACAGGTTTTAACTTCAGGTCAGACGTCGGCTTCTGTCGGACCTGCCTCACAAAGTCGAGTTAGAAGATCTTTTCAAATTCTTGACATTTTTCCTTATTAAAATTCCATGATTTAGACATAAAAACACGTGTTCCACCCATAACCCAAAAAATCAAAAACGACTTATTGCCGTTGATCACAATGAGTGGTAATTAATCCACAGCTCCCGTGTGATTAATTAGATGATTTTGGTTTAATTATTTGACAGTCCTAGATCCAACACAGAGCTTCCAGAGGCACATATTTGTGGAAGTATGTTTGTATTCTGTCACTTTTTACCCCTCCCCTCCTCCAGTTACATCCTCATAAGAGATGCCCTGTCACAGTCGCCATGCGGCCATGAATATTCAGCAGGTGAGGCGGCAGCTCCTCCTGCTGTGTGAGGGCTGTTGGCCAGGGGCTCCCCTGAAAGCACCCCCTGCTACCTTAGCATTTGGGCCCTGTCAGCGCCGCCCAACTCCAGGACCCGCGGTGGCCGCGGCGCCGACCTCCTTGTCCACTCTGCCACTCCGATCGGAGCGGCGTCCAGCCATGTGCAAGAGTATTTGCTGGTGAGCCCATCTGTGTGGGGTCGGAAGTCACAGCGTGGCCTGGCAGGGGCTGCGGAGCCAGGAGCCGCCAGCCCGCCGCTCAAACAGTGGGAACCCGCTTTAATTGGCAAATCGCAACAGGACAGAGGATCCACTCCCAAGAAGGACAAGGCAAACTTTCACAGCATTTTTCACATCTACATTGGTGGGAGGGATGGAGGCGGGGAGGGGAGGGGACGGGGAGGGGGGGGGCTTAAGACAAGGATCATGAAGAGGAAGTGATTAGATAAAAATCTGCTTAATAATGAACAAAGAGGAAGATTGAAATGAATGGCTGAAAAAAAAAACTGTAAACAAAAAAATATTAAAAACAAACTCTTCGACGCCGAGCTCATGACTGAAAGACTAAGAGAATGTTTTTGGGAAAGTTCTCAGTTTTACAGGACATTTTTGGAAGTGGAAATGGACTGAATTCTGTTTCCTGAAGACATTTCATCTCACAGTCAAGACTGAAGTTCTTCTTCTTTGATGGAAAATGACACATCTTAAATGATTACAAGAAGTGTGTGTTTGAACAACCTGACCACCTCGTACAGTCCGACCACTGAGGGTCTTATTTTTATCTTATTTTTATATTTAATTCACATTTTTAACTCAAAACTGCACTAAACTAAAAAAACTGAACCAAGTGTTGTCTTTTGAAGTTATGTGTATTTCCTGTATAATAGTGGAGAAAGCCAGTAGGTCTATAGCCGAGCGACAAAGGCAGAGAGAGAGAGATGGTGGTGGAGGGGAGTGAAGAAAAACAGAGAGACACAGAGAGAGAGAGACAGAGAGAGAGAGAGAGAGAGAGAAAGACACAGATAGTGAGGAGCTGGACTGCATGAAGTGACGGTTGTCAGTAATCTCTAACCACAGAACTGCACCTCAGGGCAAAGTCAATAGAGGAGCTAAATAGAGGTGAAGAGATGGAGGTCTGCATCAGATGTGAGGAAATATCTTGGCATCTGTGCGACCATTCCTTCAAAATAACTCCTGGAAATAAAGTGCAGTTGAAGAAATGTGATCGATCGCCGAGGGAGAAACAACCAGGATACGCTCTTTTTCGCTCGGAAAAAAAGTTTCTCAATGAAGCGAGTGGACTCCATTCTGATGAGGAACGACAGCCCAGTGAAAACTTGACCCTTAAACTTTGCACAGATAAGAAAACCACCACTCACCCTTATTCCTTCCTTCCTTTTTTTTAATTAAACCAAATTAAAAATGCCAGGCTCGTGTGGCTGCTGACAAGATTCATCTGTGTTTCTGATATCCAAATAAATGCAGGTGCAGGTATTTCATATTCATGAGGACTCGGTGACACTTTGTCCTCTCATTTACAAAGCACAGTGTTCAGCAGAATCTGTCCCCCCTGGACACCCAATCAAATTTAATGGTCTTAGTGCAATGACATCAAAAAGCCTCGCCGTTCGACTCTTTGAGAAAACATTCCTCGGCCGTCTTTCCGTCCACGCGCGGCCCTGTTCCATTTCAGCCACTAATGCAGCATTACCGCACTCGGCGAGAGTTCGGTGTGAAGCACGGAGGCAAATGCTGTCTATATGCAAAGTCTATTATTAAGTGAAAAAAAAAAAAACACAGAGGAGATGGGGGGAAACATATTTTTAAATGAGCTTCAAATTCAACCTATTACTGGAGGTCACGCAGGTCATCGCAGCAGCTGCAAACAAGCTGCCGTTCTCCTCCGAGGCCGAGGGCAACTCCATCAGGACGAGCTGCGTCGCCACAGCGCGGCGCACACCTCGCCCACGCTGACTCACTCCTCTGGGCTGGACGCGCGTCAATGTGGCTTTTGTCTGCCAGCGAGCGTCCAGCTTCCTCACTGAAGCATGTAAATATCAAAAGGGGAATAATTTGCTCTGAATGTGGACACAGTCTCAGCAGGCCCACTGTGGACAACAGGACATGTTTCCACATCACTGTGCGGGGGTCCAGACAAATGATTAAAGTAGGCACGGGATCCATTGGAAAATCTAACACGTCACCGACGAACGGTGGGATCTCAGCCGGGGCAGGAGTGTTTGTGATCCAGGTGCTATTTTTAAGTGAGCATCAGGATTTTTTTTTCTGTGGGGTCACCTGATGGGGAGATGGGAGCAGGAGACTGAACTGGCCTCCCCTTCTCTCTCTCTCTCTCTCTCTCTGTTTCTCTCTCCCTCCTTCCCTCCTCCTGTGCTTGTAGCCAGTGGACATAAGGGATAAGAGTGGGGGGACATAATCAAGATGGCAGGGGCTATCTCACTAACCCTCAGCACTGTAATTTCCACTGCCCCTGCCTCTGGCTCTCTATTAAGAGGTTTCCTTCCACAGAGTAATAATCTTTCCGCCGGCATTAACGGCGAGAAAAAAAACCCCAAACCTCTGAACTGTTTGGATAAATGTGTGTGTGTTGAAATGGATGTAAGTGTTTGAAAACACAACTACAGTAGGGATTAGGCTGCGATCATTATTACACTTACATACAATACTTGGGGGCGGGGGGGCAGTAGACCTTTGAGTATTAATTATAACTTGTCAGAATTTCAGGGATGTTTTGGACGAAAAATAAATATCTATTTCAAGTTAATGTAATTATAAATATATATAAAATATATATATAAATATATAAAAAATATATACGTACTGTATGTTGATTATGTATACACACAAGCTAATATATATAAATATATATTTATACGTGTAGATATTTTACGTAAATACGTCATACATATATGTGTATATATGTATATGTCATATATATGTATATTTTTTTAAAATCTAAAACAGGTATTTGTCCAGAAACCAGCAGTACAGAGTCATCATTTACTCCTTCAGAGCTGACGACTCTTCCTACGACAGTTTTAACCATTTCCCACTGCTTTGAACTGAAAAAACAGAACAATGGAGGAAAAGCAGACAGAGCTCTGCTGTAATTTCCTTTCCATCAGTCCAGACATTGTTGGTGGTGCAGTGAGTGGGGCCCTGAGGTGACTCAGTCAAACAGGCCTGGTTAACACTCAAATCTGTATCCACCCGTCTGTGTTCACTGTGGCTCTGTGTGGTGAAGGGAAACAAATCCTGTCAGAATATTCCCCATCAGCTATAAATCTAACCTCGCCTCATCATTATCATCAAAGAGGGGGGAGGGGACGGGGGGGGTCGTGGGTAGGCAGTGTCTCCCACTTAATGTCCAAAGTTCCAGCACATGAATTCACATTGGATCCAGAGAGAAATATGAAGTGAACCTGATCTGAGTGCCGTCTTATCTGCTCCACTTCCACAGGATGGATGTGCTGCGGAGCCACTGCGGGCTGCTTTTCTACCAGTTAGGACACACAAGGGGGGGCGTGGGGGGGGTAGGTAAGGGTGTTCTTACCTCCTTCATCATCTGATCCCTGGGGAGTTTGTGGTTGCAGTCGGCGGCTGCAGAAACAGGAAGTGGGAGAGTATGAATTATTTAATGCTTTCAAAAATGGAGACCAATGATGAGGTCATCACACGGTGGGAGTTACTGGGTGAGGGAGTCGCCTCCCGGGCCACTTTGGCTTGTTTTTCACTTATGGCAAAGAGGATGCACTCGCTCTCTGTCTCAAACAGCTGTGTTTAAACTGGCTCAGAGGCTCGGAGTATGGATCTGTGCTCGTCTTTAAAAAAAAAAAAAAACAGCGGGAGTGATGGACGCAGAAAGTCTAACTAAGACAAGAAGTCACACAAAAAGAGATTCTTCCTCTGAAAAGTAACATCTTTATTTTCCTACCAAATAGATATTCTACTTCTGAAAAGTAACATCTTTATTTTCCTAACTGAACTACATTTACAGAGGTGTTTGTCTCCAGCAGAGGAGAGAAGAATCTGTCCTCGACCCCCCCACCACCCTCCTCCTCCTCCTCCTCCTCTTCCTCTTCACACTGATGTCTTACAGGGTCACAGATTGTTGTGAGTCAGGGGGGATGAAAACAAATAAGAATAACTAGAAAATCTGGCTCAGTCACACTGTTGTTTTAATCATGTTAAGTGTCTGTTCTCGGGAGACGGGGGATGAGTTGCAATCAAGGTCAGTTTGAAAAAACACAACATTTCTACTTCGCTACGTCGACGACAATCGTGTTTTTGTTCACAGTAGTGAAGTGTAACTTTAATCTACTGATACTGAACTTTAAGAACAAAAAGTTTTTTAAATTGAACTTGATTATCTGGTTTCAAGCCATAAAGGTGACACATCTTAAGTTTGAATATATTTCTTAGAATAAGTGCAAAAGTCTTAAAATACTAAAATGTCTCAACACTCGGCAAAAGTCTTAGCTTAAAATACTAAAATGTCTCAACACTCGACCCTTAATTTACTGAAGTGACAGATTAGTAAAGTTCTATCCATCCATCCATCCATCCATCCATCCATCTTTATCTTGCATAAAAAATTCTTGAAATATGTAAACTTAACCCTTGTCAAAAAAGGACTAATTTTCTTGTTACACTTTTTTTCAATTTCTTGAAACTCTTTTTTTTTTTTAAATATGTGTTGAAATGTGGACAAAGGTGTTTGTTTCAACTCACTCTTCCAGATTCTCAGCCGCAGGTCGTCGTGATGCTCTGTAAATAAATAAATAAATAAATGTTATTGGAAAACATGACATAATCTTTGTCACGGTGTGACGGTAAAATGACACCCCAGTAATAATCTGGGAAATAAATATAGAAAAAGAAATTCTACAGCTCTGCTTCCGGATCTCTGGCGTCTATTTTCAGACTTCTCTCCATTTACACAAAGCTCAGCCTGAACACAGGAAGCCAAACCTCAAAATACTATTTTTGGACACCTCCCCACCACAAAACTGTATTTTTAGGACACGTTCTGTTTAAAGACAAACGACGGTGAAAAATTAATGAAGGCTTGTGTTTCAGCGTGACCTTTTAATCATGCCATCTTATAAAAGTGACCAAAATAGAAGGTTTTTGTTTGAGAGATTAATGTGACGCTCATTGGAGGTTGTTTCTAATGATGCGCTAGGCATCTGTGGATCCCTGGTTGAGGAGTGCCCCCTACTGATCACATAGGAAACACATGAAACCCTAACGTTGTTTTTGATGTAATATAGTATTTGTCACACAAAGACAATCATCAGTGCAAATCTTCAGAAGTTGTTAATGTATATAATATTTGACCGACAAATACAAAGACTGTTATTTATTATTTACTGAACATTTATGACATAAAGGACAAAAGAAAGTAAAGATTATGGACAAACTGAATCCATTTCTTCTTTGTTGTTCGTGACTTTTACTCTAATTATTATTACACTCTAATCTAATAATAATAACTGTGGCCGTTGGGCAGGTGTTTGTTGTTTTGGTGTAACACTTGAGTTTCTGAGATGCTGATTTTTGCACCATTTCTGAAAAAAAAAACTTTTACTAGAAAGACCTTTTCTCTTTAAATAAATATTGTTTAAAAAACACAGTAAAATACCAAGCTACAGAGTTGAGGCATAAATTATTTTAAGAAAGTGCACCAACATTTCTGGAGAGAGGTTCTATGACAATGTGGAAAAAAGAAAGGTCTAAGTGACATTTATATTTTACTATTTCTTTTCATGCCACACAATAAAAATCCCCAAAGTTTTTCCAAAGTTCACTAATTAAACCCTGGTCATTTTTGTTGACCCTTGCTCTTCTTGAGTCGTTCATGTCGTCTGACTACCAATCACCGCTCGCAAGAGTTTAACAAGGCAGGGCCGAGAGCAACTGGGCGAACCAACCAAGCTGCCTTTGGACTGTGACCTGGTCAGGATGAACCAACCTGCCTTTGGACTGTGACCTGGTCAGGACTGCAGGTGGCAACAAGAAACAGACATGCTTTGAATCTAAAACATACACCAGAGCAGTGTTGTCTAGACTGGAGGGGGAAAAGAGTTGAGACTGGACTTGGACTGGAGTTTAAAGATCAGACTTGGCAAGATCAGAGAAAAGACTTGACTTGGTATTTCACCTTTAAAGAATTGACTTCGACATGGGACAAAGGACTTGAGACTGGACTTGGTACTGCCCTTAAAAGACTTGACTCAGACTTAAGTTCAAAGATAAGACTTGACAAAGACTTGGGACGAAAGACTTGAGACATTACTTGGCATTGTCCCTCGAAGATGTGGGGACGTCTTGACTTAGACTCTAAGTTAGTTCAAAGACTTGATATTAGACCGTGGGTCTTGACTTAGACTCCAAGTTAGTTCAAAGACTTGATATTAGACTTGGACTTGAGAGCTGGTCAGTTGTGCTGACCCTCATCAGACCATATGACCAGCAATCCTGGCCCACATGAGTTCAACAAGGCAGAGCACAGAGTGTCTGAGGGAACCCTGCAGCCTGCCCTTGGACTGTGTCCTGTCGGGGGTGGGGGCGCGGGAGGTGTGTGTGTGTGGGGGGGTGACGACAGTTCAGACACATTACAGACCCCGTGATTAGGACTCATGTAAGGCAAAGTGATAGACATGGTAAAACTGTCTGGAAAAAGTTGTAAGGGATAAAATATATTGTGACAACCCGGTTTCAAAGGTTCATCAATAAACTGACAGATCATTTAGTGTCAATTAGATGTGATAGATCGACAAATCCTGGGATTTCTGCGCTGGGATTAGTGGGAGGAGGACGGCGGTGATTGAGCATGAGGGGTGACATTGAGGAAAAAAGTCCTTGCCAGTTCCAGGGGGGGCAATTACTTACTTTGTTTCACAGAGGGATCAATGCATGTGAAAACCTCCTGTATTTCAATCACGGGTATCACAGTGGGTTAGGTGAAAAAAAGGCAGAGGAGTGACACACACTGACCTTCTGTGAGAAAGTACTGCATTTGCTGTTTAGCTTCTTTATACTAACACTGCAGTTAAACTACACACAAATACCATCCTTTAAGTCGGTACACCTTCGTGTACACAACTCTTGCTGAACTGAATTAGAGATGAAAACCTGTTGAGTATACGAGGACAGTAGAGACGGGGACTCAGGTCTTAGACTAAGACTTGAGACGTGCACACTCGAGGACTCGAGACTTGACTTCACACTCGCACTTTAAGACTTGAGACTTGAATTGGACTCAAGGTTTGGGATTTGTGAATGATCTTCATTCCATGGAATTACTGTTTCTGATCACAATTTCAGTTGATAAAGTTTACTTGATACATTTCCAGGTGGACGGGTTCACAAGTTCACATGAATATCTTGACCAGGTGACATGTGCCTGATGAGAGATCCTTCATTACAGTCATTTTAGACTTGAATTGAGACAAAATACTTAACTCTGACTCGAGACTTGACTTGGGACAGAATTCTTGAGACCAGCCTTGGTATTTCCACTCAGAGACTTGAAACATGACCAAGGTTTGGGTACAAAGACTCAAGACCTGACTTTTTGGCATTTACAGGGCAGATGCAAACTCTGAGTTTTAGTTTTGCCAAATCATTTTTCTTATTTATATGTTTGTGATGGAACATTTTTTACAAGCTGATTCAATATGTTCCAATTATTTCGAGACTTTTCAGTGTTATGCTCTCTGTGTACAGAGCAGACTGTGGCGGTGCGGGGTGATGAAGAGGCATGAACCACTGTGATGAAGTGTGGAGCTGACTAACAGTGCCCTCCTGTGGCTGAAGCATTAACCATGTCAATTACCACCTTCCTCACAGATGAAGACGAATGGAGAGTTGCCTGCTCAGACAGGCTCCCTCTAACCTTGTTGATTCACAGCCCGAGTGGCAAATATACACTGATAAATAAGCTCATTCAACAGCTTGAGGGTTCATTAATAACTCAGGAGCCCAGAACCTAACAACTCGTCGTGCACTTCGCTTCCAGGACAGATGCCTGAGACTTGGGGCTTGAGGGGGAACAGCAAAGATACGTACTTGGCTGATCCCGATCCAGAGCTTTCTTCTGCCCAGCCGCCCTGCCGTCGTGCTGGTTTAGGAGGCGGGGCCTGCAAAAAGAGTGACATTTATTTATTTTTAAAAAACAAAGTTTTAAACTAAGAAGAAATGGATCAAACAGAAGGAGACTAAATAGAGTCTTCTTAGTAAAATACGTTATTTTAATTTTGTTTCCTAAATGCTGACAGAGAGAGAAATGAACATGAAACTAACTTTATTACTCACTGATCCACAGAACAAACCAGTGATGTGTTTTATTGTAGTATTGGCCAAAGTACAGTGGGTCCTTAGTTTATGCCACAGCTTCGCTCCTAAGGTGCAACCTAACTTGATTTTCGCCAGAACTCACATACTGTCACTCACCTCCGCTAACACAGTGGCCACATCATAATCTACGACACAAAAACATGAGAAGAATCTGACTTACACCTAGAAGCCATGATGAAGGGCAAAAAATCCCTCCACCCCAAAAGCACAACTCGACGTATGGCATACAACAAACGGTAGTAAACAAAGCGGTCTTCTGCGTATTGCACCTCGTGACAAGGTATTGGTCTACAACACCGTTTTTTGATGTGCAGCGTTCCAACGTCATGAAAGATAAACAAGAATTTCTTAAGAAATTTATGGCATAATCATAATCATGAAATGCTGTAGGTCGAGGTGGTCGTAAACCAAAGACCCCTGAACACACAGGCTCATGTTTCAGATTAACTCAGTATTTTATTTTTATTTTGAATTTTCCTCTCAAGTTGTCATAGCAGAAAAAGAAGAAAAAAAAACACTAACTGAAAGTTTGGTCTAAAGAAAGGTTTTAACTCTTAAATATATTTTGTAAAGTGTTGGTGCAGCTTTAATGTTACATCAAATGAATGTAACTTCAGGTGCAGCTTTATTTCTGTCAATTACAGCACTACTGCTGGGGGGAAAGTTTGAGTGTTGCCAGAAGAGGGCGCTGTTTTATACAACTAAAAAAACTCAGGTCCTTTTAAGAACAAAGAAACCAAAAGCTAAGCTTTAAATAAGAGTAAAAAAGAATTATTATTATTATTGTTGTTATTATTCTGTATGAAAGCTTTGGTTTGTATCTAATATGTATTTAAAATTAAACTATTTCCAACTGAAACTCAAACATGAAATAAACAATATGTCTGGTATGTGCAGTTGATGTCATGTCAGTGAACTCTATTGTTTGTTATTATTAATATTATAGTTTGAGAAAATACAAAGTAGAGCGTGGGAAATGCAGCTTGAAAGTCTGCCCCTTAAATAGATTGACAGAAAAGAAATGACCTTCTCCCGTTCATTCTTTGATTCTGAAAATAGAAAAGTCAGTGAGTATCTCGGTCCTGAGACCGGGAGCCTGAGAGCGGCAGTTGAATGAATGAATGAATTCCTCAGAGTGAACATGGGTGGACGCAAGACAAATGAATTACAACGGCAGGAAGAACAACAAACGTTTCCATGACCAAACTGAGTCTGAAAAGGACAAAGTCCAAACGTTTATTTATTTATGATCAGAGGAGAAATAACCTTCCCTGACCGGTTAATTCACTGAATTTACAAAAAAACAAAAAAACAACGTTGTTAAAGAAGGACAAAGACTGCCTTTAACGGGGGTGTGTACTGGCAAGAATGTGGCGATACGATACTTATCACGATACAGGGGCACCGATACAATATATTGTGATATACTGCGACAGTACAGGCATGACGATATATTGAGGTTTTTTTTTAAAACAATTTACTTGTAGGACAACTGTCAGCATAGTAAACACATAATGTTGGTACATGCTTAGTATAAGGTTACTAAAACTGGAATAGCGGGATCTACATTTGTGATCACTAAAGAAGAAATTAAAGAAAAATAAAATGAGCCAAAGTTTTTTTTTAATTTTTAAAAAAAATGATGCATAGCTGTAGAATGTCAATACGGTATCGTGAAATTAATCACTGCATGTTTCAGTGTCTAAATAATAACAAATGAGTATGCCTTTAAAGTACGCTTGTAAAATCTGCTGTTGCTGCTCCATATCTGGTATCCTGACAATGACCAATGTCCCCTTCCTTTAGAACAAGAAGGCAAATGGTTGTGAGTCTAACCAGTTCATCTGACAAAAGTGTACTGACCTGAAGTGTACTGAGAACCAAAGCAGATCTGTGTGTCCGGTGCATGACCAAATATGAATCTCACAGCTGTAATAAAATAGTTACAGCTATTAGAGCAATTAGCTCAGCCTCTGAGGTTTCTAAATTAAGATTTTCTGAAGGGTCTCCAGGGCACAGCACTTAAATAAAAAAAAAAAAAACCAACTCTTACGAGCCCATAAAAGCTACTCGGTCTTTGTTTTAAAGTACGTCAGGAATGTGACCAATCAGTCGGGTATTTTAGACACAGGAGGCCGGGGTCGATAAACGAAGACTGCAAATAAACCCACCCCATCGCACGACACTCTGGAAAAATGTATTGCATGTGCTCAACGGGTCAGCGGGGGCGCGAGAATACTCTCATACATTCGGGCACTTGGCCTAATTTGGGATGATAAGCCTAAAGCGCCAGCATTGCTGAAATTGTTGTAGCTTAGAGAATGTTGGCCTGGTCACAGTTTGCCAGTCCAAGAGATGTAACTCGTTGGATTCTATAAATACCAGTGACAGTGAAGTGAGTTTTTTACTCCATTTTGCCATCACTGCTCACATATTTCTGCCCGATTTGGCATCAGTTTATCATGACGACGTATGACGCGTTTCAAACTGCAGAAACCATATATGAGGAAATCTCTGAAATTCATGAGTAATAGTATAGACATGTTTTATAGCCTCTAATAGAATTCAACTTCTGAAGTGTGTCACTGGTCATTAATGAAACAGAGTGATGCTGTGAACAACGTGTCAAACTTTAGGCCCGTGGGCCGAATGCAGCCCGCCAAGTCATTTTGTGTGGCCCACCGGAGCTTTTCTTATTACCTCATAATGAAGTCTATGCTGCTTCAGAGTGTATATTGACCATAAATTACAACTACAACTGTGCTCATGATGATGTGAGATCTATGAGCAGAGATCCACTTGCTGTGTTCAACAACAAGCAGCATCACCTCATCAGCTTCACCCACCAGACTCATATAGTTCTGTACCAAGATATCTCAGATGTGAGTTTGATTTTAATTAAACTTTCTTTACTTGATAAATTCAACTTTTTTCTATCAAACAGAGCAAGGTACAATATTTGTAACTTGATTACATAAGAATCAATTGCAGTTTGTTCACAGTTGTTAGAGTTTTGACTGCCCCCCCTTTGAAAATGAGTTTGCCAACCATGATGTAAAAACCTTTCATGCGACTATTACCGACCAGCTGACCAAAGTGTGGCATAAACTAAAGACCACTTTCAAAAAGACCCTAAAATATGAAGAAACTTCAGAGATTCGGCAAAAAAAAGTAGCCTGAGATACTTTCAAGGCTAACCTGAAACAAAATGACACTGTTTTAGGATTTACCTCAGCATGAAAGCAGAGGTAAATCAGAGGTACTTTTAGAAGTAGAAAAAAAAAGCATGCTTTCAATGAGGTCTTCAACAAGGGGTCCACAACCCTTAGGATGCCCATGGAGGTACTTCAGGTGGGTCATTAAATATTTTTATTAAAGTTTCTCCATTGAAAGAAAAACATGAATATAGTACAATGTGTATTTTTTTATAGTTCCCTCCACTTACTTTGCGCCACCTCTCCATCATTTAAGGGGTTCGTGGCCTAAAACTCATTGAAGACCCCGGCCCTAATAGGAAAATGACATCTCAAATGTATCAATAAGAAAAGGCACTCTATTTAAACTTTATACCATAAGAGTCAAAAGGTGTGAATGGAAACTTCGAGAGACCGAGTGAAATCTTTTAAAAGGCACCAAGATAAACCAAAAACAAAATAAGACAAGGAAGAAGAAAACACTGCAAATGGTATAAAGTTCATTTCTGGAGCCAAGAGAACAGAAGCCATGCAGAGTCAGCACTTTTCGCTGTTCCACCTACCTCATCTTCATCCTTTGATAATTCATACGGGACAAAACCAACATGCATATCGATGATGCTTAAGATGAACATGAAATTTGCTATGGCATGTGTATGTGTTTGTGTGTGTCGTCACGTGACCACATACCTCTCCCACTGAAGCAGAGCTGGAGGACTTCCTGGCATAACGAGAATCCTCAAATGAAGACTGATCCGCTGTGAAACGAGCTCTTCGCCCAGACTTTGCAACCTGAAAAAAAATTAGGGGGAATTTTTTACTGATTTTTTTGTATTATTTTACTATGTTTGCAACCATTTTATATAAGTTTATTTTCACAGACATCAGAAGTTGACAGTTTAAGAGTGGTGCTGAGTTGTAATGCATGAAATGTAGGAATATTTATTATCTTAAAACTAATCATAATATAAAGAGAAAAAACAAAATACCTTTTGTTTTCTCTTAATCAAACAACTAGAACGTATAATTGTGGAGAAATACTATGAACCACAGGGTTACCTGCAGCTACTTTATATAGACACACTGTTTAGCACGCGCTGTGCATGTCGGGAATTTTCTGGTGATGCCAATTTAAAGTAAAAAAGTTTACTTAAAGTTAATAACTCAAAGACAACCGTTTTGTTATAAAACTGACAATGACAGCGTACACTCGCTCCTTATGTATCCACCGGTCGGTCTAGCCTGCTAACACAGAGGCTTACGTTAGCAGCTAAGTAGCATTAGCATTAGCCTAACTGAACCGTTATTTAAATGTTTGTTTGTTTACGGCCATTTTTATATCTCCCATACTGAACTCCATCCTGCCGTCTCCTCAAATTCTAACCGTACTCGCCTTTTTTTCACTGCCGGCGTCTCCAAGATGAAAGTTTTCGTCCATTTTTTGTCTTTTTTAACAGCACACAGTAGGGCAGAGCAGACACTTCCTGTTTACCAACTGGCGTCACACAGCAACGCTCTCCATGGTAACGTCATTCAGGAGGAAAGTAGTAGATAATATTATTTTACAGTTTTTATTTAAGTCTGGTTTAAAATAATAATGTTGCTCTCGTTACAAAATTCTTAATTATTTAAAGTAAAAAAAACACGATTAAATACAACGTGGCGCAGCTTAAAATTCGACGATGATTTTAGGCAAAAACCTACAACTTTGTGTTGGATGACCATAAAATGTGGAACTATTGTTTTAAGTACTTTGGATTCACACGGATTACTAGAGAGATTTTTGTCATTTTTATTAAAGAGATGAAAAACTATGTAATTTAATCTTATCTGAAAGAAACATGAAAGATAATAATGTGAAATCTATTGTCCACAACAAACATATATTTATTTTTTTAGCTTCCCTCTCCTTCTATGGTAACCAAAATACTCAATCAACTGGCATTTATCAACATTTCTGTTTCCATCCCATGTGTTTATTACCAGCCTCATGTCCTCTAGCAGTCAAACAATAAACCACACAAATAATATCAATAACTAAATGTGCCAATAACTAAATAATCAAATTCTAAATTGACTTCAGCAATCGTCCTAATCCCTAAACTGTTTATGAAAGGGCAACATGAGAGGATACAAGAAAAAAGAGCCAACATTAACAATTGAAAACCGAGTTTATTACGTGCTCACTACATGGGAAAGCAGAAAGTTGATGTCATCCAAACAGACAGTCACAGACCCTCTGTCCATTAGTGCACAAGCTGAACACTCCCTAAGAACTCCCACGTTGTCGCCATTTGTGTGTGTGTGCGCGTCTTTGTCTAAACAGTTCAGATAGTTTTTTGTTTTTCTTTTAAAACAGACCGCCATCGTCCACAATTTATCTTCCATAATCCAATGTGTGATGATGGGAAAGTCTTAAAGTAAAGTCAAAAGGGAGGGTGGGGGGCTAAGTGATTCAGATTATCTCTGTGCTTATAAACAAAGATTGTAGACTATTTCTTATCATCTTTATTTAATACCAACATGATGTATGTCAATACTCACAGCTGACCCCAGAAATTTCAATTTGGAGTCTCCAGTTAACGTAATTATGCATGTTTATTTAGAGTAATTTCTATGAGTACATGACAGAAGACCACAAAATCTAGGAGGTGGTTTCTAAAGCTTGGAAAAATTGCATTATATATCCATATATATAAATATATAGTTGAAAACCAAAATGAATTTATTTATAAATTTAAATAATATAATTAAAGAATTATTTCCTTGTAAATACTTGTTTTTCTCTTAAATCTGTCTCCGGCTTCCATTACAATACAAACTGACACCCAAAGTCCGCCAGATGTCACTGTTGTGCATGGTTTAAGAGACTGTGGAGACTCCCTGCGGCACCTTCCACAGTGTTTTCTACACATCGACTGGCCCTGTGCACCTTCAACATGCCCCCCTGTGTTAACCCTGGCCCCTCCGTCGGCACTGGAGCTCCTTCTGAGACATTTTCCGTCGCATGATGTCATTGTTGTCATTGGGCTCGTGTGGTGATCAGCGTAATTGGTGGGATTCTGTGGAGACTCACAAGTCAAACAGTCGCACTGCTCTGTTGCCCCAAATACAGATGTCCCGTCAATCAGCACAGAGGACAGAAACAACAACGAACTACCCCTGACAATTCAGAGCAATCAATGGGATTTGCCTATTTCCTTCTCTCTTTTTCTGGAGGGGGAGCGAGGGTCTCTCTCTCTCTCTCTCTCTCTCTCTCTCTCTGCTTCTCTTGCGAAATCGCACATTGCCCAATATTACGCACGCAGCTCAAAAATGCGATCCAAACACAGCTTTGACACCATTAAAATCAAAACTTTATTAAAGACAGAACGGGCCAGGTCCCATTGTCCGGGGACCGAGCTCGGTGCCCCGCCCCTCCCTCGGTGAAACGTCACAGCCAGTGGATATAAAGTGTGTGTGTGAGAGACGCGGAGAGGGAGTGTGTGTTTAAGGCAGGACTGCAGGGAGTCAGCAGAGAGGAGCAAGTGGATGGAAAGAGCCGAGTGCAATGAAGAGCCAGAGTTACGGCGCACACACTGCTGCTCTGTGAACGCGAGGAAGAGGAGACGGTGCCGCGCACGAGACGAGGAGGAATGAGAAGAAGGATCGGGAGTTTTCACACGGAGCTGAGGTCCATTTCCAACATGGCAAGGATGTGCGCCGGTGCAAACGCGCATTTGGCAAAGATGACATAGCACCAGAGAGGGGAAGAAAAATGGGATTCCTGCAGGAGAAGAACTCACTCACGACCTGAATGAAAGGAAGAACTCGAGGGATTCGACCCACACCGGAACTCTTGTCTTGTCTCTGTCCATTTTTTTCTTTCTTCTTCTCTCTGACTGACGTCTTCTACTTGACAAAGTCTGCGCTGTGAGTGAACCAGGGGAGAAAATATGAATCTGGGAAAAGCGCTCCTGTTTTTCCTCCTGTCCAACTTTGTGACGATGACTCTGTCGCTGTCCACCTGCACCACCGTGGACATTGACCACATAAAGAAAAAGAGAGTGGAGGCGGTGAGGGGACAGATTCTTAGTAAACTGCGACTGACCAGTCCGCCGCAGACCACAGGTCCAAGTCAGGTACCGTACCAGGTTCTGGCCCTTTATAACAGTACCAAGGAGCTGATCGAGGAGCTGGGCAGAGACAGACAGCAGAGCTGTGGGCAGGATAACACGGAGACCGAGTACTACGCCAAAGAGATTTACAAGTTCAACATGATCAATGGTCCGCCAGAAAACAGTAAGTCCACCACCTTTTGTTTTTTTTTTTTTTTTGTTTTGTTTTGGTTGTCAGAGTCAGTTACCCACGCAGAGTGAATGTAGGATGGAGTCATTGACAAGTGTGCCGTTGCGCAACCCAGCCGAGGCGCAGAAACTCTTCCAAAAACTTTGAACGAAATTCCTCTTTGAATTCCAATCTCAGAACCTAATCACAGCCGTTAATTAGTAAATGATGTCAGAAATTCACACGGAGGAGTAAAAGTTTTTTTGTTTTGTTTTTTCCTCCTCTTGCGTCTTGTCAATCTCGCTGCTTTTACGCACGAACGCGCACGTGAAGTGAAGAGCGCGGAGTGAAGCAGAGGCTCAAAGTAAACAGTCTAATTGGAATGAGCACCATTCCTCATACATACCTCACACCAAAGCCATGGGAACTCCAGCTGAAGTCTGACACATTCCTTAGCAGGGGAAAATTCTCAGGCAGTTAAGTTTTACTATTTATTGCCAACTCCAATACCTCATTTCCATTTTCTGGCCCCGAGTTTCCCAATATTTTTCATCCATCCAGTCGTCTCACTTAACTCAATTTCCCTAATAGTTCCTTCTAGTAGCCTGGAACAGAGCGGCTCAGGGGTTTTGATCTACCCCCCACCCCCACCTTTCCCCCCCTTGTTCATCCATACTGGTATTTCCTGTGTAAACTATGGTGCATTGATTGTTCCAGGAACGGGGAACAGAAGCTGAGAGAGCAGCAGAGAGAGTGCTTTTGTAAAGGGAGTGTCACGGTCAGAGGTTGGGTCACTCAGCCGTTTGAAATCAACAGGTGTTTATGCTGCGCCGTGACACTGAGCAGAGACTCTGCCTGTTCCAGCACCGGTTCTCGAATCCAACCCATTTCACAGGTCCCACAAAAGTGTTTCTGACATTCAAAATACACAGCCCGGGGTTGATCCGCTGGTCAGGGGTAGCCAGACCTCCCAAAACAAACAGAGGTCTAAGGAGCAGGATCAGTGATGGCCCGGTGCCCAGGACACACCGCTGGTCTCGTACAGTAGGCCGTACTGTAGGTGGGAACACGAGCCATAAGTTTATTTTTTTGATTTTTTTTGACGACTTTAAGACGGCAATCAGCAGAGTAAAAAAAACAACAAAAAAAAGGTGCCAACACGTGGTAATTAGCGCCGACCCCTGCCTTTCCATGATGTCAGGGCATGTTCACCCCGTAGGAACATAATGTCTGTCACCTTGATCATTTCGCAGCGTAGCTCAGATTCATTCCCGCTGGATATAATGGCTTTTACATGCGCTGTTTTTTGGAAGTCGGGCCTGTTTGGGAGCACGGTCAGCCTCGGCTTTTTCTTTTCTTTTTTTTTCACGTCACGCACAGTTAAAAAGTTAAACAGAAACTTTTCTGTCATACTTGAACGCGCCACTTGCTCCAGACTACTCCGCTAGACACGGCCGCTAATGTAAATCAAGGCATTAGCCATTTATGAGATGAAGCGAGATTGAGTCACGGCATCCATCTTCCCATTCCTGTTGCATCACGAGGCCTGATTTTCGTCAGCCTCAGCCAAACGCTGCCGAAGACATGAGGTAAAGGCATATTTCAAGTCAAGGATGAACTCTGGCACCGCACCAGTGATCCTTGATGGTTAAAATTAGAACGAACGTGCCGATTTATAGAGGCTGAGGAGCCAATGATTGACTCAGTGTTGGATCTGGGAAAATGAGGACAAGCATACAGCAGCATATCTGATATATGGGATAGTAGAAAGATGATGTCATCTGAACAAACAGAGACAGAGGTCTAATGGCCTACTCCCAAAAAAACACACACAACCCCCAACCCTTTCTCGAGACCTTCCCCCAACTCTAAATCCTTTTTTTTTTGCTACTTTTTCATCCAACTGGGAGATTTAAAAAAAGAAAAAAGTTCAGTCCAAAGCTCCATCACATTATCTCATCTTTTGGACCACTCAGTCAGAGGAGGAGCACAGAGACTTCAGGTTCACCTGAAGACGAAAGCAACATTTGAAGTCATTATATTCAAACTTTAAGGCCATTTATCGCTAAGTGAAAGTCAGGAGAAAAAAAAAACATTGTATTTTTCCATGAGAATTCGGTGCAAACAAGTTCAAGTTCCAGATGCTACAGTTTAGGCAGACAATAGGGAATGCCAGCAGACTTTCAAAGACTTTTTTTGTTGTTGTCCTTTAAGAGACCTGGACACCTCAGCAGCTGGCCAGCACCTGCTGCCTTATGCTTCTTATTTCCTTTGTTTATTTCTACAAACTCTGGAGAGACTGACATCACAGACAATCCTCTGGGGGAAGAAAAAAAAAGGCACAAAAAGGTGATTCCTGGGAATTTCAATCATTTCAGCTACTGTGCTACAGACGACAGGAGAGACACCGGAGGCTACGCGTCTGTCGGGGGGTGCGTTAAGGGCGAGGCAGATATTCAAATACGTACTCCTCGGGCGTTCTCTCCGTGCTCAGCTTCACTCGGAATTCCTCATTTAAAAGCCGATACTTAGCTGTAATTAACGGAGTGATAACAGTTGAGTGACATCGACCGAGCGAGGTTTGTTATCCAAACTATCACACATGACCATAAACACACCTCCAGGAAACATGTTAATGACCAAGTCATTACAGCAACCAGTGTAGTAGACATAATGGTTACAGCAGAAGTAGCAGCAGCGTTCGCTCACTGTTGACGTACATTTACGTACGTACGCCCACGATGTGTGTGGTGCCACGATAAAAGGTCTAGCTTTTACAGGGTTGAACGCACTGGTAAAACATTTATACGTGTAATTGATTTAAACAGTTTGTGTGGTTTGTAGACGAGTGATTCACACATCATGTTACTGCACGGTTTATCATATCTGGGAGCTCCACTGTTCTGTGGAGCTGTACACTTCCAGCAACCGTGTCTGAAGACCATTGAAAAAAAAAAATTAAAAAAGTAACATGTCCAACATGTACAAACAACCGTGTCTGAAGACCATTAAAAAAAAAATACTAGCAAAAAAAGTAACATGTCCAACATGTACAAAATTCTTCTTTGGTTGCATAATGATTGGCAGTGGTTATCAACTGGCGCCCCGTGGGCCAAATGTGGTCCAGCGAACCTTCTAATTTGGCCCATGAGTGGACTCAAAAATAAACATCAAATAATAATGTTAGACAAAATTGTGATTTTATCTCGTCCTCCGACAAATACAGTTGGTGCCCCCTAGTGCATGTCATTATTTAAGGATATATTACAAATCATAGTCAGCAGCCGGCAAAGCTAAGGTAAACCTAGCTAATTCCGCAAATCCATTCATCTAGCGGCTGATTTTGTGTCTCTGCAAACAAGAAAGGAGAATGATAAAAGAAAAAAAATCAATAGTAAATTAATTTATAGAAAAAAAAAATCAATAGTAAATTAATTTATTAATCAAACATTATTTCCTTCATATAAATTTTGAGGTTAAAATAACATCGACGTCGCTTGTGATAGGTGCAAAGTTGGCGGGGACTAAAACCTGTTGGACAGTTCTGTGAATGTATGTCATTTAAATTATACCAGCAAACCCCTCCACTCACCAACATGGAACAAATTACCTTTCAGACCCTTTGGCAAAAATAAGCCATAATGTGAAATCCACCTAAAACCATTGCAATGGGGAAAAAATGAGGTCATCCAAAAGGAAACCAAAGACTTGATTAGAATTTCAAATCTTCTCTCAAAGTGGGGCTTTCCACCTATTGAGGATGGGGGTAATTGAGGGGAGGCCAGAGGGCTACTGAGGTTTCCCCCCTCATGGATTATGTGGAAACGCTGGACAGATATCTGCTTCGATGGATGCCGAAAAAGGTCACCTACAAATGGAGGGGGGAAAAAGACGGAGTGGAAACAGCAGATAATGACTGGGAGGACGGTGGAACGGGAGTGCGGCTCCAACGGATTACAGATAAATGGAGATGTACGTGTTCCCCGTCCGACACATTAGAAGGATTTTCCATCTGACCTGGAGAAGCTGGAGGTGAAAATCAAGTAAAGGTGCAGTTGCCCCCTTTCAACCATCAGCAAATCTTAGGGCTTAGCCATAAAAGCATGAGCTTGGGGTAGTAAATTAGCCCCGGCTTGGCTGTAAGGGACTGTTTCCACTTGCCCCATAAAAAGTTTGCTATGCGCTTGTTTTCGCTCAACACTGCATGCGCTTGTCCTGTTAAAATAATAAACTCTTCAGTGGTATTGTCGTATAAAAAGTGGGCGGGGCTTCGAGCAACAGGAAGCTGTGCAGATAAACTCACACAATGTGGCCATTTATACTGTTGATGCTGTTAAAGGTCAGCAGCGTGCACTAAGACTACAGTACACACACACACACACACACACACACACTCAGTTATCAGGTAATGTCCTGCTCTACCTACTGGATAAAGACACACACTCAGGACTCGGTCCTCTGGTTCTGGAGAATACTGGGTCAGCGTCCCAGCCCTCGGAGCACCTGTTGGTGGGAACAGTAGGAGCTGCTGCTGCTGCCGTTGCTGCTGCTGCCCCCCTCCGATTTGGTTTTCATTTTATGACTTCAACTTGTTGCTAACTCTGATCGCACAAAGCATAAGCAGATGCTCTGTGGTAAATGGCTCCCTGGAAAGGTCCAGAAATACTGTAGTTAATACAAGAAAAACTTATAAATATATATACAGTATATATGTTATTTCTATTATCTGCAGTGGTGGGGGAACCTGGGAACCTGGGAACCTGGCCAATCAAACCTGTGATAGTCAGATGATAAACACGCCCACTCTTTCATCAGATGAACACAATGGAATAACAGGTTTATGAAGCTGGATGATCGCTCGACAGTGATCGCTCAACAGTGATTGGTCGACAGTTTTGTGACTGGGTTGAAGTGAGACATCGATCACGAAAACGCAAAACCACCTGTCTGCTCAATAAACCAGTAAAACACAGAGTTTTCTCTGCGTATTCCGAGGCACAAGTTGACTTCTGAAGTAGTAACAAAGTCTTCAAACAAAGTACTGAGTATTAGGAAAGTATTTGTGTTTTTGTTTGTCTTGTTATAATCGTTGATTATCTGTGTTACACCCTAAGATTAACTGGGTTTCATTTATCTGATTATGATTTATCATCATCATCGTTTCTTTTTGCAAATTATGTATAAAATATTTTTACTGCATTTGTTTCAAGTACTCGTTGTGATAAGTATAAATTTATACTTGAAACTATGGAGTGTTCTGTAAAATGTACATCAGAGTTTCTCTGCAGAGGGATTAAAAGACTTCTTACCAACTGATAGTCATGTGTTGTTGTTCTCAAGTCCAGGACTTGAGACTTGACTTTGACTTGACTTGGTGATGACTAACTGACTTTTTATCATCAGTTCTAACATCATTTTTTTACAGTAACATGTAAAAGTCCAAACACAACTGAAGAAAATTCTCACCAGTAACTTGGACTAAGACTTTGGGAGCTAGACTTGGACTTGACTCACTATTCTCCCCAGTGACTTGAACGTTTGACACCTTGAACCATTGGTAACTTTTGGTTCTCTTGGTGACATTGATTCAAACCTCAAACTCTAGGGACTCAAGTCAAACTTTTTTTTTTCAGGGACTTGGACATGGACTTGAAATGTCACTTAGACTTGACTCAAGTATTAAATCAGTTACTTACTCCTTGAAGTCAAACGCCTGAGAATGGTTTTCATTTTTAATGTACAAGAATCAGAAACACTGACGCGACCACCACTGACGCCATTCGTACCAAAACGTTTCTTGGGACTCGAACTTGATCACCTAGGCCTGAACTACAATACTGCTGAATGCTACCACATGGTTAGCATAACATGCTACCTCATCATTCCATGTTTTCAAGGGCTCATCTGACTTACCATTTCCATTTCACCTGCAGATGACCTTTCCTACTGCCCCAAGAGTGTCACCTCCAAGGTGTTCCGCTTCAACGTGTCCATCATGGAGAAGAACTCCACCAACTTGTTCCGGGCAGAGTTTCGAGCTCTGCGGATCCCCAACCCCGTTGCCAAGGGAAACGAGCAGAGGATCGAGCTCTACCAGGTGTGTGACCGGAGCGTTCCTTTCCACTGTTAGCAGATGGCTGCAGAGGGTGGGAGTGTGGGGGGGGCGGGGGGGGGGGGGGTGTGGGTTTTGGTGGGGGGGGGGGGGGGGGTGTGGGGTTGTGGTTGGGTGTGTGGGGGGGGGGGGCGGGGGGGGGGGGGGTGTGTGGGTGGGGGGGGGGGGGGGGGTGTGGGGTTGTGGTTGGGTGTGTGGGGGGGGGGGGCGGGGGGGGGGGGGGTGTGTGGGTGGGGGGGGGGGGGGGGGGGGTGTGGGTTTTGGTGGGGGGGGGGGGGGGGGTGTGTGGGTGGGGGGGGGGGGGGGGGTGTGTGGGTGGGGGGGGGGGGGGGGGTGTAATGTGCTTGATTTCCCTCAGATTGTCTGTCGGAGGACAGCGAGAACGATGAGAACATTTGCATTAGAGCCCCCCCCTCCCCGTTTTTACACGCCATGTCCATGTGCACATTCGGACAAATTTCAAACCTTGCACAGCCGTCCTTTAGGAACCCTACAGTAGACGACAATCCTGTGGTTTCGTCTTCCCTACCTGTCAATCTCCAGACCAGTCCGTCTTTGTCAGATCAGATTGGGGGATTAGGTCTAGTCTTTTATATACAGTATGAGGGTTGGGGGTATAGATTTGCTCCTGTTCCTCTGTGTTTATCTTTGGTTTTTGTAGCATCTAAAAACTCACATCGGTTACATGTCTACATGTGGGGGTGACGGAGGATTGTTTTTCTTACCCTCCTCATTAATCTCCCGTGAGAGACCAAGGCTAATGATCAGGTTCCAAAATTTTCTGCCAGGGAGACAAGTGTCTCCGGACTACATACCGCCTCAGAGGCAGAACTCTGGCCAGTGCTGAATACAGACTGTCAGGCTGGCAGATTGTTTCCAGGGGCCTGAGAGGAGATAGAGGCAGAGTCGCCCACTGGGGGAGTAAATGGAGTCGCTTACTCCCACATTTGAGCTGGGGGTGGGTCGGGTTGGCAGTCCTCTGGCCCCTCTTTCCCACAGGAAGGCAGATTAGATGCCGACAGTGTTCAGGAACCTGGTGATTCACCGCAGTGCTGTGCGGCTCCACTCACCACCGAACACACACAGATAAACACCTTTTACTCACAGTAGTCTGTGAGCTGCTGGAATGTCTGGCAGATTTTTGTTCCCTTTGTCATTACTTTGCAGGTCCCTAAAATGTCAGGGCTTAAACAGAGTATGTGGCTCTTCTTCCTCCCCTTCTTCTGTCACTGCTTCTGCACCGACTGTTTGTCAAACTGAAATGTGGTCTGAAACATGAACAACAACCACAACTTTATAAACTTACTATGAAGTCAAATTTGTATCTTGAACGTTGCTGATATTGTGTTACAAAACACAAAAGGTGTTTTGTTTTTTTTAACCCACTTCACCTTGTTGAATTACTGCCACCTACAGGCCCTATTTTCAACTGAAGATAAATTCTTCCAAACCGAAAGATTTAAATGCAACGCTGTGTGTTGAGTGTCTTTCTTCAATTCCTGTGAGTAGATCGGTGCTGTCTTCAACTAAACAGGCTGAGTATTTAATAAACTGAGAGTAAATTTAAGTTATAAGATTTATATAAGAATTAAGACCTATGGAATAAATATATGATTATAAGATTATTATATTACATTACATGCTCTTTGTAAGAGTTTTGTTTGCTGGCGTGCCGTGGGGTTTTTTCTTATGAAACACGTGACTCAAAAAAGGTCAGGAAACACTGAAATGGACATCTGGCAAAAGTGTGTCAGCTATTCACGTCTGAATTAAGACCTATGGAATAAATATATGTTTATATATTTGTGACACCAAAAGGCTTTCATTTGAATTTGTTTTTAATCTCCACTAAGCTCAGCAGATTTAAACTGACCACATCTTCTTCTTTGCTTTTAATAATGGTTTTGTATCTGCTGAGTTACATTACTGCCACCTATTGTCTTTATACTTTCCATTGGAAACTTTTCCCACTGTAGAGGGTTCTTGCCAGGAAAGAAAAAAAAGGAAAGAAAGTGCATCGTGTTATTCTTTTGTCAATCCCACTCTGTACTTTATCTTTCTTCAACTTCTACACCTTCAGTTTGGTGAGGACGTCAACGTCACCTGGACGTCCGCTCTTTCAACTCCGTGACGCTGCGTCTATGAGTCCAACTCAACTCAAGAGTCTGAACTGCTGATGTAAAGGACAGCCAGGTTCTCATTGGCAGGAGGGTTACACGCAAGCATTAACTTGCAAAATAGGGATATCAACACAGAGAGTCACTTTTTCCATGAAGAGTAGACATTTGGCCCAAGGCGTCCTGGAGAGTCTGGCTAAAACAGACAGCTCTGGTTCTGTGTGTCAATGCGTTTGCGCGTACAAAAGAGTTTATGCAGCTGGGTCACATTTTCATCTTTTTCTCCCTAGATCCTCCAGAAAGACGATCCCAAAGCCAAACAGCGCTACATCGGAGGCAAGAATGTCCTGACCAAGGGAACGCCTGAGTGGGTCTCCTTTGATGTCACCCAGACAGTGAGGGAGTGGCTAATGTACAGACGTGAGTGGGACATCCAACCCCCCCGACCCCCGCCCCAAATAACGTAACTGTCCTGAAGGGGACAAGTTCATTCAAAATGAAGGAATTTGTTTCCACGGGTGAAACGTGTCGGCTGCTAACGTCCACCTTCTCTGGTTTCTCCTCAGAGACCAACCTTGGCCTGGAGATCAGTGTGCACTGCCCCTGCCATACCTTCAGGCCTAATGGAGACATTATTGAGAACACCAACGAGGTGCTGGAGGTCAAGTTCAAAGGTGAGACGGAGTTCCTCAGATCTCTGAGCGTCGTACCATTTAATCTTATTAAACTGAAGCAAACATTTATTTTTAA
The DNA here is from genome assembly GCF_000523025.1 of Cynoglossus semilaevis. NCBI lineage: Eukaryota > Metazoa > Chordata > Actinopteri > Pleuronectiformes > Cynoglossidae > Cynoglossus > Cynoglossus semilaevis. The sequence goes on along the minus strand of NC_024307.1, from coordinate 5,746,167 downwards.
AGATTTATTTTCACAGATGCTTCTAGAATGTGTTATGTCATCACCAGGCTCCAACAGTCAGTCAACTGTTGTTTCTTTCGCTCATTCCCCGTAGTCGTAACTCTACGTTTTAAAGCCTCGACATCCTCGTAGACCAGTTTATGATTTGTAAAATCCAGTCCATGTTATCCACGGGGGAGTTAGCTCAGCTACACAACATTCAGAGTAAAGTTCACACACTTCATTTGATCTCGCTTCCTCCAAGACTCTGTGCAAGTCTTGCAATTTCTACCTGCTATCATGCTTGATGTATTAGCTTTAAGATTTCAGAGCTAGTTGTTAGCCATCTTACATCGCTGTCCAAGAGAATGCTAACGAAATAAGCCAACGTTCAATTTAGGACTAACACAACAAAGAAGAAAGAAAAATCAAATTAGCCATTTTTTAAAGATTAGCATGATCATGATGAGCAAATGTTTTGGAACAGGCACTTCTGCTGGTTATCAGTGGTATTGCAGTTCTGCATTTCTCTGTGGATTTGAACTGAACATTTAGAGAGATTGTGGACAATTAAAGCCAGTCCAGGGTTGTAGCACCAGTCGTTCACATGAACACCTAAAATAGAGGTGTGAAACAGGCTCGGAATAAAGACTGGAAACACGACGACCAGTTCTTCAGTCTACACTGAAATAAACACAACACATTTCATTCAGAGTTAAAACTTTAAAATATAAAAACAAGATGTGAATTTAAGGAGGAATTACTAAAGTGAGCCAGACTATTGTTTTCACTTAAGTCAGACTTGATATTAATCTTAATCCCATCTTTTTTTTGTTAAAGCTTGATATTTATAGCACCCACTAGATATAAGAGTGGCATTTTCTTTGTCACCGGTCCTCAGCAGGGAGGCCAATAAAAGAAGCGATCTTAAAGGGTCAGTAAGTTTTTCATTTCTCAAGCTTTTGAAATCCTTTTTTTTTTATTGACGTTCTGTCTGTTTGAGTTCAGGATCAAGGGCTGACTAAGAAGAGCGTTTCTTAAATCCAGAGATCTCCTACTAATGGTTCACAGGCCACATGCTGCCGACCACTCGGTTTCATACAGTCCCACTGAATCAATTCAGTTCAACTCAAAACAGGTTCACAAAGACACAGAGAGGCTAGCTTAAAATGAGACATCAGAATCCAAAAATACACACACACAAAAAAACACGTACAAGTGGATTAGACTGAAGATGAAACACAAAAAACAAGTGGATTAGACTGAAGATGAAACAGTGGCACAGTAAAGTGACCTTAGTTTAAAAACTTGCTGTAAACAAACAAACTTTACCATACAGGTGTTAAAGCAGACTGACCGATGACAACGACGCCTTCACGGTCCGAAGCTAAAGTGGAAATGCTAACTTCTCATACCATTAGATATTTCTTTCCATGTTTGTGTGAATGAGTTAAATGTCGCCTCTGGTTGAACCAGGTCACGTCGTCTGCGTATACTTAAAAGCCGAGTTTCTAATTCGTCCACTGCACTGTAAGTGATATTTCCACCGTCTATTTTTGGGAAGGGAAGTTAATTTTGGAAAATCTTTCAATTTTTGAAAGAAGATAATTTTTTTTTAGTCCATTCTTTAGCGCAAATGTGATGTCAGAAGATCTGCCAAGGATCTGGCAGCAGGGATAAGACAGAAAAGATAAAGAATGACTGGAGTTTTGGGAAGATTTTCTCAACAGAACTGGAAATTAGACCGTGCAGCGAGTTAAAGAGTCAACCTGTGTCAATCGAAATCAAACCAGCTAGAAATAGGAATGTGGTAACACTGAACTTGTCCTACTTTACTTTTGTTGCGTCAACTGCGTCCTTTTGTCTACCTTCCAGAAATGGGGTTGTGCAGACGTACAGCTTTTTGTATAATTTGTGGTCTTGACTTGGATGGAAAGTTTTGGCCAAACTGACGACTTAAAGAACTGTTCGGTCTATGGGCAACATTAGGGACCGTCACACACCGGCTCCAAAGGCTTCTTGACGCACAGAAACATCTTTAACAGATATACATTCAGTGAATGGGCAATTGGGGCTTCAGACCATCAGATTGGTAAATGACCCGCTCATCTGAGGAACATCCGCCCACAACTGAAGTCTAGGATTTACGTTTCTGCTTTTATATGTTTCCAAATTACATTTACAATTATGATTTCAATAATGGAATTTGGCGCACTGTGAATGGCCATGGCTTTTCCTTTTGATGTTTATTATGGTCTGTCTATAAGAAGCTTCATCTGGTAATTGAGTTTGGCTCAGTTGACCTTAAACTGTGACTCTGACAAAAAAAAGTCCAACGATGTTTTTCTCCACTCGAACCGAGCCCTGGGCTTTTTTCCGCTATATTTACCACATTGCCGGTGGATGGCTGATGTTTTTGAATACCAGTAGGTCAGTGTGCTCTTGTGTCATGTTTCCTTTAATGTGACAATATGCTTTTAGGACGGCCCCGCTCACAATACTCTCTTTATGGTACGACGGGTCTAAAAAAGGTTTGATCTGCTCATCGGCGTATTCCTGGAGCAGCGTTAGGCTTTGATGTCTCTCTGTCAAGATATTGGGATTTCTTTCTGAGAGGAAGAGAGCGACACAGAGCATGGGAATACAATTGATCTGGTATCTCACTTAGCACCGGAGCCCCAGGGCCCTCGGTCCTGGGAACTCTCCCGACTGGCTTGGCCACAAGGAATGTGCTGCCACGGTGCTCAGACGTTTGGCCCCGAATTAAAGAGGGGCGTACATATTCACCAGCAGCATCTCTCCTGAGATATACACTGCTTAAGCTATCAGGGGTAGATTGGATGAGCAGACACAGGCCCAGGGGGGAAATGGAAGAAAGGAGGGAGTTAGGGAGACCAGTGTTAAATAAAGAAGGAAGAAAAATGGACTGAAAACAAAGAACTTCATCCCCAAGATAACGACTTCCTTGTGTAACAGTCACAACACTGTGGTGATTACAGTGAAGTCGGCGTCATCAGATCCCATGTCTTGGAACTTTTTCTCGATGTGCTTTTGTGATATCCTCCAGACTAACAGACGTCCTGTTGCAGGTATGGAACCAGAATACGAGGAAAGAAAGTTCAAACCAAAGGAGCAGCTCTACCCTCACCTCATCCTCATGATGCTGCCACCCCACAGGCTGGACGCCCAGTCCTCGTCCCGTAGGCGCAAGAGGGCACTTGACACCAATTACTGCTTCAAGTAGGTTCACACACTACACACAGTGAAGTATAGACAAAGTCAATAAAATGATTTCCAATGGCAATAACCTGAGTTAAGTACACATTAGTGACAGAGGTCAGGTGGTTGTTCAGGTGTTCACTGCCATCCTGCCTTTAATAACGTATTTTACAATTAATGATGGCTAATATAAAAAGGTTATATAGTTTAATAAGTAAATTAGTATTTTACATTTATGATGGCTAATATAAAAAGGTTATATAATGTATGGTATCGTATGGTATAGTATGCTATGGTATGGTCTAAGATGGTTTGGTCCGGTCTGGTATGGTACAGTACTGTATGGTATGGTACGGTATGATATCATATGGTACAGTATGGTAGGGGATGGTCTGTTATGGTCTGGTGCAGTATGCTCTGGAGTGTGGTGTCTAAAAAGCCTACGTACACATTTACAGGTTAGCTGAAGAAAATCCGTAGAATCAAGATAGTGGAATCTGTGACCCGATATTATTGGGTCAAATAAGAGAAGAGTAGAATTCTCTGACCATGTAGGAAGACATCTACATTTGAACAAGGGAGGTTGAAATCACCCAAAGAACACTGGAGTATAGTGCTCTGATCTGGATCTTTGTTGTGGTCTTGTCTCCCAACATGACTTGAACAGGACAGCAACTGTCTAGAAGACCAAAGGTGAATAATATTAGCCTGCACCAAGACAAATATAAAGCCATAACAAGTCAGTAGAGTTGTACTTCAGCCACCATGTTCCCCAGTACGAGGAGAAGAACAGGGGCACAGATGTCAGTGGAGTTGTACTTCTGCCACCATGTTCCCCAGTAGTACGAGGAGAAGAACAGGGGCACAGAACACGAAATTTAAACTTGTTAATTACAGAGATGAACATTACACAGGTAAAGGCTGATACGTGTCAGGATCTGTCCTGGTAGTAGCAACCTCCTCTCAACACGCTGTCTCCTCAGCTCCAGATTTTCAACGTCAGGTTGACAGACAACGCCAAACATTTGGGCAGACTCCAAGAGGGAAAACAAGGGGCACACCTCAGAGTGGAATTTCTGAGCTTCACTCTCATCTCTGCCCGTGAGGCCGTCGGGACTCAGGCAGGGATACGTACGCAACCATTAAAATACTTTTCTTTATGTGCCTTCTTGCCTGCAGCAATTACGAGGAGAACTGCTGCGTGCGACCACTATATATTAACTTCCGTCAAGATCTGGGATGGAAGTGGATCCATCAGCCTGAAGGCTACTATGCCAACTTCTGTTCCGGTCCGTGTCCTTATCTACGCAGCGCTGACACCACCCACAGCTCGGTGAGACAAAGAACCCAAAACATTGAAGTCCACTATCTGTGTGGGAGATTTTTTACTAACTTGTTTTCCTTCTTTCTGTCTTTCAGCTGCTGAGCCTCTACAACACCCTGAACCCGGAAGCCTCCGCCTCGCCCTGCTGTGTTCCTCAGGACTTGGAGCCCCTGACCATCCTGTACTACGTGGGTCGCTCCCCAAAAGTCGAGCAGCTCTCAAACATGGTTGTCAAGTCCTGCAAGTGCAGCTAGAGGCCAGAGCGTCAGGGCGTGGACGGGAACTTTGGGATGTGTGGGTTCCCAGCACTACTCAGGAGCAGAACCGATGGTTGATAGGTGACCTCCGGGTTTGACCTCCACAAAAACCTCTTCCGTCTGCTACAGCCTTCACCCAAGTTCCCTCACGAAATGATGCAGTCCCGAACTCACAACCATTGGCAGCGTTGACCTACCAGTTTTGGTCAGCGCCGTCTGACCCACCACAGCCCCCCTTGACCTTAGACATTCAACATTTCCCCATGGTTCTGCCCCAGTTTCAGCATTTTGAACGGCTTTTACCTCAGATCGACCTGACAGTGGTATTAAACTCTTATTTTCCACGACGGAGGAACAGCAATTGTCCTGTAATGACCACTGCATTCCCAAGGATATACATTTATTGGAGTCCACAATCAGAGAGTGACTGAAGCCAACGCTCCAGAGAAAGTAGAAGAAGACAGGATCTGAACAGGGGGTCGTTTCCCTCAGCCTTGACTGACAGGACACCACCTACTGGTTCTCTGTGTATTTAGGATAAAATGCTGTTCAACGACAATAGAATGAAAACGAACACATGCTGGAAACCAACATTTATTTCAAAGTAGTACTTCCATGGATATGTTTACCTCTGTAATGCAACAGGACGGTGATTCCAGGGATTGTTTTGTTTTAAGTGAAACCTTTCTGTTGTATGAGATGATGTATGTCACTAAGTGAACACTTAAGTAGATCACCAACTGTAAATGTTTTTTTTTTCTTATTACTCTTGAAATCACTTTTTGATTAAAAAATGAACAGTTGGACTGAATCGTTATATTCTTTTATTGTTGACGAATCTGACGGGTTTTCAGGAAGAACCGGTGAAAACAGTCGCTGGTTTGTTTGGCTGAATATTCAGCAGACAAACACTTATACAATGCAGGTTTCAAATGAATCCCCTCTCAGTACGTGATCATGAATTTGGGACAACCTTTTTTACAAGACCCTCACACAAATAGTGAATTCTGACATTTTTTGTGCACTCTATATTACTGTACAGGTCACATTTCTTTTAAGACAGCATTGAGGTCCTGTAAATACAGATGCTGAAATTAGGGATGGCTCGATCCGATACTCGGGATCTTTGCACAACATGCTGTAAACAGGGACACTATCAGAATGAAAATGAAAATGTGAATCTTAGGAACATGACCAACACTGGGGGAGTAGAAACTAGAGCTACAACTTTGGCCTTCAGCCTGTTTGCTGCCTCTTATTTGCACCAATCGTGGTGCTGCAGCCATGCATATGTTGAACTTATGTGATGTGTACTAAACTACTACAGTTACTGTAATGTTGCTTGCTACAAGTTGCGAACACAAGAAATAGTCATTTTCATGATGCCATAAACACCAATAGAGAAACAATTCAAACACCGGGAGTGTAAACAGTGTTGTATCACCAGAGGAAGTCATACACAAATATGGTAATTCTTATGTAATGCTACGTGCACTAGCTTGAGAAGATATGGTACAATAGCAACACGACATTAGAACCGATAGTTTAACAATAATCACTATAAAAATATCTAGAACTGTCGTCGCCCTTCCACCTCTGCGATGTAAACTACGATCTGCGCAAAACCACTCGAAACTGACGTGATTAATGCATGCAGACAAAATTCAAGTATTTTTCACATTGACGTTATGAATATATGTAAATATACTATATGCTAAATATGCTAAATATACTGGCTTATCACACAGACGCAATATTCTTTTAACAAGCCCTGAGTGAACTGGTCCCAGGATCATCCTTATGCGGATGACGGTCTGCTGGTGCAGCACTGACCTTCATTGGTCCTTACAGCTACAGAATTGTCCTACAGTAGAAGACCAGCTGTTGAGGACGTATAGTATATAATAAATATTGAAACAAATCAATTATTTACTCACTATAATATATACATTTAAAAAACAACAACAACATCTCAGTTGACAGGGAGAACTTCAAGTCAGGCATTTTTTTTATATATATATAAAACATGAAGCGCCATTCGACGAGTTACGTCATCTTTGTAAACAGGGAGCGCACCAAGGCCAACGAGACGTTAGCTTGGATCGGTTTCACGAGCGCAGGATGACAAACACGTTCAGCTTCAACACAACTGCCACAGATTTTGATTTGTCTACAGTTCGGCTTTCAGCGAGGACTCGAAGTTCGCAAACCCAAGAAGTGAACATGACAAGAGCAACAAGAGGTGAAGCTGCTCCGTCAGTACCAATGATACTCACCTAAATCTCCACGAAGTTACATTTTAGTGGAGAAATATTTTGAACTGCTATGGAGGGCTCTGTTTGAGGAAAAATAAAATATGAATTACTAATCTGGCAACACAAACACATTGTCTCATTTGTGTTAAATATGTTGTCTGAGGTCATCGGGTTCTGACAGCAGAACATTTGGTCAAAATGAAGGGTTCTGCTACCTATCCGAGCTGTTTTATACGCAGCCTTAAGTTAAAAAAAGAAAAATCTTTTAATAGTCACAAAATATGATTACAAGAGCTATGTAACATTAGTGCAACCAAAGGGTAAGCAGGTCCTACCAAGTAAATCACGGGGCTTTCATTTAAGTGCAAACCTAAGCCTTTGGGGATTTAGATGGTACAATTCAAAGCGTTGTCTATCAGAACCACTGATCCAAGAACCTGCTCAACAGTGTTCACAAAGTCAGCAGGGGGCAGCTTAAGCGTGACGCTGCCATGCTCAGAGCACCTCAGTGGCAACTCGGCAGCTTTTGGGTTCGTACCTGAAACCTTCCGGACCCAAGTCCACTTCCTTAACCACCAAGCCACTACTGCTCCTGCACGAGTGCCAGGAACGACCGGAGATTTGAATAACGTTCACGTTTTCTAACAGCCGGAGGAAGAGAACGGAGTCACTGAGACTCTTCTGAAGTTTTACTGCATTCGTTCAAATACTGCAGTCATGGGAGCAGAGCCACACTTCAACCACAACTATGGCACTGGACTGGAGTGGTACAGGTTGGAACCACAGGTGGAAGTGAGTGACAGGAACAGAAGTATGCGGCCGCCTGTACAAACACTAGGTCATACTGTTCTTTTCACAACGTTACAAAACTCAAGAGTGGAACCGGTTCGTGTTGCACTGGGGCTGAGTGCGTACAGTATGTTCAAACGCTGAGTTAGGAACGCGGGCAGCAGAGGGAGAGGTGAGCTGAACAAACACCCAATGTTTTCCGTTCTCAAAGAATTATTGGATACTTTGGTATTTTAGTTTGAAAAAAATGATCTGGCTCTTTGAGTTCAGATCAATGGTCTGATGATGTCACACTTTGTGCCACCTTCTCTGCTTTGCTAATGCTAATGCTAATGGTCCCTGCAACATGAAAAACGCCACTATTCAACAATTCACTGTGGAATAGATTCAAAGTGAACACAGTACAATACCTCCATGTTACGTTACATTTGTAATGATATTTTTTCTAACAGTCAGGCTGCCTAAACAAACAACTTAGTCTGGTCTGGTCCGTGTTGTCCTTGTACGTGTACTACAACCTTCGTTTAAGATGTCAGATATTTGTTGTTTGTTGACAGATAGAATTGGAGAATGTGGAGTAGAAATTAAATTTCTTGGAAGCAGTTAAACCTTGTATATAAAGCACTATCCTAGTCCAGTTTGGACTTTTTTTTTCTTTTTTTCTTTCTTCTGAATTTGGACTTTTTTTTTTCTTTTTTTCTTTCTTCTGAAAGTGGTTGAAGTTCTCCAAAAGCAGCACCAGGTTAAAAACCCTTACATTTCTCCTTGAAGTATATCAGTGGCATCAATGGCATGGAGGGAATCAGAGTCGGCAGCAGTTCGTCTGGCGACAGACTGGATTCAGCCACTGGGAATGATGAGGAGGGGGCGGCGAGCTGAAAAGGCCATCTGATGTTATACTGCGCAACAAAATCCCAACCTGCGTCAAAGCTGGGAATTCCTGACCTGGCAGTCGGTCCTCTGGCACGTCTGGAGCTGTATCACCGAGAAATTAATAGGACACCATTCGATGTTTGGCACGCTTTCATCTGTGGCCGTTGTCCTGTCCAGAATCCATCTTTGAGAGGATGTAGTTACATGCAGAGACACCTGTTAGGCCAGCAGTGCGGCGGGACATGCCTCCGGTCGCCTTCCTGTCATCTGTGACTGGGCTCCTGGCCCGGGAACAGCTTGCGGTACACGGAGAGACCTAGAGAGCAAAGAGAGCAGACGCAAGAAAAAGTGAGTGGCAGAGGTAAAAAGGCTGCTGGACGCTTTCCTCGTGTGTGTTTCTACCCTTCATCCTCATGAATTATTTAAACTCTGGGTGCCGACAAGCTCAGCACTAAGACCTTCCTCTGGGTGACCTTTCCCCGGCTGCCTGTCTGCCACTCGCCCTATCAGCTGGCACATGGCCAGGTGTCCTGTAGGAGAGGCGTTCCGTGTACAGTCAGAGCTGCCGTGTTTGTGTTCCCAAACAGTATTCCCTTTCATTCCCATTCCACACACTCTTGTTTATTTTGGTGCTCTTTTACACCCGCGAATCCCGGCAGAGCTGGAAAGAGGGAAAATATGTTGCCCAACTTCCAATCTGATGACATGGCTGCTGGAAGTGGCTTAGTGGCTCATTAACATGACGATAAAGGAACGACAGTGGCTCCATCGTGGGCTCCTCTTAAGACGAGTTGGAACCGAAAGAAACTAGTGTCCTATTCCAAATTAACCGCAAAGAATGATCGCTAACTGCCATGATATTAAGGAGCGGGAACTCATTTTGCCAATTGAAGTTCCACATAATGGCTGTTGCCATATAAAAAAAATGTTTGTTGTTACATTTAAGTAATTGTCTGCTCACTTCACTTGCTTATAACCTAATGATTATACTAGTATATTTCAGTTTAAATGTTGCCCCTGAGGCAGGATCATATACAAATGAGTGTGAGTGGTCAACTTTTATAACCAGTTACACACCACTACCACAGCACACACAGATCGTGGAGTATAACCACTGTAACGTTCACCTTTTGTGTCATCTCACAAAAAAATTAGCAAAGCTAGCTAAACGCTGCTCCAGTGTCCAGCTTTTGATTTTAAATTTCACAATGTAAATGTTTATTTGGACGCCTTTAATGTGCAGAAAAAAATCCCACTTAAAAAAACATTCCAAACCCGCAACACATTTTTTAATCTGTGCAGCCCCTAGTGGCAGCTTGTGTACCTGCAGGTATGCGCACATCACATTTTGGGCATTTCTGATGTCGTCTGATTATTATTTACCAATACTAAGAATCATGATGAGAGTAATGACATCATTATTATTGTTTCGCTAACCTTCCTTTGTCATGATCCTAGCGTAGCTTGTTACATAAATATATATATTTTTTTAAGTATTCTCATTAGATACATACCATAAAACCTTAAGAAGAACAAATGTCTGAAATGAGTTCTCTTAATATGTCTGTGATTACATTCATATTTTCTTCATTTTTTAACAAATAGCCACGTTAGCTTCAGAACTAGCACGCTAGTTAGCCTATATGTGTTTCTAAGCAGATGGCCATTAACAAAGTTGTTTTAAAAGGGGCTACAGCCGTGTTAATGATAAGGACCAAAGCTTAGTACAATGTTCGGATCCTGGTCAGGGTGAGTGCAGCCAGAAGTCTGTTCAACATGTGGCCGATAAAAAAAGCAGGTTTCTGATAAAGCTGATGGATCTTCGTTAAAAATGCACCCATTAGGAAAAGACAAAGAGAGGGATTCTGGGCAGAGTGAGCAGGAGGAAAAGCAGGGGAGAGTAGCGTGAGCAATGGGAGGAAGAGATTAACGGAGTGCACAAGAGATAGAGGAGGGGGGGGGGTGATTTATGACGGATGACAGCTGATCATAGAGAATGCTCTGCATTTGGACCGGCTCTAACTCCCTGTCAGAGTCAATCAGTGGAGCTCAGTCATCTCACTACAAAAGGTACACCGAGCCGCCAGAAAGACCTGACGCAAGCCCCACACAAAGGCCGTGTCCCTTCTAATAACACCTCCTCCCACCTCCACCTCCACCCCCCCCCCCCCCCCACACTCACCCTCCCAGACACCATACAGGGTCCCTGTGTTACCTTCTCGATGCACGGTTAAACCACGAACAGCCGACGAGTAACTGGTGCTCACTCATTTTTTTTCCCCTTCTCCTTCTTTTGGTAGGAATCAGACACTATTTTAAAAGCCAAGAGTGAGGCATCTCCCCCACCCTTTGCTCCCTGAACGACGGAAAAAATGCATTCATGAAATTCAGAAGCTGCTCCCAACGGATCCTATTACAGTAATTGATGAGTTTGTAAGATGTTTGTTAACCTAAGCCAGGCTTCATACTTTGGGGAGAAGATGGAGAATGAAAAAAAAAAACGAACGTTAAAGTCTCTCACACAAACACAGATTTCGGAGGAAGGGGCCTTTAGCTACTGTATTTTTCCAAGTGGACGATCTGCAGCTCAGTGTGACTCTCTCTCTCTCTCTCTCTCACACACACACACACACACAATGTGACAAATGGTGTGATTTTCTAATGCAAACCTATAGCGGATGTCTGGAAAAAGCCCCTGATCAGACAAACAGATGTGTCCATAAGCACAAACTGCTTAATATCACTGTTAGCGCCGTGGAGCTGCACACTCTGCCGAGGATGGAAAGAGCTGTGGAAACAGGGCAGAGTGACAGGGCACACGTGAGCGCATGTGCCCGCAAGTGCACACGCGAAGGCCGAGCAGGAACATTCTCATTCCCCCGGCGTGGTTCCTGGTGTAAACTGGACCGGGCCGCGGTCAGTGACTGTTTGACTGGAGGAATGGTGAGCAGATGGGAATGTCCAGTCAAAGTCTTCACTGGCTTTCATTACCAAGAGGGGTTTTATCACAGTTACGCCTCTTTATCCATGTGTTGTAGTATTCAAGAAATGATCAGACAGACAGTCGCTGCTGCTGTTACTGCTGCTGTTGCTGCTGCTGCTGCTGCTGCTGCTGTTACTGCTG
>NC_024307.1:5732741-5733382 GCF_000523025.1 Cynoglossus semilaevis | reverse complement strand
GTTACTGTTACTGCTGCTGTTCCTGTTACTGCTGCTGCTCGTGTGTTGTTGTGTCGGAGCCTGTTGGGTTCTGGTACCTTCAACAGCATGGGGGAGCAGACGTGACCCCCTCAGATTCAAAGTGACCCTGATCTGTCCCCCCCCCACACACACACACACACACCCACTGACCCTACATAAGACAACAAACATTGCTAGTAAAACAGAGAAGCAATATTCCATCTGTGACATGTTTGTGTGCTACGGCTAATGGTGCGTTCAAATGCACACAAATGTAGGAATTTCCACTGTTAAACCCCAACTACCCAACAGCTATATAAAATGATGAATTCATTCATATAAATAAAACTATAGAAATGGTATATGTGTGTATCTGCTAAGATTGTTATGGTAAGGTATAGTGGTATTTCTGACAGCCAAGAAGAAGAAGAAGAAGAAGAAGAAGAAGAAGAAGAAGAAGAAGAAGAAGAAGAAGAAGAAGAAGAAGAAGAAGAAGAAGAAGAAGAAAGAAGATGAGGAAGAGGAAGAAGAAGCAGAAGAAGAAGAGGAGGAGGAGGAACTGAAGAACGGATGTCGTCCAGATTCCAATCTGAGTGAAGACTCGCAGGAGCTTGGCCAGAACAGAGAACAGGGCCGAACAC
>NC_024307.1:5727099-5732703 GCF_000523025.1 Cynoglossus semilaevis | reverse complement strand
GAAGAAGAAGAAGAAGAAGAGGAAGAAGAAGAGGAAGAAGAAGAGGAAGAAGAAGAGGAAGAAGAAGAGGAAGAAGAAGAGGAAGAAGAAGAGGAAGAAGAAGAGGAAGAAGAAGAGGAAGAAGAAGAGGAAGAAGAGGAAGAAGAAGAGGAATGTGTCCTACAGGCAAAGCACCATCGGCGTTTCTTGTGTTTTTCCCACGACCCACTTTTGATCTCTTGATTGTTTTTGATCAAAGGAACCTGCTATCGTTGAAAGTTAAAAACTACTTGGGGGAAACTTCTACTCTATCAAAAAGTTAATGACAAGTCATTTTTTCCTCATTTTCTTTTCCTCTCCGTGCTTCAAATATCTTTTCCTTTTTTCCTGACATCCCAACGTCGTCAGGCCCCTTAGGGATCAAAGTGATACCACATTGCAGTAGTTAATTGGTAGGCACTATTAGTACCAGCGGTTCCCAAAGTGGGGGACGCCCCTTGAGGCAAATTACATTCAATTTCAATACTTTCTTTGTTTGTCCCACAGTGGGGGAAATTGATTTGTAACTGCATTTACTACGTGGAATGAAAATAGCAGTTTAGTAAGAACTGTGTACAGATTTAGTTTACGACAGACTTCAGTGATGATTTCCAGGCAGACGCTATGAACATATCAATTCATTAATGACTTTGTCTTATTCCCAACATGCGTCGCAGCTAAATTAGAACCATAAAACAATGGCACAGTGGCAGTGTTGGAGATGAATGAAAACACAGAGGCTAATGAGTGTTGTCGTATACTGCTCTGTCATCTGGGTCGCATGTATCCAAATACGCTACAAATGCTGGTGCCAAGAAAGGAAATGAGTGGACAATTTTAGAAGCTGAGTGGCCTTCACAGAGTCCAAACTGAATCTCTTCAGATTTGTTTGGAAGCAGCCAACACACGTTCGACCAGTGTTTCCCTTTTTTTTTGTTTTTGAGCTACAGTACATTTTACATTAGAAAACTCCCACACTGCAACACACACAAAAAAAAAACATTCAAAAAAGTATATACAGAAGGTCCTCGGTTTACAACGTCCTCGACCTACAGCGTTCCATGGTTACGTCACCATGTCGGGGCAGTGGTGGCTTAGTGGTTAAGGAGGTGGACTTGGGTCTGGAGTCCACCAGCTGCCAAGTTACCACTGAGGTGCTCTGAGCAAGGCTGGTGGCAGGTGGTGATTGGTTAAAAACAGAGGTCACGTTTGGTTGTGTGCTGTAGTAGTTCACTTTCTTTCCTTTCCATCTCAGAAAGTCTTGTTGCATCATCCAGACATACAGCTTTAAAACAGATTTCGCAAGCGTAGCGCACGAATAGGTCGTACCACGGTGCACGGCACATCTTCACCGTTGGTACATCACACATTGGACTGAGTTACATTCGCATTCTTTTGTTTTTGTTGTTTTTTTTGGGAACTTTCCCTTCATTACAGCTTTATAGCCAAGCGCAAGTCAGACTCTTCCTGTCCTAGATTGTGATGTAAGAACTGTGTTAGCGTAGGTTAGTGACATAGGTACTTAAGTACATTTTGTGTGTTCCGACTTACAGCAAAAAGTTAATAATTCAAATTCCTCATAATTTACTAACTCATATTAAACCCTGTCCAGTTTAGTTGAACACAACACTGAAATACTTGCAGGAATTGAAGAAAGCCATGCATGAAGATCTATTCAACATCCCCTTATTTTTACCCAGCTAGTGATTTCTGCTGCCACCCACTGGAATAATGTTGAATTGCTCAGCCTGTTGCTGTTCGATTAAGACAAATTAGTTAAGAAGAAAAGTTTTCAGACCAATTAAGTGAAATTCGAGATTGTGATGGCTGAAGACACAAACACACCACTGTAGATTTACACAACGCTGATCACGGCAGCAGCTGGGTAAAAATACCCAGTGGTGTTTATCGGTCCTCCATGGGGAATGTCCACCATGCCTGACTGTAATCACTGACACTGGCACAATTATCCCCTGCTATGCAGAATACAGCAGCAGCAGCAAAAGTACACGCTGGGATTATGTACTCAGCAAGTGTAAAAACCACAGCGTCAAACCCACCTGTTTTACCGCAGACCGCTTCGTAGACCGTTTGCTGACCCACGGTCCCGGCTCCGGAGGCTGGACTCTCTGAGGACGGTTGCCTGTTTATCAGACAGGAGATAAGTGTCAAGTGGAGGAGAATGTTTATCATAACACAAAGACCACCTACATTAAACTCAACATTTTTTCTGACTGTAAATGCGCAGCAATGTTGTTTTACGTCTTAGCCTATAGCTTTAACTCAGGGGTCACAAACCATATTTGGGACACATTTTTTATGGACACCTTTGAGGGCCGTACACTCTTTATAATAAAATAAAAATCGCATTTTTGTTTCACATTATTATCTGATGTTTATTTTGAAATCCAGTCACAGGCCAGAATGGACGGTTTTGTGGGCCAGATTTGACCCGCGGGCCACCAGTTGATAATCACAGCTTCAAATGAATGGTCCGTGCCGTCTGATAAGTATTCCAGCCTGTATCAAACCGTGTGCGTCAGCGCGCACCAGTACGGGTTAAGTGTTTGCCGAGCTCCTGTCATCAGCTATTGTGACAAGGAGGAGGCAAATTCCTGCTCCTTGTCCTGGGTGATGTGATTTTCTCACTGGCAGAAGTTCCGTGGTGATTACGGATAATTTGGAACCGAAATGGCTACAGGCATAAACAGCACAAACCTACTCTCTCATTGGATGAATGGTGAACACACTCGTACAGTAGGCCTGTATACTTGTTATATATATATAAGTCAAAGAGCTCCACACCGGAGTCTGGAGATCAGAGACAACAGATTACAGACTGTGTGGTTGGTTTGTTTTTTTCGACAGTCCAAACAGTGTTTTTTCATAAGGGAAAAAAAAATTAAATTAAATTAAAAAAATCATTACAGGAGCCGTTTTAGTGTAGTGCAGGAGCCGACATGTGTGTAACCTTATACATTAAATCTGTTAAGCATTTTTAGGGGAACAATAAATAAAGCTTTGCCGGCGTTAACCTCTCGCCCCATAACAGCAGTGTGCAAAAGGAGCATTAACAGGGGTAATGAGGGTACACACTACCTCCTTGTAAGGGGCTGCACAGTTGTTCTTTCATACCATTACACAACCACAAATAGAACTGGCCCACTTAAAGAGTGGCATACCTCCACAGGAAGTGAGCGCTTTCATATTGAGAGGGGGGAAAAAAAACTTGACCTCGAGGTTCTTCACATCACGTTCTTTGTCAACAGTCTCTTGCTCTGACACCCTCCCTCCAACCATCCCCCCAGCCCCCCCGACCCGACCCCTCCCCAACCCACTGAGCCAGGCAGCAGCCAGAAGCACCGCGGGCTGAGACACCAATCCCAAACTCACAGTGTGTGCAGATGATATTTAAACCCAGAGTTGAACATTTCACAGTGTTCACACACAGAGGTGAAGTTTCTATGTCAACATGGCCGATGTGCAGCTTTTTTTTTTTTAGGTTCAGGTACAACGGGCGTGTCCTAATGTCGCTGAAATTGACCAAGCAGGGAAAAAAGTAGAACAGTAAACACACTCTTGGCAGCGTTTGGCCCAGTGCAGTATCCTGTGAGAAAAACTACCGTTGTGGCTGATTAATAGAGAGTGAAAGCAGCAGCGAGGCTGACATTAATGGTGCTGCTGTAATTGTCACTCTATTAGTAAAGCCACATGACAGACTTGGTTTCTGTAGCTACAGCTGTGACGAGCCAAATCGTGCAAACACAACACCAAACAGCCTCATTTATTTGTCTTACAAATTGCTCTTTTCAAAGACCTCACTGAAGTCATAGCACGCTGACTCCTCGCAGCGCCACACGCTGGCAGCTGTGGCACGTTGAGAGACCAGAGGGAGCCCTGCCCTGCTCGCTGCGATACCAACACAAAGTACACTTGGCTTGTACGACGGGTACTGCAGTGTAATTCAAACCAAAGACGAGCCAAAAACTCTGCAGTCTGCAATCAGAAAGGGCTAGGATTACGATTTGATTTACGCAAGACTGGAGCTTAGAAATGTGTAGCAATATTTGATATTTGTAAAACTTGATTGGACACGTTTGGTTAAACTTATTTTTTTTGTCATTTGTTATTTACAATTATGTTATGGACCAAACAATTTTTTTTAAAACACTAGAAAATCAAAGGTTTGGTAGATGTTGACTGAAACCAAATAAATAACCGAGTAGCAAAACTTAGCTCAATGTTAGCTAACGGTAGTCACAATAGGCACTAAGATTATTGATACACAGTACAGTAAACATTGATAAAAATGTATATAAAAATCAATTAAAATTATTCCAACAGCTGGTTTTGCAAAAAAAAGGACGTTATAATACCTTGTAATACGCCAACCATAGCAAGTAGCTTAAGGTTAGTTTGTTAAACCCCAGCAAAACGGTTTCCGATGTCCTCAACTTAAGGCATTTGTAATTACATCACCATCCAAAAATTCCAAAAATTCGAAAAGTCTTGTTTCATCATTCCGACGTATAGCATTAAAAATATATGCCTTAACGCGAAGTGGACAATTACGAATACGTCGGCACGCGAACCTATACGCAGAAGATGGCTTTGTTTACATTGCTAATTGTACGCCATACATTGGACTTTGGAATTTTTTCTGTCCTTCATTATGGATCCCTAACGTAGTTCAAACTCTTCTGATGTCATATAGTGATGTCACCACTGTGTTAGCGTCGGTGAGTAACACCGGTACTTATGTGTAGTATGTGAGTTCGGACTTACAGCGAAAACCAACTACAAAACATAAGTTGAGGTTTAGCTAAATTAGCTAAAGGCTGCTGCAATAGCGAAAACAGTGAAACAGCAAAATGTCAAGCAAATATACCAAAAAGGAATGTAAAAAAAAAACAAAAAATTAAAAATTTGACAATACAGCTGAAAAGAGCTTAGATTAAAACTGTTAAAAAGAATGTTGTGTAAAAGAATCAGCCAAAAACAGAGCAAATTACTTTAAAGAGTTACATAAAAGATATTTATGACCCAGAAAAATCCCAGAAATACGGAGTAGTTAACAGTCAGGAGACGTTAAAGTCTCTTTTCCGTAGACTTTTCTCCTTCCCTGGTGAGAAGTTTCAGGCAAATTTAACTGAACATTGAACTCTAGTAGCGTTTCACTAAGCGCTCCCAGGGAGGAAACGTATTTGTGTGTGTGAAAAAAACAAAAAAAAAAAGAATCCATTTCCTTTGCTAAGCAACACCAAAACCCAAATGTTGTGATGACTAGATTGGACTAATAAGTGTCAGAGATAATTAGTGGTGCCTTACAGTACATGTGGGAGACACTTCTTCATTTGTATCAAAGACTCATTTCACAGCTGAGCAGCTGGCCAGAGGGAACTGTTTGGTGTAAGGGTCCAGATAACCTTGAACTGTTCACACACAGCCCATCCATTATGAGCTGGAGGATCTCAGCCATACGCTGGGATTCATATCAGATGTGCTGCAATAACACAAGTATTAGGTTGCCCCTGAAACCAGGACTGTAAATAATGGGAAGCAACTTATCCCCCCCCCCCCCCCCCT
>NC_024307.1:5722144-5723590 GCF_000523025.1 Cynoglossus semilaevis | reverse complement strand
AACCCTAGGTACGAGTGGAACTGTTAATGCTCTGGTTCTGCCGTATCTGTCAATTCTCCCATTGTGGGACGCAAAAAGGACTTCTTAATCTTAATCTTAATCTTAATGTGGCCCTGTAGTGTGAGGGTGAACTTTCCAGAGTCTGTTCCCAAACCCTCAACCACTGGGTGCAGGGATCGGTTCCAGGCACCTTGCGAGACTGAAAAGTATTAACCCGTGACAGGTTAATAAATGTTTTTGGCGTTGGCCCACACAAAAGTCAGGCCCTGAAACTGTTTATCTAAGGCGTGCCCCATTTGTTAGGCATGTGTACCAAATCGCAGTTGGAGCAGAAAGAACTCTTAAAAGTAATCAGTTCTGAACTGAGTGACGACTTCTTGGTGATTCTTCACAGCGTCCTTCTAACATCCTTATATCTGAGATTTATCATTTTATATTATTCATTATTCAGTGTCATCTCTGTAAACAAAATGAGAATAGAAAATATTTCAAGTATTGCCGGGTGTGTCTGTGGCACAGTATTAAAGTTCGATGTTTACCACATAATTAGGACGTCTTTTCCCAGAGTATTTATTACATTAAAACAATTTTAGGCAAGTCCACGCGTGACTGACTCGTGACTAAGTACCACAGGACTAAATAGTGGTTGCTCAAACTGTCAAAACAGATCTTACTATTTATATATGAAATATATGTTAATATTTCATGGTTCTGATCAAAACCCAACACTGGACCTATTTTAAGGTCAAATGTGTGGTGTTTCCCAAGGATCTATTCTTGGACCCTTACAAATACTGCACGTTTACCGACACACCATTTTTAAACACCCTCCCCCTAATCCTGCAGACAAGATAAAATGTTCTCTTGTGTGGCCCTGTCCTTGTGTTGCTTCCCACTTAGCGTTGCAATACTTCACCACCCCAGAAGATGGCGACCAGCGTAGTCTACAATGGCTTTTTATCAGGAACTTCTGTTACACGTACAAAATATGATTAAAGGAAATGTTGGTGCATTTCCTGAACTAGCGACGCAATATCCTGCCAGCCCATGAGGGGGAGTAGAATATTCTGTTTTATGAACTGGTGTGTGCATAAAAACTTCCTCAAGAGAGATATGAAAAACAAATCCAAAATGAGTCTGAGTCAACTGAAGGATCTGTCAGTTCAACTCCACACTTTTAGCGTCTTACAGTAAAACTAGCATCACAAACTTTTCGAAACTTTTCGCAATAAAGAAGAGTTGTATTTAGATGTTTTTTTTAATCAATCTTTTGATATATTATGTTTTTTTACCACAACACATGACACTGTAAATATGGAGTTACACAGTACACCATGGTTTGTCAACCTTGGGGTCGTGACCCCAAGTGGCTCCGCATGGAATTCAAAAAGGGGCTCACTCGGAATGGCTAGTAATTGATTAAAAAAAAAATACTGATAAAATATT
>NC_024307.1:5710077-5722044 GCF_000523025.1 Cynoglossus semilaevis | reverse complement strand
GACATGAAAACTACTGCAGTGTTTCCGTAGTAGCCACATTAGACAACGCACCACCGAATGTTATATAAAGATATATACAATGATTTTCTAGTTTCTATTTACTCACTAATTTCTAACTCAGTCTCAAACCTGGGCCTGTTTTGTTGAACACAATCCTGTGTACTCACAGGAATTGAAGAAAGACACACAAAGATCTTATTCAACTCTAATTAGCCATCGGCTGCCACCTAGTGGACTAGTATTTGATTGTTCCGCTCGTCAATTTTGCATACAACAAAGACCAATTACTTGCAGTAAATAAATAAGTTTCTACAATAAAATGGTGCCACCTGATGGCGGGTCATGGTATAGAGTTAAAAGTTTGATCTTACCTTGAGGTGCTAGGTGCAGAGCCTCTTTGGCCTTTCTCTCAGGAACAAACTTCCACTGGAACACCGAGTGGTCTGCACCACCGATGGTTATCACCCACTGGTAGTCGTGTGACCATCTGGCGTTGGTTATGTGCGCTGAGTGACCCAGATATTTTTTAAACTTTGCACCTGAATCCGAGAAGAAACATATGTAAAGAACAACAGCATGCGACGATGCGATGATTCAATCGCTACAGTAAATTAATTTTGTCACTGTCAAGAACAACAGGATGCGACGATGCAATCGCTACAGTAAATTAATTTTGTCACCTTTCTTTATACACGGATAGCGAAAAAGCTTGACCAGTCCGTAGTCATCGGCTGTTACTAAGACTTGATTACTGTAGTTGGCATCCACAGAGTTGATGTCGTTGATATCTGAGTACTTGGGCCAGATACCATTCACTTCTGCGCCCAACACACATGTCCACGAAGCCCACTGCACCAGCTTCAGCTCCTCCCTGTTGGTCACCTCCTTCCCACCTGAACAGAGCAGGGACACTTTGTCTCACACTGCTGCTTTAAAACAAAATCATTTTTCAGAATGAAACACTCTCCCGCTCCTACTTGGCATTCTGAAGAAGAGCCTCCTGGCGCTGCCATTGTTGGTCTGCAGGTATTTGCTGTCCGTAGACCAGTCCATGTGTGTGATGAAGCTGTTGGAACCGATGCACTCGCCCACTTTCTTGTAGCGCTGCACCACGCCGTAGATGTCCACTGAGTTATCGTTGGAGCCCACGGCCAAATGGGCTCCATCGGGAGAATACTTGAGCTCATGGATGGCCTCCTTCCTGTCCTTGATGTGGACCACCTCGGTCATGTCCCTGAGGCAGAACGGAGGGAAGTCATACAACGCTGCACAATCTGAGGCGCTCGTTTCTTCTTTCAGTCCTCAATTGGAGAAGAAATGTTCCACCCACCTGACCCTCAGGACAGTAAAGGAGCCATCCTTCATTCCCAGCGCCAGGTGAATGCCATCGGTGCTCACAGCGGCACAGCGGATCGGTTCCTCCATATTACAACGTGCAATCAGCGCATGATCTATGAGGCTCCATATCCTGCTCACACAGAGGAGTGGGACAAACACAGACAGAAACAATTAACAGAGTACGAAAGGTCAAACATCAACAACAGAGATTCAACATGAATTTAATTTGTTATGAAGCTGCATGAAAAAAAACTTAAAAAGACACTGTCTAAATCACATTTGGCAAACCTAAGGTCAGCAGGCCAAATGTAATCGACCACATTATTTTATAGGTCCCCCACTGCTGTGTACGGTTGTCTTAAAATAAAATTCTAGAGCAGGGGTCAACAACTATATTTTTCAGAGGGCCAGAATTTTTCTTTCTGATGTCTTTTTTTTTTTGGAATTTAGTCATGGACCGGTTTGAACGGATCGGTGGGCCAGATTTGGCCCCTGGGCCCTGAGTTGATAGTCACAGGTTTATAGTATTGAATCTGTATTCTTGGTATTTACAGGATAGGTTAAATACAGTAGGTAAGACATGATCAATTTGAATTTTTCTCTAAAAGTGTACGCTTACGTAGAATTACCATAAACTACATCTCCCATAATGCACGTCAGTTTCATGACCTAATGTACATCCAACAGGATGTTCACCTGACGGAGCGGTCGTCACTTCCTGTCATGGCCAGTGGTTTGGTGGGGTGCACGGCCAGCGCCCACAGCTCGCCCTCACAGTGACCCTGCATGATGAGGAAGGGCTTGTTGCGGTCGTGGACCACTATCTCAAAGATCTCGCTGTCCTGCGTTCCCACGAGAATGTGATCTCCTCTCCAGCACACACTGCGCACGGACAGGCCTGTGAACACAACACCGGTCTCAAAGGAAGTGTCACACACACACAATGAATCCTATTGTCACACTCACTGTAAGAGACATGGGACGGGGGGGTCAATAAACACACAGGCTAGTTATAATCACTGACAGCTAAGGCACAGATTTATTCTTTATTTCTACCAGTTAAATTAACATTACATGTTATTAAAGGGACTGTATGTGTTTTTTTAAGTGTGGTAAAAGCAGATGGACACATACTGTACATGTACAGTAGTCAGTGCTGGGACGTGGACGCTAACTGAAAACATGGCTCCAGTAAAAGGAGAATCAGGTTTTAATCAATCAACAAGTGGATCAACAAATGAAAAAAATGACTGTTTAAATCACTAAGGTCTTCTGACAAAATCAACAATTTCACATTGAATTTAGGACAGGATGGTGTGATTTGAGATCTTTCATTCTTTCATCAGGTCCACCTTGGTGAATTATCTAATCTGACCTCATTGGTCTGAAAACCATTATTTATTTTATCTTCTTCTGTTTTGTGTCTCTGTTCAATCCCTGTCAGTATGTCAGTGTTGTGTTTAACTAAACAGGCCCAGATTTCACACCGAGGTTTTGTGAGTAAACTTAAACTGGAAGATCATTATATTCTATTAAATATACATATTGAGACACACATATATTCTTGAAATGTGAAAAATCCATCCAAAGGCTTAAAATCTGTTTTCTTTGCATTTGTTTTCAGTTTGTCTAAAAGTCCCAGCACTGACTGTGCAGGTTTAACCAGACCTCACAAAAATATGAACAATCCTTTACAACTGACCAGCAGGTGATAGGAGGGAACAGAGAGAGTATAGGAACAGTGAGAGAAAGTCTGTTACAGTACACAAATGTGAAGAGAACATCTGTATACAGCGGCGGTACAACGTGAGGAGGACTGACACAAACACGGCGACAAGGTCGTTAACTGAGCCTGCAGCGACTTTACCCACCTCGACTATTTGCACCTCTAGCTACTGTTAGAGGTCCAAGGTATTTTCACACAAAAGTTGGAGAAAAATAGAGGAAAAGAAACGAAGAGTTAAAAAGAAAAGCAAAGCTTACGATGAACGGGTGCAATGATCTGAAATCTGAAATATCCTTTACTGTAACTCCAAAACTTGATGAAATCCTTTGAAATTTCTCAACAGTTTTTAAAAGTCTATTTTTTTCCATTTCCCTAAACTTGAAAGATAATTAAAAATAACTTGATTTTAGTCCGTAGACCAGAGAAAGACATTCTACAAAGATGAAATGATCAAATGGAAGTCTCCTGCAGAAGTATCAAAACTAAATGGAAGATATGTAAAAAAAAAACATGTTATTGCCTCAAAAAATAACTGTCTTAATTCTTAAAACTAATTGACTTACCATCACACATAAAACATGTCATTAAATACAACAAAAAAGTAAAATAACATGACTTCCATAAGGGGGAGGAGGTTCTTTATCAAATACTATACAAAGTACACAGTATCTCATGGTTACGCAGTAAGATCAATAGTTCGCAGTTTAATGATGGCTCTTGGGAGAAAACCTGCTTCCTTAACCCGGAGACTGGGGCTCAGATGGAGCGGCAGCTCCTTCCAGATGGCACCACAGAGCTGAGCTGGATAGAGGGACACACTGTACAGTGTCCTCCAGTGTTTCTGCAGCTCTGGGTACGAAGGCAACGAGGGGTGGGCAGCAGGAGTCTGATAATTTCCTGGCATATTTTAATGACTCTCTGGGGGAGTTCTCTCTCTCTCTGCTTCTGTGCAGTTGGACACCAGGCTGTGATGCTGTGTCAGAACACTCTCAGGAGAGTGGTGATAAAAGGCCTTCAGCGGCTCTGGAGACAGGTTAGTCTCTTTAAGTGTCTCCAGGAAAAAAAGAGCTGTTTTTGAGCCAAAATTGTTTTTACCACTAGTACAACCATGGTGACAGAACAGAGACGCTCTGCTGGGAAACTGGTCCAAAGAATATTTAACTTCATCTTGGGTTTCATACTCTAAGGATTTAAGGATTTTTCTGGTCAGAGCAAAAATGTCTACCATGAACTTAATAATTAAACACTAGGCTGGTGATCATCAACGGATGGCTCACGGGCCAAATCTGGGCACACCAGACCGTCTAACGCAGTGTTTCCCAAACTCTTTTTCTGAGTACCCATATTTTATTTATTATATTTAAAAGTCACAAACCTTGACGTGACCCAAGTCAATAGACATTTTTCGTAAACTCCTGGGAAATATGATGCAAGACGACCCCAAAAAAACAAACATCTGAGGGTCACGACCCAGCCTTTGGGAAACAATGCTCTAACTAAGCTCCAACTGGAGTCCAAAATAAACATCAAATAATATTTTTAGATAATTTTTACTTTTACACCAAGGTGTCTGTCCAATAATTCCTGGCCCTCTGATAAATATTGTGGGTGACCTCTGCTCTGGACTATAATATTGAACAGACTACACCTCCTTTTGTTCATTGATTTATGGAGAAGGTTACCTGGGTGTTTCTGGAGGTCAAAGTTTTATTGACATCTGTTCACTGTGTGTTGTCAGACTGCAGTTTTCACCAACCCAGACAGTTTAATGGAAGGGTGTATACAGTAGTGAAGCAGCTTTTACTCCCTTAAAAAAGGAAAACCTTTTTAACCTCACCTTTATATCCTTGATCTGTTTCCCTGAGATCGATGACAGTAATTGGTTTGAAGTTAAGATCCCACAGCCGGACGCAGCCGTCTCGGCCCCCGGTGGCAAAGCCCTCCTCGCAGGCATTCATGCTGAAAATCCCTGACTGGAGGAAATGACAAGCTGTCAGTGAGGATCTGTGGGATAAATGAGCAGCAACAGAACCAGCCCGGCTTCAGAGCATGTAGTCCTGCTGCTCGACCAGGCATTTGTTCAACAAGGCTTCAAAATGACAAACCTGCTCCAGCGGCTTCAGGCTTTTTTTTATATTAGAGGAAGTGTTTACACTTGTTTTATTATTACTTCTGCCTCCCTGAAACCCAACACAGCTATTTGCCATTGCAAAGTCGGGAATACGTGAAAAACAGTTTTATCCCTTCCCCCTCCTTCTGGATGCATCCATCTCTTCACCCAGCTGCTCTCCTCACAAATATCATTTAATCCTGTTCTACTGTGTCGGCAGAAATAACACCGGGCTTCAAACCTGGTCAGGTTTTACTGTTTTATTATTATAGAAATTGAAAAGCCGCTTGGGGTATGAAAAAAAAATAAATAAAAAAATGAGCCGTCCTCACCCCATGAGCTCCTTGCACTGTCCTTATCAGGTTGATCCCTTTCCACACGTAGATGTCGCCGTTCAAGGCACCTGAATACGTGATCTCGTCTTTCGCACAGGCGAGGCAGAGGATGGTCTGGAGGTCGCCGGTTTTCCCAAAAACGCCACGTTTCGGTGTGAGCGCGTTTCCACACAAGCTCCAAAACTGTGAGGAGAGAGTGAACGTGTGTAGCAGCTAATAATCCCCTGTGTAATCCTGTTCTGAGGGAGCAAATGGATAATTATGTAGCATTTGGGAAGAGGGTAAAACCACAAGGTCATTAAGGGACAGGCTCAAACACACGGAAAACTGCAACCAAAGTCATATTTAAATAAACCTTCACCCCTCACTGCCCCCCGCCGACCCCCCCCCCTGCCTACACACACACACACACACACACCCATGTCAGTGTGTTAATGTGATACTGTGAGATACTCCTAACAGGCTTTATCGCCTTAACCACCTCATCAACATGCACAGACGCAGACACACGTACCCATACGGGCCGGTTCATTATTTATGGACAGGGTCATTGGGATGCACAGACACGGCCCGCATCGAAGAGCTTACATCAAGCGGAGGAGGTGAGGGCGAAAAAGAGACGCTCCGTCTGCATGGAGATGAGATCATGAGGGAGAAAGCTCACGGACGGCGTCTCGAATGCTGAGACTACACGGCTGTTGACACGTGAAACCAAAATACACTAATCACTGGCGAGCAGCAGGGAAATGTCAGGAGGAGAGTCGTTTTTCTGCTCTACCTCAGGATTCACCTCCCTCCCTCACAGCCCACGCTTGGCTCACCGCTGAAGGTTATATTTTACACCGCACTGAATCTGTCCCCGGAGACAGGAAAACGTAGGTGTTTGTGTGTTGTTTGCCATCACAAAAGACGGTGGACGGGACGGACAAATGAGAGACAAGAGGTTGTCACGCCATGGCTAACACCTGACCTCCAGTCTGATAGGGCCAAGGTGTGCTAACAGGACGGCTCGATTATCAGAGGTAAACGCTGTGGCCTCAGATCAAGCTCTGACGTCAAACACTGTCTGAGCAGAAACAAAATATAATTTGTGTTCCCGCGGTCTTAACTACGTCTGAGTAGCGCGTGTGGGAGAAAGTGGGAGAAAAAAAAAATCAAAGGTATGAGAAAAATCTAAAAAAATCTAAAAATCAGGCTGCTCTGTGTGTGCAGAGGTTCAGTAGAGTGTGTAGGGCTTGGATGGAGGGGATGTGATCCAATCTGCTGCAGGAACAGCAGAGATGTGGGCAGGCTGACGGCACAGTAAGTCCTGACCACTACTGATAAGGGCAGGAAAACCCGAGCACCAGCTAATCCCCTCACTACGGAGACAAGATGAGATGAGATGAGATGCTGCAGAGGTTTACGGTGAGGCCAGACACAGAGGGAGAGCGAAGCAGAGGGGGGAGGGTGAAGGCTTATTATGGTATAAAATCAAGGATCTGCCAACAAGAAACCACTCACTCCTCTAAAATATTATTTTCCTTCTTTCCATTGAGTCACGCTTGTGGTTAGAGGAAAGATGCCGTCCTCAGCTGAAGGACTAATTCAGTTCCATCAGTTCTGTTACCTCAACCATTCCCAGATGAAAGACGTTGTCTCTGTTCTCATCAGAGCGCTGTTCTTTTTACTGTGACGTTTTTTCTACATTTTTCACATCATGTTGTAATACAACTCATTTTCACCACGGGCCACATCAGCATCACAGTTCCCCTTGAAGGGTCGGTTGTAACCAGAAGACTGTACCAGTCCATAGGTCAATTTACTTCATTCCAAAAAAATCCTGTCATATCCATTTACTTTTTTTTAATTCAAAGATAATCTGGCAATATTTTAAGGTCAAGGGTAACAGGTGGTACTGGCTGACCAGTCCTTGGAACAAAAAAAGGTCAGGGACCGCTGGTATCTCTGCAATTGATTATTATTTGTCGAAGCTACAAATATTGTTCATTGTTGTGTTATTATTTTTTTAATTATATAGGTGAAAAAACTCTGCTGCATGGACTTTATTAAACGCTTTTTAAGATCCCGCGGGCCACACAAAACAGTTTGACGGGCCGCATTTGGCCCCTGGGCCTTGGGTTTGACACATATGTTATAATATATATGACAGAGGTGTGAACCCAGGTCAACTCCAGGCTTTTATACACTGGACACACTATATGAATTTGAATGTGATTTGAATGTGTGAACTGTGGAGACAGTATTTGTTGAAATTAAATTTGGAACCTTTTTAATAACAGCTCATTACTGAAAGTATCTCATCTGTCATTTTACAGAATAAAGCCCAATAAAGTCCTATTATAATAAAGAAAATAAAAATACTAATAATAAAGATGTAACATGAGCCTCGGTTTAACTGGAAAAAGAAATTAAAAAACTTTTAGCGCCCCCAGAAGGTTGGGATGGTAACTGCTCTGGGTATAAAAAGCATCAACCATAGAATAAATCTTTGTACTGACCTATAAGTGAAAGTGAATTATTTGTCACTGCACACAACCAAATGTGACCTCGACATTTCACCAATCACCAAAGTAATGGGGCAGGGGACAGCTTTAGTAGCCAGGGGCGGTGTGGGGACGGTGCCATGCTTAGTTGTAACTTGACAGCTGGTGGACCAAAAGCTAAAACCTTCTAGACCCAAGTCTGCTTGCCTAAACACTAGGCCACCACTGCTCCAAAAGAAACCACCCCAGATGGGACTCGAACCCACAATCCCTGGCTTAGGAGGCCAGTGCCTTATCCATTAGGCCACTGGGGCTATAGAGAGTGTGAGTTACACTGGCCCTCACACCAGACAACTCTGCTCTGCGCTCCTCTAGGACTGCACCCTTACCACTGCTATTCACTCTGACTCAGTACCATTACTTTATTCTTTCTAATAATTAACATAATTAACATTCACAAACAGCTGAAGGGTGTGGAGCTAAATGGATGTAAAACAAATCAAAATGCAAATGCAGTTGTGAGGAGTGCGAGGAGTCAGTCGTGCTCCTCTTCACTTAGGTCGTGGTTTCTCGTGGATGGATTACTGTGGCTAAATCTCTGGGATTGTGCTATAATCGCTGAGAGAGCGCGGGGGCCGGAGAGCAGATGTCACATGGTCTGCAGGGTAAAGGCTGGAGAATTATGTAGGACAACTGGTGGATTGTCGTGACCTCAGCCATCCAGAAGGAGGAAAGAGATGAGGAGGTGGAGGAGGAGGTGGTGCAGAACAAAGAGCAGAGGATTCAGGGTCACGTTCTGTGGCTGGAAAATGTTTTAGTTCCCCCATAGAAAGGAGAAGAGTTCACGTGGGGAATTCCTACAACAGCACGGAGATCCGGCTGGATGGAGGTGACGTAGACATCAGGAGGACGGGGAATTATACAGGGTGTACGGTAGCTCACGGGTTGAGAACCATTCTAATGTGATGTACGTTCAACATCTCAGCATCTTTATCATAACTGTGTAACTAATATACAGCCAACAGGCACTAACTCAGTTAGATAAAAGCACCTGTCTAGTAAACAGGAGATCCTGGGTTTGAATCCCTGCAGTGCCTTTATTCTCTTTAATTTCCCAAAGGGACAAATAAAGTTCTATCTAATACAGTATTACGTAGTGTAACTCCTAGTCATAAATTAGTCATATAAATCTGGTATATATATATATATCTGCCATAATAATACCATAGAGATAATGTGATACTTTACATCAGTATACATAATTTGAATTTAATTGAATAATAGAGAATATATAATTGCTATAACAACACCACACAGGACAACAATAATTATCCACTAAAATGCTACTACTGCTACTGAACTACTAATCTACTAATAATGTTCAGGTTTTCCCTATTCTTTAAGAAAGGGGTAGGGGTGGGGGCAGTGGTGGCTCAGTGGTTAAGGAAGCGGACTTGGGTCTGGAAGGTTCCAAGTTCGAGTCCACCAGCTGCCGAGTTACCACTGAGGTGCTCCGAGGATGGCACCCTAAAAGTTGCCCACTTCACTTTGGTGATGGGTTAAAAGCAGAGGTCACATTTGGTTGTGTGCTGTGTCACAATGACAAGGAGTTCAGTTTCTATTTCTATTTATGGTTTGCTGCTATTCCTGTTTGTATTTTATTGAATCTATTCTTGTGGTATTCCTGTTGTTTTGGTGCTGTAATGCTGCGGGAGCTTTAATTTGACAAAGGGAATTAATAAAGTTTTATCCATCCATTCATCTATCCATCATCCATCCATCTATCATCCATCATCCATCCATCCATCGATCTATGCATCTATCTATCTATCTATCATTCTATCTATCTATCTATCTATCTATCTATCCATCCATCTATCAATCCATCATCCATCCATCTATCTATCATCCATCCATCGATTTATATATCTATTCTATGTCTTCCAATTTTCCACCAATGTCTCAGAAACACGTGCCGCACTCCTTATTTTGGTCCTAATGGCTACTCTATTCAAAGAACACCACCTAATACATCCCCAGGGAGGACTGGCAAAGGACACCGTACATGAACTTCATTGAAGATTTATGAACACACACTCCTGTGTGACATAGATGGAACGGTCATAAGACCCTCGAGGGGCGCGACCACAGCTGCGGTGGTTACTGTGCAGGGGGCTCTGAAAGGCAGAGTGATGGGTCCACCGCGCCTGAACCACTTATTCCAAGTGGCTAATGAGCATGGATTCTGCAATAAAGGGAATTTGCATTCATCTATCTGAAGGCTTTGATGTGGTCATGGTGATAAGGCAGCAGCAGCGGAGAGCGAGGCTCAAAGCCTGAAGATTTCCTAAACTTCTTCAGAAAAAAAAGGGAGAGTTTTATGGTAATGAGCACAGGAAGCTCTCAGCCCAGATCTACATGGAGCTGGTACACACGACCAGGGAGCAGCTGTACCTTGATATGTTTGACACCGCAGCTTACGAGTTTGCTCGGCTGGTACAAATCCCACGATATGTCAAATATCTGAAAAGAAGGGGAAACAAACAACGTTAATTAATTGCTGCTGGTGGAGATACAAAGGACGTCTGAATAAACAATGAACAGACTGGGATTCTTTTATTGACTTCAGTCAACAATAACTACTGAGAATTTTTTTTTTTGGCACAATCATCATTTTAATTATGGTGAGTCTACAACAATTCAATTAGTTTGGAATGAAACTAAAATGTTCTACAGCAGTGGTTCTCATCCTTTGGCTTGTGACCAGAGAGATTATTTTTTTTCTTTACAGAACTATTTTTTTATCATGTTTATTATACTCTGTTGCAAATACAGAGTAGCCAGAGCCAAAGTGACATTTTTTCCCCCTGATCACATGTAGCTTCGCTTGTCTTGAGATCACGGCTGTCAATCAAGATGCCAGTTTGGATATTTTAATTTGCTAAATTTTATTTGAGGTGAATTTATATTGATGAAAGTGAAAGAATACAGTTACTTAAGATTGTGTGGTGTTTTGAATCATAATTTTACAAAGAATAATTATTAGTTGAAAAAAATATTTTTATTAGTATTTTTTTTTAATCAATTACTAAACATTTGACCCGACTTCATTTGAAATCCAGGCCAGGTCACAAGCCCAAGGTTGAAAACAGGTGTTAAAAACAGGCTAAAAAAAATCATAATTTTAAAAAAGAATAATAATTACTTGAAAAAATATTTTATCGGACATTTTAAATCAATTACTAGACACTTCAGTTGACTCCATTTGAATTCCTGGTGTCACCACTTGGGGTCCGCAATCCCAAGGTTGAAAAACACTGTTGTAAAGTGGGTGCAAACTGAGAATGCTGAAAAAAAAAATCCAAAGATCCTTTTCATCCTTTAACCTTCCTTTCATTAGTCACATGTCTTTTCAAAAAGCCCTTTAAAAAGCTAACAATCAATCAGGCCTAACTGGTTTATGTCTCCTTTGGACGTGCAGGCCATCCATCCACCCGCGTTCATAGCTAATTGAGGTGGTCGATATGTGGCTGCTGATGGAGACGGTGGAAATGGAAGAATGTGTTTACCCGGTCTGTATGTCCGGGAGCTGCTGCCAGAACCTTCCCTCTCCTCCAGTCCCACACACAGATTGTGTTTTTAGAATCCAGGCCCACGGACACCAGGCACTGCAAAGAGAGCAGATGAAAAGACGCGCGTCACGGATCACGCAGACTCTGCCGTGCAGCTCTGACGACTGCAAAACAAACCTAAGGTTTGCCACCTTGGTTGTCACTGTAGCGTGCGGTGCATGTGATGGGAGTGCACTGTAAGTATGGAGGAGAACAGTTGTCCAGCCTGTGGCACTTCCACTGAGCACATTTGAGTGCTTTTGCTGGAGGAGCCTCCTATAGCTCAGAGAGTGAGTGAGTGAGTGAGTAGGCAGCAGCAGCAGCAGCAGCAGCAGCAGCAGCAGGAGCAGCAGGGGGGCAG
>NC_024307.1:5705331-5709845 GCF_000523025.1 Cynoglossus semilaevis | reverse complement strand
CGCCGCAGCAGCCGGAGCCGGCAGCAGCGCCAGCAGCAGCAGCAGTGGGGCAGAAGAGATGAGAGCTGTCTTATGGAAATCCTCTCTCCAGCCTCATTTGCATGTTTAAAAGTGCTTTCTTTCATCTACAGAGGAATTAATATTTCGCTTTAGACAGAAGGCTCCGCTCAAGTCCTTGCAGAGTTTTGAGTGGCAGCAGAGAAGTCTAGAATGCAATTAAACTAAAATGCTTTGTATGATGAAATTCAGGGAAAATACATGGGAGACGGAGGTTTTTAAAGAAAAAGTGCTTGCTTTTGGTGCGACTCCAGGGTCTCTGAAGGTTTGTGGAAGAATTTGCTAAACAGGTTTGGTTATAAAATACTGGCTAAAAACATGACTGATCTGCTGGACAACTTCAACATAAAAACCCACCCATCTGTATTATTATTTCTGTAATGTGTCACATGAATCCCTTGATGTGGTGAACATCAGCAGAGACACCGACCTCAGTTTCTGTTCACCATTTTTCCTCTCTCTTGATTAATGGGACACTTTTGAATGAAATTATGAATGAAGGGAGAATTATATGAATATAATGCAAATGAAACGATGCAGAGTTGCTCTCAAAACCACAACAGGAAACAGCCGATTGGGGGCGCTAGTGCCTAGAGGTGGCCCGCCATTATATAGCCACAATATACTGGTGGGATTTGTAGTATTAGCAATGTATACACGATATTATAGCAGATACATTTTCTAAATTCTACTTTACAGATCTGGAGAGAAGAGAAAACATGCACATTTCCAGTCAATCTTTCAATAAATATTGAGTTTGCCTACTTTACAGATCTGGAGAGAAGAAAAAACATGCACATTTCCAGTCATTTTTTCAATAAATATTGAGTTTGGCCCCTGACTTCATCCCAGTTTTTAATTTTGGCCCACTGTGAATTTGAGTTTGAGTTCATGGATACCGTATAAGCTGCTGGTTCCCAATGACAGGATGCTGTCCTGACTAAAGATCTGCTAAAGATTTGTTCACCTTACATTTACTGTGAGGAAGTAGCACTAACACTGCCTGCTTTCCTTTACAACCTTCCACACAGAGCATGTCTGGAGCATCTGTCCAACCAATGCAGCTGGAAAACACACAGATGTTTCATTTCAACTTTAGCTTATTATGGATGCTGCAGTAGGCCCGCAGCCTCTGAGTGTACTTTGAAAAACTGCTGCTAAACCTCCTGATTTTTTTTTTTTGGGGGGGGGTCTTAACCTTAAATTATCCAATGATCTTTTTTACATAAAGTACCTGTCCATCCAGGTCAAAGGCCAGGCAGGCGATGCCATGTGAGTGCACGTCCTTGAGGATGGACACGGTCTGAACAGTGTAGGAGTCCCACACACAGATGTACGGCTCCTTTCCCACCTGTCCTGTTGCCACCAGCACTCGCTCCGGATGGAGAGCCAAGCTACGAAGGAGAGGAGAAAACAGCTGGTTAGCAATAAGCTTCTTTCCTTGTGTGTGGGAGCAGACAAAAGAGTCACAGCCCCTGGAGGAGGCCGCGGGGACCAGATAAACACACGAAGGCATGATGGGACTAAATGTGGAAGCAGTGGGACAGCCTGACAATGTGACATGGTTCAATACACTCAGCCACGCTCAACTGCACACACACACACACACACATAGTTGTCTCTGTAGAGCTGCGAGGACATTCACAGATAATAAAATTTTACTTCTGTCATACCAACAGAAAAGAAATATGAGGTTGGATTTTTTTTATGTCGTTTTGGGAAT
This sequence comes from Cynoglossus semilaevis, assembly GCF_000523025.1. NCBI lineage: Eukaryota > Metazoa > Chordata > Actinopteri > Pleuronectiformes > Cynoglossidae > Cynoglossus > Cynoglossus semilaevis. Next base: position 5,708,065 of record NC_024307.1, on the reverse strand, counting down.
TTACTCCTGTTGAACAGTTAAGGTGGATTTTTGTCACTTGCTTTTCATCATCATCACAGTTTATCTAGTGAATGGTCCAGATACTCAAAAACCATCGGGACCTCCTCAAACACCGGGCTGGAATAAGGTCGACCTTAAGAGCGGGACTTGAAGTAGAATTAGTGGTTGAGAAAACTATGCCTACGATGCTAACACTAGTTGTTTTTAATATACGACATAAAGACATTATATGTATGGAAGAAGAAAAATTACATAAATCAACACAATTTAAATGTCTCTAAGTGTGAACACAGCTAAGAAGTGCAATTTGTCTCTTGAGAGGCTCAGAATATCATTACCAATGTAATGCACCTTGGACTGTTGGTTAAACCGTGTAAATTTGACCATTGTCAACAGTAATTACCAAAAAAGGCTAAGCTAACACCAGGACAGAAAAACAGAGATACTGTATGTGAATACTCGGTGTTGTTATTTTTGATCATGTCTGTTTTGATTTATTATGACTTTACTCAAAAACCAATGACAGACCTTTAAAGGACTTTTAATATAATAAAAAACATATATTGACCATTAGAAAATGCCTTTTAATTTTTTTGTAATTTCAGAATCCACCACAATGTCCTTGTTATATCTTCAATATCCTGACAATGACAAAAAAAATAAAAAATCACACCAACCATCTGCGCTGTATAAACTAAATACTCAAACACTCAATAAACAGAGCAATCTGCAAATGTCACTATAATTTTATCGGGGGGGGTTGGCAACAGGGGGTTGCCTCACATTAACACACATATGTTCATAACACTGTTACATAACCTCCCCCCCCTCCCTCCATTACATTATGTTACATTTATGCATTTAGCAGACACTTTTATCCAAAGCGACTTACAGAGGAGGATTAACGTTATCGAGCATGTGGTTCCTCTGGGAATCAAACCCAGGACTCTCTGCTTCCGAGGCAGGCGTGCTACACTATGGAACCACGTCCTCCACCACCCACCAACATCGCAGCTCCATACAGCTGAGCAACAGCCTGCAGTATATGAAGCTGCCGCTCCCTCCCCCTCCCCCTCCTCCGCTCATCCTTTCAGCTGCTGCCAGTCACGTTCCAGGCACAGCCTGACTGATTCAACGGGCATTTCTTCCTCCTGCTTTGTTCAGGCCCATATTATTTCAGATGGGACAGAGCTCCCTCCATTATCCATAATCAGATAGCCTGTTTGGCCAGATCCTCCCTACAATCTCTGCTCCTGATATGAACCGAGGTGGAAGACGAGAAGAGAGCTTCTTCACTCCCCTCTTCTCAGCGTACAAAAGTACAAAACATAAATCGAGAACCAACCAGTCTGAAAGAGAGTAGAAATCAATACATTTGGCAGTGAAAAGAAATAAGCACGAACCCCTTAACTAAAAGCCATTGCACAATTTTTACAACAGAATATCATCATCATAACAACTTCACTGAACGATGTAATAACTGTGATGTTTACTGTAATAATGATGCCAGTGTTCTGACATCACAAGTCTCCTATTCAACAATCCACCTGTCAATCACATGTAATGTTTAGGGATGGCTCTTTACAACATTTTCATGTCCGATACCGATACTTCAGACACCAATATCAACCCGATACTTTTTTTTTGCAGAAAGCCGCGGGAAGCTGAGGCAATTGTGTCCCTTTGAAAAGCAGGTGCAAAGTTAAGTTATCGGATCAGAAGTATCGTGAAATTCTGTCTAATATCGTATCGATACTGATCCTGAGTATCGGACTGAGCCATCCCCAGTAATGTCCACTTATAATGCCCCCTACTGGATATGCATCATGTTCACAATAATTAGGACTATACCACTGTTTCCCAAAGACTGGGTCGCGACCCTCTGGTGGGTCGCAAGAGATTTTCTTTTTGGGTCGTCTCGCATCTTGTTTCCCAGGAGTTTACGAATAATGTCTATTGACTTAGGTCGTGAAAGTTTGTGACTTTTAAAATATGGGTCCCTCGAAAAAGTTTGGTCTGTACGATCGGACCTCAATAAAATAATTAATAATATTAACGCCATTTGGGAAACACTGGTCTGTACGATCGGACCACAATAAAATAATTAATAATATTAACGCCTGAATGTACGTTAGTTGTTTCCTAAACAAGCCACAGTTTCTGCCCTTTTTTTAGGGCTTAACTGTACAACAAGAACCTGTAACAGTAATAATGCCATCCATTTTCTATAAACGGTCTACATGTTTGTTTTGTGACACCTTACAGTATCTGAAGCGAGTGGATTTAAACAAACATGCCTGGTCTTATTTCCACTTCCTGTGTTGGATCTCGCTCCATACCTGGCACCATTTCTCCGCTAACACTTTTGTGAATTTTAAAATCGGAGCACCACAGCTAAATATAGCAGCCAGGGGAAGTGGAAACGACTGTTAACACACTGAGACGCTGACAGACAACTGCAGAGAAAACTGTTTTCACACAAACAAACAGACAGCGTAGCTGCTCAGTCTCTGTGAAGCACAAAATCTTCAACATCTACAGAGTCTGAGCCGTTAGTTCTTACATAACACCAGCTCTGGACGAGTATGGTTTGTTTTGTTACTTTGTGCGGCTCTGAGATTGCCATTAGACTTAGACTGTCTGTCAGCTGTGAGCTTTGCAAATGCCGCGGCTAATGATTTAGCCTGCAGTGCCTTGCCTCGGCTCTTGTGTTTGAGACAGGCTCTGGCTGTTT
>NC_024307.1:5673404-5705315 GCF_000523025.1 Cynoglossus semilaevis | reverse complement strand
TCTTTCCCATCTGCCAAGTGCTGCTGAACAAAACTAGCAGCAATTAAAATGTCTGTCGTCTTGTAGATATGAAGCAACTGAACTAAACAGCCCAGAGAGCTGAGTTTCCACAGAGAAATTTGCCTATTTTTCAGCAAACGGGGAAATTTGCCTTTACACGCAGATGCATAAAAGCTTTTACTTCTTCATCCCGATTTTAACGCCTCAGGAAAACCCATTACCTATGAGTACGTGTGATGACAATTCCCTCAATGAATGTGCTTTTCAGAGTGGATTTTGACGGACTGGGAAGAAGCGCGGGATAAGACTATTTCAATTTTAATTGCATTGAGGGAATTGTGTGGATTTTGACGGACTGGGAAGAAGCACGGGATAAGACTATTTCAATTTTAATTGCGAGTTGGTGCAGAGTGTCGATCATGGTCTGCACAGTTTTTTTTATAAGTGTATTATTTATGGACTGTCAGGACAATTGGGCACAAAAAACTGTCCCAGATTTAACTGCTCTCCTGAGGTTTGCAGCTGCCGATCAATCCATGTCTCATTAAAAGAAATGCTTTCACAAGAAAAATAGACCCAAAAAAATGACATGCTATGGCTAATGTATCTTAAGTGGACCAGAGAAGGGGGTAGAATAAGAGAACGGGGGTGAATAAAGTCATTTTATAAATGTCATTTAATTTGCCTAGATGATTTTGATGGGGAAAAAATTCTTAATATCGCATTTAACATCTTCCTGATTGTTTATGGTTCAATTTTATTCAATTCAATTTGTGATCCTGTTTAGAGGAAAATCAATAAAAAATCAATGAAAATCAATGGAAATAAATGAAAATCAATGAAAACCTCACAGTATATAACAGCTACATCACCAAACTCAATGTCACATGATCACATTGAGTTAATAGAACCAAGATTGAATGTGTCTGTCCATTTCTTACATTATATATGGCACAGACGGTGGTTTTACTCCAGCTCAGTCAAAGCCATTTAAAACTAAGAAAACATCAGCTTGGTGAGGTTTCACTTGATGACAGAACCGTAAGGTGGGCTGGTGTGTGACTCATGGAGAACGTGTTTTTACGGTGCATACTGAGCACAGGATTGACGAGCGGAAAGTGTTTATTGATTCCAACGCTTGACTGCTAATCAAGCTAATAATCACTTAAGTGGTTAAGGCCAAAATTTTGCTGACTCATGTCGGTGGGGGGGGGGCTGTACATTGTGTCGTGAGCTGATTTAATTGAATAAAGTGGTTTTGATTGGAATTCAATCAACTTTACAGCACAATACAGTACAAAAAAAAAAAAAACACTCCCGGTAATATTGTTGAATCAGAATTGAACTAACATTTTGTAGAATTATCATGTGAGTATCTAGTAAGTGTATAACTTTATAGCACAGACTTAACACCAGGTTTTCAAAAGGAGGCTTTAAAAAGGCTCTAGCCAACCTTAAAAAGATTTCCATTTCTATTCAACTATATATATATACTTATACATATACAGTATAAACATGCTTCTGTTGGATGGTGACAACTGGGTGATAAAGGATTTCTTCAGAAAAGACATCCAGCATAATCACTGTGTTGACTTGTGATGATCCCTGATGTATGGAATAAAAACAACGTTAGTTTTCCTTTTTTTCCATTGTCATGCTAATAAAAATGTGTGGGTTTACTGTTAAATTCTGATTGACGACTCTGCTTAATCATGCCACTGCACACAGTAACTGCAGCTGAACTTTGGATGATCCTAATCAGGGAAGACAGTTCTGCTCTTTGGGGACCCGGCTGCCTTTTATAGACAGGCCTGTGATAGAGACCTAAGACCTACGTGGGCATCACACTGAAACTCTGCAAAAAGCACCTGGAAATATGACAAGAGGTAAGACATCAAATGAAGGAGGCCCAGCCGTCGCAAACCATGAAGGTGAGTGACGTGATGCGTTTTCTACCTGCAGAACATTTGGTCTTTTTTTTTACCAGATCCTGAATGAAAAATCTGTGAGCTCTTCTACTGGATCAAAACAATAAAACAATTCTTATCAGACTCCATCTCACCCTTCCACCAACTGCCCACAAATCTGCTCCTTAGCTTTTACAGACACTAATAAAAGGAGAGAACACTGAGAAGCCCGTCGCCTTGAGAAGGTTTTAGCTGAAGCAGACACGGCTGCCAGTTCTGTTCTTTCGACTTAAGCCTGCACATCAATATTCTACAAGAGTGAGTTCAGAACGTTCTCTCATACATCTCACCTAATGTGTTCAGTTCACAGTAACAACAGAAACTTAACAGATCTATCTTTAAACATTTAATAGAGGAAAAATGACATCATTTAATCTGATCCATCCAAAACGTGTCATTTTAAATATTTTAAATATAACGTTCCATTTCATACAAGCTGCGAGAGCGAGGCCTCGTGTCATTAACTGACAGACTGACGTCGTCACACTTCCATCCAGATGTCTGAACCCGCAATAAGCTAATTAGTTTAACATGTTATCTCATTGTCTTATTAAAAGCTGTGGTCGCAAACGACAGACTCAATTACTTTCACTGTCATGTCTTATTACCACAAAGGAAGAAAAAAACAAAAAAAAAAAAGAACAAACCTGCCAAGATGTGACTGCTGAATAAACACCTGAGCTTCTCAGCTTCTGTGTGTTCTGTGTCAGCAGCACTGAGAAGAAGGAGACAAGGAGGGTTTTTTAAAGTAATTCCACAGAGCGTCAGCTGCAGCTCTTGGATCTATTATAGATAGACTAAGAAAATAAAACCATTTCTTTTACAACATTTCTATGGTCTACCAGCATGCCAAAGCAACATTTTGTTATTGCTAAATCCCACATGCTGTGTGAGAAATGAGAAAAGCTTCTCCATCTTGTATTCTGCCCTGTCATGTACCAACTGGCCATTTATTCATGTAACGACATCAGACTGGAAAATACTTTTGCGCGAGCCTCTGTGTAAACCCAAACGTTGAACAGTCAGGGGTGGCCAACCAGTCAAGAGACTAAGAGCCACAATTTTAACCGTATTACTGCAAAGAGCCACATGATATACAGGGGCACACATGAACTGCCCCATTCTTTTAAAAAACATAAAAAAACAAACTCTCCCACTCTTTTAAAACTTCCTGCGTACATCTTTTTATATGTGCATCTGGATTTTCCCTAAGTAATTTGCGTCAACGCCCATCATCGTGAGATTCACATAGCGTAAAAAAACACAAACATAAAATTAGACATGTAGCGTAAGAAACCGGGCAAAGAGCCGCATGTGGCTCCCGAGCCACAGGTTGGCCATGCCTGAACTAAGTCATCTCAATCTGACTGCACACGATGGAAAAAAAAGGGGGGGGGTTTTAAATTCCACATATATTTTATGTGACAGTAAAAGATTAGCTTCCGTTTTATAGGATATAAAAACTAAACTAAACCTGTGCCGCTACACAAAATTCAAAGTTACTGTTGTAAGAAAAAAAAAATCAACCAGTTTTTAAATTAACTTTGTTCATAAAAATTATATTATTAAGTTACTAATTTATCTTAAAATGATTGTGGCAGCTATTATGGGACATGTGTCAAACTTAAGGCCTGCGGGCCAAAAGCCCACTTAGTCATTTTTTGTGGCCAGCAGGACCTTAAAAAGTGTTTCATCACCTTGTAATAAAGTTCATGCGGGTGAGTTGAACTTTATTAGTACACAGAGCAATGTACAATATTTTTAACGTGCATAAATAATATTGAATTGCAGAAACATTTATGAATATGTTATGGAGTAGTGACATCTGTCTTCCAGTGACACCCCCTTCCCATCCCCGCAGCCCCCACCCCTGGTGAAAAGGAGTCAACAATTGAGCCAAAAATAGTAAATATACCAATTGCACTGAGCACCTGCATGTATTTACCTGTGATTATTATCACTCATTTGTGCACAGTGACCATGTAAACTAATGTATGTTAATAACATTTTTCTTTCACTAAACGAAACAGGAGTTCTCTCTGCGCAACATCGGGACAATCTAGCCAGAGGGCAGCGGAGGGTGAGTGTCGCTATTGTCTGATTAATAATGGAGCAGGAGCCCAGCTGACTACCGACACAGAATATAATGGTTGCTATCTCCAGGCCAACCTACACATGACTTGTCAACACAAGCGCTGGAGCGTTGGACTCTGGTCACAACTGTTGGACAGCCTGGCAAACAGCTTTATTACATGTGTTGCGGAAGGTTGTAATGATATATATTTTTTCCTTTAGTATTTTATCCCAGACCAGAGTTTGTCTTGTCGTGCAGGGATGAGCTACTATCATAGGATTATTTCAAGGACACTCATCAAGTGCTGCTCACATTGTAAAAACACACTGTGCAGAACGCTGTTGCTGTAGCTCGGCAAAAACAAAACAATATGTAAATCACACATGAAATTCTTTTTTTAAAACTGTTATTCCGAATATATCAAGCTTCAGTCCTTATAAACGCTCAACAAATATTTAAATGCACCACATAAAAATGCTCAGAATTTAGAATTTCATTTTCACTAGGACACAGATATACACACTGCTGCAACGTAATCGTTGTCTTAAACAGAAATGATTAGAAAAGGGTGTGTGGGTGTGGCAGCTCAGCAATGTGTCATAAGCAGAGAGAGCTCTGCTGGAATGTCCTTGATGATGGTCAGATGGAAGTCAATTAAAGAGGGCTGATCCAGTGAACATTTTCAAGGATTTTTTTCTGTCACTCAAATACACATAACATGACGAATCTGCCCTGGTAAAACATGGCACGATGCTAATTTAACTCCATGGAATATGACAGTAAAAGCATGAGACCTGGACTTAATTATGAGCCACACATATATGTATAAACTGTATTTTTCTATACTTGACCTTAACACACTACCTGGCCTCTGAGGGACCAGAACGAAGCTCAACAAAGACACGGAGTATGTGGGGAAAACCAGACACTGTGTGTGTGTGTGTGTGTGTATTTGTGAACACCTGAACCAAAACACTGTCTCCTGTGACAAATGATGAAGATTTGACTGTGTGGGTGTGAGCTGTGTACACTGTATGTATCATATTACACTGCACAAGGTGACACCAGCACCTGCAATGACAACACAACAGGGTTATTATGCCGTGGCTGCTGAGAGCCTGGTGCTGTCCTAGGTGCTAGAACCTGTTTTTCTCCGTGCGCGTGTGTTTGTGTGTGTGTGTGTGTGTGTGTGTGTGTACATACGTATGTAATATCTCCTTAAGGGACCTACCAGCATAAAGCCTTTTTCCAGCATTAGGATCCCTTATGGGAACCAAAGCCTAGTCTTAATGAGGAACCTTGTTTCAAAGATCTGGTAAATGTTAAGGGTAAAGTTATATTATATCTTCTTCCACTAAAATGTTGACCCTAACCCAAACTACGGCCCCGGGGGCCAGATGCAGTCCATTTGGCTTTTTAATCCGGCCCGTCAAACTTGTCCAAATTATATTATTAATTGATATTATCATTATATTATTCTGCCTTTTCCCTGCAATGCCCGTCTATTCACCAAAAGATGGCGTAGAGAAGACTAAAAGCATTTTAGAATTTTTGCCTTTATGGATGACTTTTACATGTCATTTATCTTAGTTCATACAAACGCTCCATCTATCTGCTCCTCACCCGGGACCCTTGTCAAATTTTAGGACACAGTGTGGCCCACGAGTCAAAAGGTTTGCCCACGTCTGCTCTAACCAGTGGAACCTGGTGTCACAACAATGAAATACTGAGTATTTGGGGCACAGTTTCTGAACACAACCACAAGGTTACAGAGCTAAGCTATAGTGGCATATAACACCCTGTTACTATACTCAAAATATTATTACAAGACCTGTGCAAGTTAAAGAGACTGTCTCCCCTACGTTCAATTTTTTTTTAAATTACCCTCACAGGTCAAAACAAAAATATGTTAGGGTACAATAAATATCAAGGCATCTATCTATATCACTATTTGTTTTCACGTCATCAATCATCAACAAAAGGAGACGAAAACATTTTCATTAAAAATGTTGAAGAGTTAGAATTATTTCTGTAGATGCTTTTCTGTAGCCCAACTTTACTGTTGCTAAGTTAGCACTGCTCTTCTATGAGACATCTCAAAAGATGTCGGTATATGTTTGTAACACTTGCAGTGATATTTTGAGCACAGTCCACTATTTAAAAAAATAGTCTTAATATTTGAGGTCATAGACTGTTAGCTTTTTCAGACTATCGTTAAAAACAGGGTGAAAGTTTCTATTCTACAAATAGAAGTGTGTGTGTGTGTTCGTGTGAGTGGTTCTACAGTGAACTACCTGATTATGTCATCGTTGTGTCCCAGGTAAAATTTCTGCTTGTGTTCGCGTGTGTTGTACACAACTCCCACACCGGCCACGAAGTAGACTATTTCCTTGGCGGCAGTGTAGTACAGGTTGTTGCGGCACTGGTGTCCCCGGTATCCGTATACCCACTCCAGTCTCAGGTGGCAGTTTGGAGCAGTTCTGTCAGCCATGTCCGCGGCTCCCTGTGTGTCTCTCTGTCCTTATCACGCAGTCTCTCTGATACGCTGTCATTCACCAGAGGAGGACTCATTAAAAGACAGTGTGAACCATCACTTCCGCTGGATTTACGCCGAAATTCGGCATTTGGATTTTGTAAATGAATACTGTGAAATGTTCAAACTCTGCTTGTCTCTGTTCAATAGGCAAGTCCTCGGGATGTTGACTTCATTGTGAAAAGATGCTGGCGGTGTCTCCGCGTAGAGCTCTTGATTCTCCTCGGCTCCAGGTCAAAGCTCCTGTCAAATCCTGCAAAGATGGAGCTGTCCTGTCTTATCCACCACCAGGCCCCGCCCACACAGATGACGACTCAACACGTCGTCCAATCATATCCTTAGACGGAGCCGAGCAGGACAAAAAACGTGATACAGACACAGATAAGGTATGAACAACACATGCAAACAAATATAAAGGGAAAAATGACCTCCAATACTTAATTTTATTTATGTACCTCTCAACATCTTTTATTTCAATGATGTTTGACGATGCTTCTAATTAAAAATAACTACATTACAATAACCTTTACTTTATTTCTTAATATAAAATCGAAGAAGAAGACGTAAATAGCTGTGTATATTTACTACTTTTTTTGTGGAAAGCCAGAGGGTAGAAGAATGGATGGTTATATTTCTTAAAAACAAAAAACTTTTTCATTGGTTGAGCTCAGTCTTTGTACGTAAAGTATGTTCTGCTGGTATGTGTGTGGCGCTGAGTGGTTTTTTTTTCCGCGACCTTGAAAAGGTTTAAGCAGTTAAATATGAGTAAAATAGTTTTTGCTGTTGTACTTGAACTGTTCAACAAAACGTGTTTACCGCTGTTTGTCATCTTCAGGATGCATTAGACATATTTAACTGTGGACAGGTCTGGATGGTAAATGTTCGTAGACCTTTAATATTTAAATAAAAAGAGAGTTAGGGTCCTCAATAAACCTGTCCAGGAGCTACAACTTGCCTGTGAACCAAATTTTGGAGATTACGTAATGCTGTATTACATTTATACGCCGATGTTCTTTTACTTCTATAGTCTGGATTTATGTAAGTTGCTTATTATTTGAGAAATCTTTATATAAATGTTCAATTTAAAGAAAATCCATTAGAGGAAACGACGTCAGCAAAAGGTCACGCCCCTCTTCTGTTGCCTAGCGACAGAGGAAGCGTCACAATCATCGTCTCTTTACTCAACTAAGACCATTTCTTTTCGTTTTTCCTTCTAACGACACGATGGAGGTGACGATGGACCCCCTGTTTCTGGCCTGGAGCTATTTCAGGAGACGGAAACTTCAACAATGCTCAGACATATGCACAAAAATACTACAGGAAAACCCTTACGACCAGGTAGAGTGCTGCTGCTGACTAGCCTAGCATGCTAGCGATTAGAGATTAGAGTCTGGAAAGCTGGGAAATTAGACAGATCGAGTGAAGGTGTATTTCCACAGTCATCGTTAGTGATTATTATATTTGTGACTGCTGAAATTCTTGTGTTGCAACTCACATTTGTCGCTTTTTGCTTGCCCTTTCTCACTGTTATTCGCTGTCTCATCTAAACTTTTTTGTTTCTCCTTTTTTGCACTTACTCACTGCATGCTGTCCTCAGGACTCCTCACTTTCTGTCTCAGAGGTAACTGTATCTGCAGACTGTTCCCTTCTGTGCAAACCTTCATTATGAATTCAGCTGGTGTTTCTAGTTAAGCTCTCGCTTTGTCTCGCAATTAAAAGCAATTGAACACACGTGTTATAAGCACCGTTGTAACGACGAGTGGTTTTACGTTTTCACCATTAAATCCCCAAACATTGTAACAGCTGATATTTTCCCTAAGTGTTAACAAATAATATGTAGTCCATGCATGGGCAAACTAAGGCCTGGGGGCCGGATGCGGCCCGTTTAGCCTTTTAATCCGACCAAACTTTAACAAATTATATAATTTATTTATATTATAACTATACTTATGCCTTTTCCCTGCAATACCCATGTTTCCCCAATAGATGGTGTAAAAAATGTGGCTCAAGTCCAAACGTTTGCCCAAGCCTGATGTAGTCAGTGTCAGTGGTGGTTGTTAGGGTTTTAGCAGCACAGTGAGCAAAACACACGCAGCTAAATAAGAGGAAAATATTATTGCTCGAGAACATAAAACTTCTTTACTGTGGGTACGTAGCTCCTGATTATCTCTGTTTAAATTGATTCAAACTTTTCACAGTGGCGTGGAATATTTAACGTCCACCAAAATCTGAGAGGCATTTTTCTCTGTTACAGGCTGCCTGGAGTTTGAAAACACGCGCCATGTCAGAGATGGTGTACATAGATGAAGTTGAGGTGGATGAGGAAGGGATTGCTGAGATGATGCTGGATGAGAGCTCCATTGCTCAAGTAGCGCGTGAGTCTTATCTCTCCTTTTTTGTGCTTTCAAGATTGGAAAACACACCAATACCAAATGTTAAAAAACATTTTTTTAAGGTCCTGGAACATCACTGAGACTCCCTGGAACAAGTCAGGGTGGGGGGCCCACACCAGCCATCAGGTACTGGTTGCCAAGCAGTGGTTAAAACATCTAGGGAATTAGCCAGGGAAATATAATATTTTTGTAAATGAAATGGTTCAATGTGTGTTTAAGGCCAATGACACAGTCAGGGCGTCCCATCACTGGATTTGTGAGACCTAGCACACAGTCAGGACGGCCGGGGACAATGGAGCAGGCCATCAAAACTCCCCGCACTGCAAGCACTGCTCGGCCTGTCACAAGTGCCTCTGGTAGATTCATCCGATTGGGCACGGTGAGTAAATATTTCATTATATATTTATATATTTATATCACCAAGGGTATACCAAGCAATAGCAGTGGTGAAAGTATGTTTTCGGGATCTTTGTAATAAAAAAAAGATTAATACAATTAAATTAGAATAAAGCATATTGAGTGGTAAATGAATAAATCAGAGAAGACATCAGTTATCAGGGGATTTGTTTTGGAATCCATAAAAACAGTCCAGCTCCTGTGGTTTCCAGTTCATGTCCAGGCCACGGGAGAATCATTTAAGTTCAGTCCGTGTTCTCAGTTACTGCAGTATTGGCAGAATTTTCACCTTTTTTTCGACAGAATAATATAATTTTTATTCACTGTGTTTCCACAGGCTTCAATGATAACCAATCCAGACGGACCTTTTATCAATTTGTCAAGGCTGAACCTTGCCAAATATTCCCAAAAACCAAACATGTCCAGGGTAAGACGGAGCCTACAACCTGTTGTAGTTGAATTTGTTATTTCTATATAAAATGTGAAAAAAATCTCTTGTTTTCCTTTGTTCCAGACACTGTTTGAGTACATCTTTCATCATGAAAATGATGTGAAAAATGTGAGTTTTTCAATCCATGCAGCCCTAAAGTACATTTGTTGACATACTCCAGACCAGACGTGGGCAAACTTTTAGACTTGTTGGCCACAATTGGTCCTAAAATTTGACAGGGGGGTGGGGGGGCGGGCAAGGAGCAGATAGATGGAGCGTTTGTGTGAACTAAGATAAATGGCATGTAATAGTCATGCATAAGGGCTAAAATGCTAAAATGCTTTTAGCCTTCTCTACGCTATCTGTAGGGCAAATGTGGGCATTACAGGGAAAAGGCAGAAAAATAATCACAATACAAACCAAATATATAATTACAAAGTTGAACAGGTCACACCTGGCCCTCGAGCCTTAGTTTGGCCATGCCTGTTCTAAGCATACTGTAATTGGTTTTTAGCATTAACTTGGTTGGTTTTGTTTTTTTTCCCAGGCTCTAGATTTGGCTGCTCAGGCTACTGAGCATGCTCAGTTCAAAGACTGGTGGTGGAAAGTTCAACTAGGGAAATGTTACTACAGGCAAGAAAATATAACTACCATCAGTAGTATTTTTAACATTGTCTGGTCATCTACTTATAACTTTTTATACTTTTCAGGCTGGGTTTGTACCGAGAAGCAGAAAAACAGTTTCGATCTGCTCTCAATCATCAAGAGGTGGTGGATACGTACTTGTACCTGGCCAAGGTAACGAAAGGATCTTTACTTGCAAAAAAGCAATGCCTTTAGTGGGTGCTCATTTTGTCAAGTTTGTAGAACGGCCCACAACTTTTTTTGTACCAAGAACCAGTCGGCTGGTATCAGCCGTTACTGTGGACCAGTAAAACCACACCATTGTTGAAGAATCGTTCAATTTTCAAAATATCTTTTTCTGTTAGTATCAGAGTGTGAATGACCTGTTGTTTTGTAACATTGACAGATTATCTTTCAATGAACAAAGTAAAGGGATATGACTGGATTGTTTTGGAATGAAGTCAATTAGTAAAACTGAAGTACATTTTTCACTGTGTCCCGGTACCAAATTTCCTACGGACCGGCACCGGTTCCTGGACCAACGGTTGGGGACCCCTGACACAGACAGATTAGTGTGTGTTTGGTTTAGTCTCTTTTTGGGGCTTTGTTGAAGCTGAAAGGCAGGTGAACTCATTGATTCACTGTGTCTTTCTTCCAAATTGTCTGTCAAATGAAACCAAAACAATGACTCTGTCCTCTTAGGTTTACCAACGCATTGATCAACCGGTTACAGCACTCAACCTTTTCAAGCAAGGTCTGGACCACTTCCCTGGTGAAGTCACACTTCTGACAGGAATCGCTCGGATACACGAGGTACAGTGAGGCACTGTCGTCTTCGTAATAGAGTTCACAGGCTCCAACCACAGTCGTTTCATTCTCTCCGTGCTCTCGCAGGAGATGAACAACATTTCGTCAGCCACGGAGTACTACAAAGACGTCCTGAAGCAGGACAACACACACGTGGAGGCCATAGCCTGTATCGGTAGCAATCACTTCTATACGGATCAGCCGGAGATCGCCCTGCGGTTTTACAGGTTTGACAAATGGACACAGGTTGTGTCCAAAACCGCCCCCCCATAACCAGAGACTCCACTATAGACTATATATGCAATATAAATAATTCCCCATAGAGGGAGTAGGGAGTGAGTGAGTGATGTCGGGCACAGCTGTAGCCTCTGACAGAAACAAGCCAGTTAAACGGGAACACAACCATGCCTGTGATTGGATTTGCTTTGACCACTGACAGGCGGCTGCTCCAGATGGGGGTGTACAACTGCCAGCTGTACAACAACCTGGGCCTGTGCTGCTTCTACGCTCAGCAGTACGACATGACTCTGTCCTCGTTTGAGAGAGCTCTGGCTTTGGCCGGTAACGATGAAGAGCAGGCGGACGTTTGGTACAACATAGGACACGTAGCTGTGGTGAGTGAGCAAATCTGGAAAAAATTAGAACATCCCATGATGCCACAACGTTGTACCAGACTGACAACAACTGAGTGCTTTGTGTTTGCAGGGCATAGGCGACTTGACAATGGCTTACCAGTGTTTCAAACTGGCTTTGGCTTTTAATAATGACCACGCTGAGGCTTACAACAACCTGGCTGTGCTGGAGCTGCGTAAAGGGCGTATTGATCAGGTAAAGAATTATCTTTTCATTTTCATTGTTTTATTTGATTTCACTAGCTTTCTTTCTTACATATAAAATATAAGTTTGGCAGTTAAAAAGGAAAACTCTGTTCAAACTGTAAAATATAAAGTCATGTTGTGTTTCTGGACCGTAAAGTTGACTTTTGGACATTTACGGCTTTATTTTGAACCTCGTGTGTCCAACTCAATTTAAGTGGCCTGTGATATTCATTTAATATTTCTATGTTTGTGTAGCAATCTATGTGTTGTGGTAACGAGTGTATGTGCTGCAGCTGTCAGACTGTTACTTCTAATTTATTTTCAAAGTCCAGTTCTGATTTGCATTTCGTTACATGAAGGCTCCACGCCCTCCAGTTTGAGAACCATTTATCTAATGTTATTATATATCCTGAATAGACACATTCTCCCTGTTAAGGTTAATCAATAAAATAATTTTGATATGTTTGAGAAAGAGAATTCAGCCCTACTTTAATTAGATAACAATTCTCTCTCTTTGCTCCAGTCTAAAGCCTTTCTTCAGACCGCTGCATCGTTGGCCCCTCAC
Source organism: Cynoglossus semilaevis (assembly GCF_000523025.1). Lineage (NCBI taxonomy): Eukaryota > Metazoa > Chordata > Actinopteri > Pleuronectiformes > Cynoglossidae > Cynoglossus > Cynoglossus semilaevis. Next base: position 5,692,708 of record NC_024307.1, on the reverse strand, counting down.
ATGTACGAGCCCCACTTCAATCTTTCTATTCTCTCTGAAAAGGTAATTATCATCAAACTCTATGCAGATTAACAGTGAAGGTGACAGTGAAAACCTGGTGATGTTATCTACAGTATGCTGATTTTTTTTTTCCCCCCGTCTGGCCTGTCATCAGATTGGAGACCTTCAGAGCAGCTACACTGCAGCTCAGAAGTCAGAGAATGCCTTTCCGGAGCACGTCGACACGCAGCAGCTTCTCAAACAACTTCAGCAGCATTTCGCAGAGTTGTGAGGAGGCGAGTGAGAGGAGAATGTGATGATGCTGCAGTGAGAGATAAGAGGCTGTGCTCCCGCACTCACAGTTAGCAACGTCGTCAGGATGTTTGAAGGTCACTCAGACCGACATTAAATCAAATTTAGCAACTGGTTTAATTTTTGGTTTGTTTGTTGATACTAGCGCTACAACTTTGTGATACAATACCATCACGATATTTTGTCCACGATAATGATAATAAGTCAGAATTTATTGACTGAATTTGTGCTGAATCCATTTCACCTGAAGTACAACATATTTTCGATCAATTTCATATTCATGTGAAATCAGTAGAACAGTGAAACAGAGTACACACTGCACAGCGGCTCTTCTTTAACCCTTGTGTAATGTTCATATTGTTGTTACAACACTTTTATGTTAAAATACTGCCTTACTTATCTTATCCCAATTACAAGCAGTATAAACAATATATATGGTTAATATTTGCCCTGTACTTTTGTTAGGTCACATTTATATGTTATAGGTATGTTCTGTGTACCTACACTCTGTCCTCCTCCTGTCCAGGCCTGCTGTGTGTGTGTGTGTGGGTGTAGGTGTGTAAGTGTGTATGTGTGAGTGTGTGCGTGCGTGGGTGCATGTGCGCGTGTGTGTGTGGAACACAGAACATCAATTTCCACACTTCTATTAGCCCCGGGTCCAGTGGCCCCGGACATCTTATATGTACTAGAAATGTGTGTGTGGGGGGGGGTGTATGGTGTGTGGTCATTAAATATGTATTCTGATATATGTTCTTCATAGAAAATGAGCCAAAGCCAGTGAGTCTCAGGTTGGAAAATTAAATTATTAAATCATTTTTCTTTTAGTAAAAAGTGAAAACGGGTCCCACAGACCCGAACCCCACACAAGGGTTAAAGGGTTAAATTAGGGCATAACTGTAAACAGGGGTCGTATGCATTTCTGTCTACCTCAAAATTTTCAAGCAATCACAACCGCAGTACCACAGTACAAATGCAGGGGTCCCAGCACAAAATTCTGGCTAGCCTAGCCTGGTTTGTTTTGATTTCTGCATTCACTCCCGAAATATAAGTTGGTTTATTATGTTTTCCTCTGATCGTAGTATCGATATATTGCATTTCTATTGCATATGTAACACTGTTTCAAATGTTCAAATCTTGTAACACAATGATGTACATATCTGTAAAATAGTATTGACGGTAAATATATTTTATAGTTCATTTCCTAAGTCACAAATCTCAATAAATTGACTCTGTGTTAATGTTAGTGTAATGGGTTGTGTGTTCAGACCAGTGTCAGCTGGGACTGGCCTCGGTGACCCTGGATAGATGTAGAGAGGAAGGAAGAACAAATAAAAAAAAAAACAATTTATCTGATGTGTTAGAGGCTGCAGCGTCTGTTACCTCATACAATTAAACTACAGTTATTAATTATCAACGCTCTGTGACAGACCTTGGTTCCATCTCACAAATCCATCTCAGGTGAGTACTGCATGGGAAATCATTCCAGGATTTAAAATGTAAATGGTCTTTTGGAAACACGCCTGCACAGTCCTCATTATTGTTATTATTGGGCTCTCCGTCATTCCAGTACCTGTGGAAAATGACAAGTTACTTAATGGATACAAAATACATCAACAACTTAAAAGAAAATTCTCAGTTGAAGCCCTTGCCCCCTATTGAAAAAAATGTAATTTAAAGAAAAGGGTCAAATTAAATTTCAATTCATGAGGTCACAAAAAATGAAAAAAAAAACAACCCAACAACAAACAAACAAATTTGGTCAATGTGTTTCCTATTTTATGTCCAAAATACATGGTTAATTGCCTTGATCCACTATTTCGCTTGATCCATGAACATTAACGTGTTCAAGTTATAATAGTAGCATTTCTGCTCCTTTTGTATTGTATGATCATGAATAGCTCTTACCCCTCAATCAATCTCTGTCCATTCATCCATTTCCAGTCTCCTTCATTGTCAATATCCGTCAGGCCGATCCAGAAGGCATTTTGGAAATAGTGTCTTGTGGGATCGGCGTAATGACTTATCAGCCTGTGCATTACCTCCTAAAACAACCAAAGTATCCACACACACAAACACACCATTCCCTTGTTAAGTGATCTACTGTTTTACCTTGATACCACAGATTTGTATTTGAATTTCTGTTTCTGGTACGCTTTTCGGGAGAACAAGAGGGGAAAAGATGGAAAGGGGAAAGTCAAGACGCTAACGTGCAATAGTGGTTGCGAAGTGTTTACGTGCAGGTGTTATGCTAAGACAGTGAAGTTGAGAGTCAATATACGTGTTTGGAAATTGTTAAGTGAAGAAACTGAAAACGAAGTAATTCCTTTGTTTACAAGGCACGCAACCGTCAAAGTAATTAATGTTGTGTCTGTATTTTACTTTGGTGTTTTATGATTTCTTTACTTTGCCGATGCTATCTAATATTGTGTGGATGTCATAGTTTTTACGGGGGATTTGGAAGCAGCGTCAAATAAATCCATGTCAAGAAAGACACTGGTGTTGTTTGTTCCTGGAAAGTAATTACAAACTTCCTGATATCTTTGAATTTCTTTATGTGATTTAACTTATATCCAGTGCCTTTGATGTGTCAATCATCGATCGATCGGAATCAGCGGTTTTTAAAATGCGAAACCGGCCTCATCTACCTTTTAATATTTGTGACAAAGGAAATCGGAATTTTAAGTCAGATTTGCCAAAAAAGAAAAAACTGAAATCTCCCCTAAAAACTGCAACGTCACTAGCACGCTAGTCCACCATATCCACCATATTGTATAGGGGGATATTTTCAATAAATGGGTGATGGTCCTGGAGGCCAATGCAGAAAAACATTTTTCATTTTCTGTACCACTGACTTTCTCCCACTCAAAATTATACATTTTACTGATCGGGACCTGGCTGCCCCTAAATCTGTCTGAGGTCTTACATTTTTCTCATAAGTGTCTACTGTCGCTAAGTTGCCTCCGTATTTCTTGCAGAAGTTTCTTGCATCGTTCCATTGCCTCTGTGCCAAAGAGAAAGCAAAAAAGTAGCACATGGAGTCCAAGAAATTCCATCCTGGGAGGCAGCGTCTACAACCTTCCTCTGCAAATAAAAAAACAAGAGTTTTAGGCATGTCGGGTAGCAACATTTAAAACATTTAAAATGATTCAGGACAGACAAATGTTGACTCACCGACCATTGGTATGTAAGATTTCAAAGTAGCGATTTCCATTTGAGCCTTGCTAATCAGTTGTTCATAGCTGTTGGTTCTTCTACTCTGATGTTGCAGCTCCCACTGAGTACGCTGTTGCTCTTTTATCTCCCTCTCCAACTGCTGCTTCATTTCGTCTCTGTTTTTTATCACTGTGTTGTACTTCTGCTGCAGTTTGGCCAGTTCACTGTTGATGTCCAAGAGTGCCCTTTGCTCACTCGTCAGTTCATTATCTGTACCACAGTGAATCACTTTGTTACCAGAGGTCTCTGTCTGTGTCTCAAAGCGTACATCAGAACGTAAAGTCTTTGGATGGTCAACCTCATTCACTCACTTTACGACAATACACGGCACACATATTTCAGACAAATACAATTATGCTGTGTATATTATTTTAAAATGGTGTATTTTATTAATTGTTAATCTACAGAAGGTCTAAGGCCATGTAATAAATTAACTTGGTATTTTTAATTCCATCATATATTTAAATAATACACAAACAATCTATTCATTTTATGGGCTTGGTGTCAACACAAGTCTTAGTAAAAGTGCGTAAAATAAAATAATTTTGGGTGTTAAACAATGCGCTAAACATACCCAGTACCAAAAAATATAACATAGGTTAGCAGGTATCAATTATACTATCTAGCTCACCAGGTCAAGCCCTGTGACCCAGTTTTGGCCACGATCCAGCACTTGAGAAACACTGCAGTAACCGACACCACCCCCCGCACCCCAAGCTCTTTCCAATATTTTATCCATCTTGTATGTTAAAGGCCGAAGCTTTTCTTGATAATAAAAAGAAAAAAATTAAAGAAGAAAAATCATAATCACAAGATTGACTTACAGTAGACTCCCAGGCCAATATCAATGGCTAGAAGAATGACAGCGAGCACCGTCAGGCTCACTACCAGCACAGAATGTTGACTGCAACTGGACGCAGGCTTCACCATAGACATGGACACTGCATAAAAACATCACCACCAAACAAACAACAAACAACACTGAGTCTAATAGGAAAACATAATAAACCGACTTCTAATTTCCCAAAGGGAACTTCCGAGGGATTAGTGAAGTTCTATCTATATATCTAAAAGATAATAATTTTCCATCCGCTATACCTTGTTGCTTCTCTTGGTTTGAGTAAAGAAAATCTTCATCCACGCTGCCATCATCTTCACAAACCAATCTGTCAAATGCCCCGCTGAAAGAACCGGACTTTCCGTTGTTCTCCATGATAACTGGAGAGCAGTCGGATCAGACCCTCGACGAGGGCTTATTTGTCAGGACATTGCCCTGTGGGCTTGAGCACGAGTGTCACATTACAAACAGAAAATCAAGGTTATTTGTTAAATATTTACACCGAGTACTGATCAGTTGCTGCTCTGTTTGTCAAGCTTTTTACTTCAGGTTGAAGTGTTGAAAACCCACTGTTAACATTATACATTGGCGTTCCATATCTAAATATCATTGGTTTGTCTGATCTAGGCTAATGGATTGAAAGAGTTAGAGGCGTTAGCCAGGACACGTTGTGTTAGCCAGGTTTTGTTAGCATTTGCCCAGCGGCTGGCAGGTTGATTCCAGCCTATGATTCACAACATGATTTTATTACGATGTTTTTGAAACAAAATGAGTTCAAGAAAAAATATGACCAAATACAATTAGGGATGTTTGATATTTACTTTTTGCCAATATATGCCGATATTGTCCAAACACTTAACATTCAATTTCGATATCAAAATGAGAAAATCTAGGGCTGATAATATTTATTTATTTATCTTTATCTGCATCACTGTATGAGTATGAGATTAAATAAATGAGCTGCAATGCTGCCATCTTTCATTTTCAGACTTTCATTTTAATATACAGCCATTTATCCCCCAAAACTATTTTTAGGGCACACATCATTTGGCGAAACCCAGGCATCGCTTTGTCAGGTTTTCATTATTAAAAAAACTGATAATGATTTCTACAGATATTTTACAGATACAGGTGTGCTGATATTATCGCACATCCCTAAACACAATGATCCTATTTGTATAAAATATGCAAAATACCAATCCTAACAAAAATGGAAACGCTACACATCACCATTTATCTTCTCTTATTAAAAGTCAAACTGGTCTGGTCTTATTGACCTCACTAACTGTCAGTATATTAAACAACAGAAAGCATATAAAAAACATGAACTGGAAAGAGTTCCTTTCTTTACAGAAACTCTGTAAAACACTGCCTGTGTCATTGAAAGAAGTTTGAACACCTTAATGTCACTTAGGCTAGTAGGTTAGGTCTTGGTTTTATAACGGGTCACAATCAATGTTTTCGGGTACATACTGCCACCTACTGTACTAGAGTATGTAGTCTTATGGTATGACCAGTGACTTTCGGAGATAACGCAGCCTACTCTTTAATTTTAATCGGATGCGGATTGTCGAGATTGTCATCTATCCATTTTAAACAAATTCACGATGCATCGTTACACCTCTAGTCAGTGCAACGGCACACTTGGTGTTTTGATTTAATGCCTAAATGACAGCAGATTACACACATTTTTGAGATTTGTACATCTTTAATGTAAAATTGTCAACTCCTGAACACAGACATCTTTCCTTCATTGTTCAACTTCACATCACAAAAATGCTGGTGCATAAAGCTGCTGTGATTGTTTTCATGTATCAACTGAAAACAACCTTTTTGGCTCCTGTTCACATATCCAGTTCAACTGCTGATTCTGGCAGCTGACAGGACGCCATAACTCCAGATTAGCTCCAAAATAATAGGCAGCACAACTCCCATTGTGATTATCGTTCAGGGCAGCATGTCGATTTTTCCAGTTCCTTGAACCAAACAAAAATCAGTCAATCTTATGGAGTCATGTTTAAAATTCAACATTAAGCGACAGGTATTGTTGACAGTCAGCAAACTGCTCCTTACAAGTTTTTGACTTCAGTGACATTGTTGACCCAGGTCCAGGTTTCTTGCCTCTCTTTATAAGAAAGCCCGATCCAGAAGCCGATTTGGGTCAAGGGCACAGTGCCGGTGGTAACAAAACGTTCTAAATTCTCATTTAGGAGCATCTGTAAAACACACTGTTGTGGTTAGTACTCATGTGTCAGCTTTGTTGTTCCTCACATCGTTAAGTCTCCTTGTTGTATTGTCCAAGACTCCCATAATGAACCATTCAAGGGCATATGTATTGTGTTGTTAGCATTGGCTTATTTCTGACCCTGGATAAAAGTAGCTATAGTAGATGTACAGAAGTTCAAGCCATACCCAAAAATAGTAAGCCATAGGAATAGCAATTTTGTTAGTAATAGGGATGGTTCGATACAAATTTCTCATGTCCAATACGATACTGCCACGGCCGAAATCAATCCAATATGTTCTCCTCCAGCACGCTGCGGGCAGCCTTTGCTGAGGCAATAGTGTTGTATTAAGTTGAGCACTTTAGCGTAAGCATCGGATGGGCTATAGTTGGTTTTTACGACATTAAATCCTGAAATTTTGACCAATATCGGACCAATACCCATTCTGTCAGATCAAGCGATCTCTACTAGGTAATAAATAAAATGACTCAATGCAGTAAAACCGATTGATGATGAGAAAGAAGAAAAGACACACCTGCTCATCCTGATAGTCGATTATGAGTAAGTCGCTTCCTCGTCTGATGCAGTCTGCTCTGCTGTCGGGCCAGTTCTTCTTGTGATCATTCACACGATGAGAAATATAATAGCAAGATGAATTGAAGAGAATCCAGTCCTTTGAACACCTGCCACAATTTTCATCTGTCAAAATGGAGATTGGAAAGAAGAAGAGGAAGAGGAGTGGGTCTTTGGGTTAGATATTTGAATGATGTTGTGTTTTCACGGAGAACTGGACGTCGATCTTACCCAGGTGAGCGTGCTTATACTTTAGGTTTGATTTCTCCACTTGCAGAGACTCTATCTGTCCCAATAGGCCATCGATGAAAGTCTTCTTCTGCTTTAATTGCAGTTTAAGCTGCAGATGGTCGGTGCGCTGGTTAACTAATGCTTCTTGAGCCTTCTGTTTAGCCCCGATGTAATTGCTGTGGTTCCTGTAATAATTAAGCTCTACCATAAGTACGGAATGTACTTCAGGAATCTGGAGGTCTTTGGCCTTGGCACCTGTGTAAAAAAAGTTGTGTGTTTATTATCAAGACATAGGAAAATAGTCTGATATTTATTCACCTTTTACAATGATTTTCGGCATGTGAAGTGGGCTGGAGGAAATCCTAGGAGTCACTGAGTGAAGTAAGGGTACGCCTTCAACAGTTCTCCACAAATAGTGACTTACAACCATTCACACCTATGGTAAATGTAGTACTTGGAAAAACCCAAACCACACAGGTAAGAACATGGAAACTTGGTTAGAATTATGTTGATCAATGGTGTTAGCCCGAGGTAACATTATGGAATGGTGATTAACATTCTAGCTCAGCCATGGCCAACCCGCGGCTCAGGTGTTGACGCAAATGACTTTGGGAAAACCCAATTCGCCAATCCGAGTCCGTTATGTATTCGTATACATATATTAAATATGCACTGTACAAATTCTGTTGTACAATAAACCCCTCATACTCACATTTAATCCCAGTCACGACAGCAGCTACGAGCAGAGTAACATTCAGCAGAGCCAGGCCGAGTAAAACTTGTCGGTGGGTCGGACATGTTGATCCACTGTCCTTCTTAAACAGACCTTTAAAATGTTTCTCCGAGTTAAAGTTTCAAAGCGATCAACAAGAGGTTAGAAACTATGCACTACTACAGTAACGGTTTAAATAACAACTAAAGAATTTAAGAAATCAGACAAGCAAATAAAAATCAGGATAAAACAATACAGAAACGAAATGACTTTTTTTGGTACCGTACCTCGTAGGGACAGCCTTATTTGTCCAACTGTGTTTCGATGTCCATTGTTTTCTTCAGAGGACATTTTCTCTTCCTACTGTGAGAGTGAATGCAAGGTTTGTCGATAGGCAGCACATATCGACCTGTTTGTCTAGGTGATAAGTGATGTGTGGATCTTTCAACTCTGGTCACGAGGCTCTTTTTTCTACATTAACCTAGAATTTCCAACATGACCGTTGACCATCATGGTCAAATTAAATCGAGTTAATGCGTCTCCAGTCTTTAGACAGTAGGCAGAATAAATGAAAGAATGAGAGAAACAAATATAAACAACAGTGAGACGAAAGCGATGCAGCAGTCGTACAGATCCGTGGCTATTGCTCCAAGACAGAAATGGAAGGTTAGGGCGCGCATAGACTGTACGAATTTTTTTTAAAAGCTTGTCGCTGATACCATCACACATTGTACGAGTGATGTACGGACAAAGCTCACGATTTATGTACTCACACTGTACGGTCCGATCATCGTACACGACCAGAGAGCTCACACTGTGCGGGTGAAAACGACCCGTCGCCCCCTGCTGGCTGTCCTCGTTACCCCCTATACGGGAAAAGACGCCCGGCGAAACGTGAAATCGGGCCGAACGTCGCTAGGTCGTGCGTCTCAAAAATCGGGTAAAAAACGGACTAAAATCGTACAGTATCGTATATATACCGTACAGTGTGAGTACATAAGATTTTTAAAAATCGTACAGTGTATCCCCGCCCTAATACAACGCGTACTCGGTGTACTATTGGCTAATTGAGCATGCTTTTCTGTTCCTCACGCCGATTGGTTCATGCATCGTAGCATCTCTCAGTAGCTCCCCTCGTCGGTCAGCCACTCTCTCGTTCACTTTGCGTCGATATTATACAACTCTACTGCGCATATAATTGTGAGGTTGATAACAGTGTCGGGGAGGTTCGTAAATGGTAAATATATACGTAAATAATATAATAAGCATCTCGCCACTACTTCGCGATTTTTCCCATCTCGTGGTGGGTCTTGGAACGCAACTACCGCGATAGGAGAGGGGTAACTGTACAAGGTAAGACAACAGTGAAGTCTAGAAAGTTTAGTCCAGTAGTCTAACCCTAAAACAGGCAGTAAATCCAACAGAAACAAAGGTGTTATACAGTATGTGACTTTAAAATAAAATAACTTTTCATGATGCTGTTTTTGTAGTAAAGAAGATGACACTATTTAAATTGAAACTTTTTCAAAATGATTGTCTATTGTACAGCATAAATCTGGCAACACAAGCTGGACCCAAATATATCAGATCTTTTGAAAATCTTTTATTTTTTTCATTCCCACTGGATTGACATCAAAGGTGCCTTTGATCTCACGTCAGTATAAATATTTAAATCAAGGTAGATAAAAGTATAATCATGTCAAAAACTGCAATATACATTCAATCAACAAGTCCACCATTGGTCCTTTTATATTTGTACCTGATTTAACAAAGCTTTAACTTTGCTGACTGTCCTTCGGGAGGTTGTGATGTAAAACTTGAATACGAGTGTTTGAGTCACCATGAAGAACGTAATAAAACTTGAATACGTTGTAGTTTAAGACTGAGTGTTTGAGTCACCATGAAGAACGTACCACAAAAAACACCCTCCACAGAAAACATACCTGACATGTGGACTGAGTGTACAGTTATGTCTCTGCCGGAGCGTCAGGTCCAGATGTTTGTCATCGCCACCATCTTCAGGTGCCTTACAAAATGCAAAGCACTGGCCACCTGCAGCAATGACGGGTGGCTCCGCCATGCACGACACCTGGTAGACCAGATCAACAAAGGACTCAGCATCCCAGACGGGTTTGACCTGGACTTGGACAGGTTCAACATGGTGGCGAAGGCTGTGCTCGAGCGGCTGACGAAGACGTTTGGGAATTTGGTCAAATACTGCATTCTCATGCCCGATCCAGACATTACAAAGATGGTTGTCCAATGCTTCCATGTGGAAATTGATAAGGAGATTGTACGGCAAAAAAAATTCTTTGAGACAAAGGAGCGGATCTTCAGTTTTATATTTCACCACCTGCGTACCTCCATCTTGGCCGGAACTGCAGGCATACTTACACTGTGTGCAACAATAATCTCAGCATGGCTCATCACGCTGGGATAGATGATGCAACCAGTATGTCCGTAAATGATCTACAGGTGTGAATGACAGTGTGAATAAGGGTGTATTTGGCTGTACGTGTCCCTTTGAGAGTGTACTCCCTTCTTGTCAGTTGGCTGCTATGATTGGCTCCAGCTCCCTCCTCTCTTAACTCCAATGATAAAAATGGCTCTTTTGACCACGGATAATAATAATACCACTTCGAACTTGACCCTACACTTGGGAAATTCTTGTGTTAATATGGATCTGTTGTAGTATGTCGTTGACCTGGTAATTGAACCTAAGAGTCCCAGTGCTCTTCTTCTGAGGCAAGCATGCTAACTGCTAACCCTGGAACTATTCGCTACATTATGGAACCACTTGTCATTTCTGTGTTGGTGATATACTTTTTTATTTTAAGAAAACACATTAAGCGCTAAACAAAACTATTTAAAATGTTTAATCAATGTTTTATGAGCAATAACAAAGACTCTTTATTCTTCTCCGTTACTTCAACATGGAGCCACATGGAACTCACTGATCCCTGGGTGGTGTTTCACATAACCACTCCATCGTTTGATAGCAGGCTAAATCATACCAGGATTCCCTTGGATTGTTGTCAGGAGTTCTTAAGAGTACAGCGCAGTCTTCACCCGACCCCCAGTTGTTTGGCTCTCCCACGATCCAGTACCTGAGAAACGAATGAAGACAATGTTTTACAAAAACAATGTCTTGCTCTTGTTGAAGTCCAAGATCCCATTAAAAATGAACTTGCTACTACTTGAGTTGAAAAACTCTCTTGTGCTGGCTACGTAGCACATCACATCAATTCCAAACTTATGAATGATACGTCAGGCAACGCATTTATAAATTGTTAAAAACTCTTACCCTTCGCCCAGTGTCACATTATTTATCCACAGCCAGTTGTCTTCTGCGTGCTGATCAGTGAGACCAATCCAAGCTCCCTGGTTCCACCAATTTCCTTCACTCACTACTGGCATGTAATCAAACAGTGTTACCTACAGAACAGAACATTCATTTTTTCACTGAAAAACATGGGTCGATGGATGGGTAAAATTTGGCAATAGATGTAGACCAGCAGATAATTAGCAAAACAGCATAACATTTTTTCTAATGATAGCAATAGAGGGAGTTGTGTCGGGAAGGCTAACTAGCATTAGATGCTAAATAAAATAAGGAATAAGGACATTGGTGCTGTGGTAAAATCTGTCACCTTTTAAAGTGATTCCTTAGAATTTGATCAAAACTAGAAGAGCTTTACATGGCTGGTTAGCTCAGTTGGTTAGAGTCAAAACTAGAAGAGCTTTAGCAAACAACATGGCTGGTTAGCTCAGTTGGTTAGAGCGTGGTGCTAATAACGCCAAGGTCTTGGGTTCAATCCTTGAAGAACATGAACCTGGTGGAGGTCACATTTCTGTTGTATGATGTGTCACAACAAATTAGCTTATGGCTAATCAAAGTTAGCTGAGAAGTTAGCAGAAAAAGACTTAATGTGTGGTGTAAGACCATGTTTAGAAGAAAAATAAAAATCATTTTTATCTTGTGCATTTATTTTTCAGCAGCTCTCACCGTGGTAGTGTTTTGATTTGAGTTCTTACACTAGACGACCTTCTTGACCTGGTGCTCTCTGGAACCCTAAAAACACCGATAAAAACGGTGACCAGTTCACCGGCCTCACCTGCTCTTCCCAGCTGTCAATCACAACAAGGCGACCGCCACGCCCGGTGCAGTCTTTTTTACTGTTTGCCCATGACCTTGCGGGCAGAGAAGCTGATTTGGAAGACCAGTAGCAGGTTGTGTTCAGCAACATCCACCCTGGTTGGCATCTCCCGCAACTTTCATCTGTTTCAGAATAAAAACAAAAACATATCAGCAAGAAAAGTCATATAAATGCTGTTAAGATGTGATGACACATCTGTTACGTACGGTCATCAGACATGGTGGACTGCAGTGTAGCCTTCTCCAGGTGTAGGTCTTCCAGCTGCCTCTGAAATCTGTCACTGTTGGTTTTGTTCTGCTCCAACTTCAGCTTCAGTTGCTCGGTATTTTTGAGTTCATTTTTCAGTGCCTCTTCAAAGTCATGTGTAGCTTTGATAGCTTCACTCTGAATTCTCTGAAGCTCCTTCAATTCTATTGAGATTGAGTTTTGTGTAATTGGTTGTTGGGGAGCTAACTTCTGACCCGCCTCTCCACCTGTGGTTAAGAACCCATTATACAAGTTTATCAACTTCTGGTATTTTACTTGGATTATTAACTGTGAAATTATTAGAATAGCTAGATAGAGAGAACTTTATTAATCCCTTGGGATTTCCCTTTGGGAAATTAAGGCTCCAAACCAACAGTAAAACCACACAAATAGATCAAATACAATATATACAAGAAAATACAACACGAGTAGCACTGTTAGTGAATATGGGAAATCTGAACAGTGGGAAGGAAAGGAAAGTGAACTCCTCGTCATTGTGACACACATCACTGAGTACAACGAAATATGACCTCTACTTTTAACCCATCACCAAAGTGAACAGTGGGCAGCTTTTTGAGCGCCCGGGAAGCAGTGTGTGGGGACGGTGCCATGCTCAGAGCACCTCAGTGGTAACTTGGCAGCTGGTTGATCCGCTTCCTTAACCACTAAGCCACCACTGCCCCTGGAGTAGATTAGTAGGTTAGTAAATTAGTAGTAGTAGATAGATAAGATTATTATATATACATTTATATATGTATATATCTGTATTATTATATTTTATTATACTATTTTATTACTAAATTAATACTGTATATATATATATAAATAAATAAATATATACACATATATGTATACATATATACACACACACATGTATGTATGTGTAATTATAAGTATGTTATGTGAAGTATATAAATAGTTTAAAATACATAAACATAAACAGTATAACTGGTTGAGTAGTTAAATAATTAAATTAAATAAACAGTTAGCTGCATAGGCAGTTGCAGCAGATTTAATAGTGTATGAGGGTGTATTACAACCAGATTTATACAACCATTATTTCTAGTTACTGTACATTATATCAAATATTATAGACCTATGGATGTACGCATATATAACTAGATACTATACTATAAATTATATATAATTTCCTGTAGAAAAAGAAATTTTATCATATATTGAAATATAATAGTAATTTAAATCAAGATTGTGGTTATTGCACTGAATTATTGTTGGGTTATTGCACATACATTAAATAAAAGTAATATATTTTCATCATAATCTTTTCATTGTGTTTTTTTAGAGAGTGAAATTAAACATCTTGAAACCTTTTTACTCACAATATATCCCCAAAATTAGAGCAGTTAACAGCAGAATCACGTTCAGCACTCCTAAACACATGATGATTACGGGATAAAGAGGAAGACTTCTGGACCCAACTCTGAATGTGTGCACAGCTCCTGATCAAACAGACGGGGCGATATAAGCTCAGAGACAAAACAGCAGCTCACAATACATTAGAATGACAAAAGTCATCGTGTTCAAAGGGTGCATAAATGAAGCCAACCTTTGCTTGGTGAAAGATGGTGAAACGGCACTCCATCTGTGTTGTCGTCCTCATATGAAATCATCTCTGAATGAGCCATTGTTTGACCAGGGAAACCACTCTAGTGAGTCACGTCTGGCTGTGTTGGCCCTTTGTCCTATCAGTATTACACAACTGTGTGTGTGGATGTGTCTCTAAAGAAGAGTTGTGGGCGCCCTGCTGGACAAAAACACAAACACGATTAGAGGTAAGCCTCTAAGGTATTTTCATCATCACTCCAACTTTCTGCCTTTTCCATTGGTTTCCAGCTAGCGGCTTATAAATATATTGTGGATTTATAAATGCCTAAATGGTTTAGCCCCAACCAACTTCTCTGATCTGCTTTGAACTTGGTCTCTATCTTGGACACTGAAATGCCTGTTAAAAACATATGTTTTCACTTGTTTGTGTTTTTAGCGCCACCTATTGACTGTTTATGTACTTAAAAATTATCTTTACATACATATTTATGCATGTGTCAAAATGTAAATACTGTGTATAGAATTCCCAGTTTTATGGTTTAAGGGAAATATTTTTTGTTTTATACATATACATATAAATATAATACTGTATATATTTACATGTATATGTATACATGATTACACAATTAAGAAACCTACATTTTTTCACAAAGGTTTTTCTCAAAATTTGTATTACATACCTTTAATTTGACAGTTTCCGGGTTTGTTCGCAAAGAGGATGCCCCCCCGCCCCCCTTTATATTGTGAAGCGATGCGCACGTTTATACATACGTCTATACAACATAAAACTATTGAGGTCGAGTAATGTTATCCTATGCCTCTTTGGGTCGTAAAGGAATAGCAATGGCAGACGGTTTAGTTTCTGCACTAGTTTCCTTTAATATCAAACTTACCTTAACAACAAACAAGCGTTTGTTATGCATTTCAAAATAAAGCGTTCTATCCGTAATCAAACCGCAGACATTTTATTCTGAAAAGCCCACGTGGTTCCTGAACATTCAAACTTGTTCAGACTTGACAGTAGTGCAACTTCTGTAGTTGCACGCATTTAGCCACATTTTTCTTTGCTGTACATTTACTAGTTTTCGTGTCTCTAAGACTTGTTACTCACGTCGGCGTTGACAGTTCGTCCTTCGTAGCCGATATGGGTAACATGTAAGACGCGTGTTGGGCTGTGTGGGAGACTTTTAGAGGGTGGTGAAGTTAGGCCTGTTCGTGTTATTTCCATCACTGTCATTGGCTAACTAGTCCCTAAACAGAAATGTCTCTAGAGGAATATGAAAGACATTTCGACTCGCTGAATTCAGATTTGGGCGGCGGGTCTGTGGTCAGCGAGAGGTCGGCGTCGAGCACTTTTAACGGTGAAGAGGAGAAGTTGCATTACATTCCTATCCGGATCCTCGGCAGAGGGGCGTTTGGTGAAGCAACTCTGTACAGAAGGACAGAGGTAAGAAGTCTTCAGGCACCAGCGCGGTATTGTGGTTTATTTTTTGTGTTTGTTTTTGTTTAGAAGAGAGGAAACGAGTGTTTATTACGACATGATGCTACAGCTTTATAAACAGTGAGTAATGACGTTAGCAC
The DNA here is from genome assembly GCF_000523025.1 of Cynoglossus semilaevis. Classification (NCBI taxonomy): domain Eukaryota; kingdom Metazoa; phylum Chordata; class Actinopteri; order Pleuronectiformes; family Cynoglossidae; genus Cynoglossus; species Cynoglossus semilaevis. The sequence goes on along the minus strand of NC_024307.1, from coordinate 5,677,075 downwards.
ATCTATTACCAAAACATCTCCAATAAAAAAAGTTGGTAGTAGCTGAACAACCTCATCTTATTTGATAACCAGGTTACCTACCTACCTACTACATTTCCCAACTAACTTTGACCTTTAACCAACTTAACCAAGTTTGTTGTTGGGTAGCCAATTCCTGACCTGTGATTGAAAACAACTAATATTTCTTAGTTACTATATATATATATATATATATATATATATATATATATATATATATATATATATATAAATAATTTACATACACATATGTAGGCACCTACACACATACTTACATATGCAAATATAGACTCAATACATACGATACCAAACTTGTACAATTGATCAGCTCAACTTTTTTAAACGTAGTTAACGTAACCTATTACTGCCTACTTTCTAACCCTCCCATATATGCCCGTCCTACCCACCTGGGCATCTAAATACATTCTACCTTCTACCCTATACCAACTAAGTTAACAACCTACCTGTAGAGTGTTACCGACCCTCCCACCATACCCAATGGCTGGGACCTCCCTCCAATTCATCTACCTAACTCCCAACTAAACCTAACTACTCACCCAATTTCCTACCAACCAATCAAAACCCACTTGCCTACTGCTGCAGTATATTTTCCTATAAGTGGTAGTAAGCAGATTTAATTTCCATTAAAAGCAAAGTTGAAAGCACGGAGGTTGAATAATGTGGTACCAGAGCACCCCTGTGAATAGACCAGACACAGACGCCCGTGGGGGTTGGGGGGAGTTTTTCATGAATGTTCATTAAACTCTAGTCATGACAGGGTTGGGATTCAAACTTTCAACCCTCTGTGGGTTAGATGTGATTGCTTTAGCAGAAGGCAATGTCTTATAATCTTAAGTAAGTTGAAAGCCTCCTCCATCTTTGTTTTCAGGTCCACTGTTATTTTCTTTTCCCTTTATTAAACTTATCTTTATTTGTCGTTGTGACACAGCACAGCACAGCACACCATGCACAACGAAATTTATCCTCTGCATTTAACCCATCACCAAGTGAACAGTAGGCAGCCGTGGTCAGCGCCCGGGGAGCAGTGCTTGAGGACGATGCCATGCTCAGTGCATCTCAGTGGTAACCTGGCAGTTGGTGGTCCGAAGTCCGCTTCCTTTACCACTAGGCCACCACTGCCTCAAATACAGTACAATTACAATACAACAAAACAATACAACAAAACAAAATGCATTAGTTGCCTCTACGACTTAGGACACTGATAGTACAACAGTAAAAACCACTGAGCAGTCATCTCTGTTTGGAACCAAAACCATTTGGAGAATAAAGAACTGGATGATGTTGTGTACACCTTCAAGGCAGGGTGATGTTAGCACCCAGTCCAGTTTTGACTTGTAAAGCACACAGTGTGTGTGTGTGTGTATATATGTGTGTGTGTGTGTGTGTCTTTGGAAAACGAACCTGCCCACTGTCCCTGTGTTTCCATACCCCTGTGAGAAATTCTTCAGTTTGAACAAGATAAATGACTTTCCCACGGCTTCCTGCTCAGTTCTTGGTACAAAGACATCATACTGGAGAGTTGTAGATTGTTTCATGGTTTGATTTCCTGTACAAAATAACTCAGTTTTTAACTAAATAAGTAGTATTTTGTTCACATTGGAAACAGTTCTGACAGTAGGTTAGTACAACAATAATAATAATAGTAATTTGAACCCCATTAATCCCACACTGGGAAAATTGTTGTGTTAACAGCAGATGTGACTGCCACTAGGAGGCGCCAAATATGTGGTTCCTCTGGGGCTTGAACCCAGGACCTTCTGCATGTAAGGCTTCTCTATGGAACCCCACTCCACTGTGGAGCCACTATAGCCTGCCTTGCTAACACCGAGCAGAACATGTGTTCCTAGTTAGTCAGTAAGTTCATTTGTGAACTTGCTGATAACAGATGCTACATGAGGTTGCATTTCAGTAAATATGCAGGCAACTGGAAGGCAGTGTTATATACAGTAGGTGGCGCAACTCCTGCGGCTAATAGAGTAACATGCAGCGTGGTGAGAAGTTGTTGCAGAAAAGGTTGTTTGATGGACTGATATTAAATCAGTATTTTTTGTTGAAGTATCAGCTATCACATGCATCCATTAAATATATTGGTAATTCTTAATTATAAAAGTATTTATCTGTATTATAGTCAGATGATTTTTGGTTTGAATCTGGTCCCTGCAGGTCTATGGTGCAGTTTAGACCATAATGCTTATAATAGCATCACAAACAAATGACGTCTCACTCCTATTTGCTTTAGGATTAGGTTACAAAGCAGTGGTTGGTGTTATTCTTTACGTCCACATGTACTTTGACATGTACTGTAGTACTCCTGTCTGAAATCAGAGGAAATGAGCGGTGGACCAGTTCTAAATCAATTGACGGTCTATTTACTGCTTACAAACCTATTCTTTTCTACTCGTCCTAACATAATTATGTGCGGTGTCCTCTCTGTGGCCTCGTTAGGACAACTCTCTGGTGGTGTGGAAGGAAGTGGACCTGAACTCGCTGTCAGAGAAGGAGCGCCGAGATGTCATGAATGAAATTAGCATCCTGTCCATCCTGGAGCACAACAACATTATCGCCTACTTCAATCACTTCATGGATAAAAACACACTGCTCATTGAGCTGGAGTACTGCAATGGTGAGAACAGGTCGCACAGACAGATAAGGGTAAATACTGACACGATGCTACAAACGACTTTGTCTTCACAGGAGGAAATTTGTATGATAAGATCAACCAGCAGAGGGGGAAACTGTTCACTGAAGAGGTATAAATATAATGTGCTGCAGTTTGTCTCACACCAATCAGTCTTATCTACAAACACTCACTCATCTGGTTGTGTTTCCTCAGGTGGTTGTGTGGTACTTGTACCAAATTGCCTCAGCGGTGGCCCATATTCACAAGGCTGGTATTTTACACAGGTTAGATTTTCAGATTTTCCCCAATAAACACTTCTTAAAATTACAATTTTTTTTCTTGGAGACGGATGATAACACAGTGTTTCTGTTGGCCCCACAGAGATATCAAAACTCTCAACATCTTCCTGACAAAGACTGACCTCATTAAGCTGGGCGACTATGGCCTGGCAAAGAAGCTGGACTCAGAGTTCTCAATGGCAGAGACTGTAAGTCGTTATTTTCCCGTCACGTTAGTCCCTCAGGCTCTGACTCAGTGGAGATATGGAAATCCAATATGCTCCTCGCTGCATTTGCTGTGTCTGTGTTCTGGCTGTATCATGTAGCGACACAGGAAACTTGAATTTATTATAGAGCTGTGGTTCCCAAAGTAGGGTGCGGGCCCCCTGAGGGCAGGGTGTAATTGAAGGGGGGGGGGGTGTAGCAGGTCATTAATTTTTAATATTTTTATATTTGCACCGTTGTAGGGGGGAAAAAAGTCACTGTTTTGAAAATATTCATTTTATTTTTTTGTGAGAGTATCAGTTTTTTAGACATGATACTGTTTTCAATAAAGTTAAGTGCAGCAAGAGCTGTGTGCTATCTACAGAAGGGGGCACTGCAGGAAAAGTTTGGGAAGCACCCCCCACCCCCTGACCCACACCCCCACGAATTGAAATACTATTGAGAACCTGATAACATGTATTTTTTTATCTGTACAAACCACTGTATGAGTTGCTGCCACCTAGTGACTG
>NC_024307.1:5631438-5673347 GCF_000523025.1 Cynoglossus semilaevis | reverse complement strand
CCTAATTGTCCGTCATCAACTCTGATGAGCCTTTTGACCAGTATTGGACACGGACGTTTGAAGACAGTCCTGGGAATCCTCATGTTCCAGTTCCAGTTCCACACTCCCCTGAACTGTTTCTTCTCCTGTAATTCCAGTGTGTGGGAACTCCATATTACATGTCGCCAGAACTGTGCCAGGGAGCAAAGTACAACTTCAAGTCTGACATCTGGGCCATGGGATGTGTTGTTTTCGAGGTCCTAACACTCACGAGAACATTTGATGCAACGGTCAGTCGGGCGAAGCAATATTCCCATGATTCCTCCGTAATTAACAATCTGAATTTTTCCATCAAACTGGAATAACCTTCTGTCCTCGCAGAACCCTCTCAATCTCTGCGTGAAAATCGTCCAGGGGAACTGGACCATGGAGGTGAACTCTGATGTTTATTCTACGGCGTTGATCAAGCTGGTGTACGAGTGCCTGGACCAGGTGAGTGAGAAACGCAATCGGACACAATTGTGTTGTTGCTTAGTATGAAATCTAAAAACTGACACAAGCGGAAAAACAAGATGTTGTGATGTCATCAGAGTTTGATTTGTGTTGACCCACAGGATCCTGCGAAGAGGCCCACAGCTGAGCAGGTCCTGAACCAGCCCTTCATCTCCTGCTGCAGACAGTAGGTTTTTAAGTCTGTAAATTTGGGGCTGATAATCTATACGACTCAGAGCAGATTGAATACATTCTTTTATATTAAGTCATGACGTATAAACATTAGTGAGGAATTAGGAGTTGTTTTTTTTTGATTGATTTTATTATATATATTTTTTACTTTATTTGCTTTATTTCTTCCTTATTTTTTTATTATGTTTTATTTGTTTTTTAATTTAATTAATTTAATTAATTAATTATTTAATTTTATGTAAGTTTCTATTCTTATTTTATTTTATTTTATATCAGTCCTGAGCTGAGTGGTTCTACAGAGAAGGAATTCTCTGATGGAAACACAGATTGCAGAAATGTTAAGATTTACATGGAGAATATGTTGAGAAATGAGCCTTGTTGTTTTCATAAATTAATTAATAGCTTTTTGATGTACTTGTGGAGTCCTGTACCCCAGCCTCACACCATGACTGCTGGGTTTGGCTAGAGCTGCCTCTGCGACCATTAAAATAATTCATATAGTGAACGATGAATTATTGCACAGTCAGAACACACATGTTGTCCTTCTGTCCCAGGGAACTGGAGGAGCGTGTTGCTCTGCTGAATTCCGCCATGAAGAAACCCAAGTGAGTTTAAAACTCAGCGTCGTTCACAGTCGTCTGCTCTGAAATATCACCGCTGTTTTCTTGGAGTTTTGTCTTGAGTTTTTTTTTTTTTGTTTTTTTTGTTCTGGTCATGCTACAGACTGAGTACAGCGACGGAGACCCCTGTTGCCGTGGTGACCACACGGTCCAGGGATGTGTACTTCTGGGGTGGAGGCAAATTCACCCCCCAGAAACTGGACACGTTTAAAGGAGGCACCAGCGCCCAACATGTGTGTGCGGGAGAATGTCACTTTGCAGTGGTGACGGTGGAAAAGGAGCTGTACACGTGGGCTGTGAGTAACTGATCACCAGTGATTTAGTAGCACGCCACTCCACGTGCTTCACGCTGCATACGCCTCCTCATCCCTGTCTGCAGAATGTCCAGAGTGGAGCCAAGATGGTGGGCCAGCTGGGACACGGTGACCAGGCGTCGTACCGGCAGCCAAAGAGAGTGGAGAAGCTTCAGGGGAAGGCCATTCGACAGGTGGCGTGTGGGTCTGACTTCACTGCCTGTGTCACCGGTGAGTGTCCTGTGACAACAGGGTAACAAAGGTCACAAAGGTCACATGGTTTTCCTGACTATCTCTGCTGGTTCAACAGACGAAGACCAGATGTACATGTTTGGGTCTGACTATTACGGCTGCATCGGCGTAGAAGACGCGCTGGGAAGTGAGGTTTTGGAGCCAGTTCTTCTGGAGTTTTTCGATGAGCGCCCTGTCCGTCAGGTGTCATGCGGCGACAACCACGTGGTGGTGCTGACCCACAGCGGAGAGATCTTCTCGTGGGGCTGTGGAGAGTATGGTACATAGGGTTGCTGTATGTACTGCTGTCATGAGCTGATGTCATTTAGACAATGTCAGGTTGCTTTTGCTGTTGTAATTGTCACCAGCAGATGGCGACATTGGTCCTTACTAAGTGGTTCTTGTCAAAACCGCTCTGTTTTCCTGCTGTAGGGCGTCTGGGACTGGAGTGTGAAGATGACTTCTCTTCTCCCATGCAGGTGAGTCAAAGCTTTCATACAGCTTCTGATGCCTTAAAACACTGAGGTCAAACCTGTGACTCTGGGCCAGATTGGACCTACCAGTAGGTCATGTGGCCTTGAAGATGGTTTTTTGAGATATTCAAAAATTCAGGTTCAAATATTTATTTCAAATGAACACAAACAGAGCAGGTTGGATGTCAAATGGGATATTTTCTAGTGTTGAGATTGTAGTTCAAAATCTAACCAAAATAAAAAAAAAAGTGAAATAATTGTAAACTTTTATTTACAAACATACAAATCAGAATTTCAAGGACTTTTCAAGGATTATGATTTCAATTCAAAATGTTGTATTGTTTGAAAAATGTAAATTCAAAATAATTACTCAAATTGTGTCAGAGATTAAATACACAATTTTCTGTCTTTCCCTCAAAATCCACAACTGATTTGGCTGTTTTTAATGAAAAAAGAAATTATAATTCTTTCATATCTGAAAGCGTTTTAATTCAAACATGAGAGCGAAGGGCATTTTTGCATAATTAAAAGAAAATGTCTCAAATGATCTTTTCAGAGTAAAATCTCTTTTAAAGTCAGAATTCTGACTAGTGTCTTAAAATATAATATTTTTATGTGTACTATCGTATTAAACACAACTGATGAATCAGCACTGACTCTTTCATTCCTTCACTTTGTCTCATTCGTTACGTCGTCCTGTTGGACTGTAACTCTGCCTTAGAGCATACAGTTAGATTCAATTGGAAGAAGAAAAAAAATAATTTATTTTTTAAATGGGATTTTTCTCCCAGGTGGAGGTTCCTAAAGGTGCCATCATCTCTTCCGTGTCGTGTGGCAGCGATGGAACCTTCTATTTGACAGAAACTGGCAAAGTCTTAGCCTGTGGAAACAACGAGTACAACAAACTGGGACTGAACCAGGGATTCTCGGGTCTGAAAAACCACCCTGGCGAGGTACTGCGACCGGACCGGACCTCATGTTGTCTATATTGTTTTTGTTTACATGCTAATGTTTTTTACATTACTACACCAGGGTTACCAGGGTATCCCGTACATCACCACACTGACCTTGGTGAAGCAGCTGTCACGATTCACCATCCAGGCCATCGCTCCGGGGAAGACCCACACGGCTGCAGTGGACGGTAGTGGGATACGACCAACATCACTGCTGCTCACTGATGATGCCTTCAGAAATAAAAATTATTTCTGACTTTACAGAACGTGGGCGTCTTCTCACCTTCGGTTGCAACAAGTACGGGCAGCTGGGTGTGAAGGACTTCAAGAAGCATCAAGGGGTCCAGGTTCTAGTCGGACCGTTCGGAGGAAAGAGTCTAACAAAAGTGTCCTGTGGAGATGGTTTTACCATCGCGGCCACAGAAGGTAAGAGGTTTAAAAAAAAAAAGGTAGTAAGGCTAGTTCCATAAGTTTTTTTAAAAAAAGGTAGTAAGGCTAGTTCCATAGTGTAGCAGTTAGCCTGATTGTACTAGAGAACAGGGAGTCCTGGGTTCGATTCCCAGGGGAAGCACATACTTGGCGTCTGCGAGGGGCAACATTTTGCAGCAGATTTGCTGTTAACACAAGAATTTCCCAAGTGTGGGATCAATAAAGTTCAATTATTGTTATAATTGTTTTTTATAATAATCATATATTATTATAAAAATTCACACTTTGAGTCTTTGTAACCCACACAGGCTGCCACACGAGGCGCCACTAAGCATGTGGTTTCTGTAGGGCTTGAACCCAGGACTCTCAGGGTGTAGGGCAGGCGTGATAACCTTTACACTATAGAACCATCACCACTGTTATCTATGTTTTTCTTTTTACAGACAACCAGATCTTTGCCTGGGGAAATGCAGGAAACGGGCGACTGGGGATGCCCCCTGACAAGAGGTTTGGTTCGGAGGTGTGTCCTGCCATGCCGAGGCCCATCTTTGGTTCCCTCCATCATGTACCAGACCTTTCCTGCCGGGGTTGGCACACGGTTATCATAATGGGTTAGTGATCAGATACTGACCCCTGGCCTGTATATACTGACTCTAACAGCAAATTTGTATGAATTAATTTTTTTTTCTTCTTTTTGTAGAAAAGGTCTTAAACTCCAAGACTATTCGCTCCAACAGCAGTGGACTGTCAATCGGTAGTTGTGGGGTTTTCTTGTCTGTTGGACTGTTTATCATGACACTTTAAAGCCATCTCTCTGTGTAACGGAATTATCCTGTGTGAACTAAGGTCTGGGTCAGGAGGCGTCCACATCCACAGTAGATCTGGACTTGGAGCCAGGATCAGAGACAGAGTGTCGTGACCGAGGCCTGGGGGGGACACGGGAGGCTAATACAGAGTCCTGCTTATTGGAGACCCCGATGATGTCCATGACAAATCAGACTGGAGACAGTTCCTGCCCTCTGTGGCTCAGAAAGGTTTAACATCATTAAACATTCAATTAAAAATCAAATCAGTGATTTAAATGTGTTCCGCTTGAGATTTAAACTTTGCTAAATCCTCGTCCAACAGGAGCTTGAGGACGCAGAGTTCATCCCAATGCCGGACACCGAGCCGTCCACACCTGACCAGCTCACGTCCATCTCAGAGAGCGTCACTTTACCTTACGAGGAGCTGAAGGAGCTAAAGGCTGCCGCTGCGGCTGTCGGCACCGAGAAAGGCCTCTCGGTATGCGATGAACTCTTTACTGTTCTCGACAAACTCCATATGTGTTCTGCTGTGTCAACTCTTGATTCTTTGCAGACCAAACGAATGGACAGCAGTAACATCAATGGACTGCAGGGGGCTCACGTGTGCAGAAAAGGAGAATCCAGCGTGTGCTGCAGTGCCAGCAGTGAGGTCACACAGGTGATCGAGTCTTCACAGCGTGTAGATAACACCGTTAATTCATTAAGGATTTTAACTCAACGTTGTCTTTTGCAGCTAAGGGAGACGGTCGCTCGCCAGGAGATGAGGATCCAGATGCTGGAGAAGCAGGTGAGACTACTATATTGTTGATCACATGACACGTGAGTATTTGTCAGTTTAGCAATCATGAAAAATTACAACTAAATGTGAACAAAACGGGTATTAAGTGCACAGTGAGTCCCGACTCATTCAGTCTGACCAAATTATACTCGCTGCTCTTTAACTGCTACAAGATCAAATCCCAAATTAACTAACTAATACAGGAGTCAATGTGGGATTGAGTGTGAAAATGGGAATAATGGTATTAGCGTGTGACGAGTGGATGTTGTGTTCTAGTGAAAATGTCCTGGAAAGTCAGGGGAGAATAGGAACTTGTATGTCGTATCCCGTTTTCACACTCAATCCTGAATCGAATCCTGTATTAGTTAATACGGTATCTGACCCTGTAGTGGTTAAACTGAAGCAAATACACTTTTGTTCACACTGACTTTTAGCTTGGGATTTTACCTGTTTTCTTTACATTAAGAACGGGGTCCAGTGCGTGTTAATTTTTGACACACATACAATCTCATGTCATCAGCATAGCAAAGTAGTTTTTATGACTTTGTACCAAAATTAGACAATTCAAGATCAATTCAAGATCAAAACCACTGGACGTCATGAATTAAGGTTGAAGAGTTCTGTTAGGAAACTGGACGTGGAATTTTTTTCAAGACATGGATCAGGTAATTTGCATTAGGGGAGGAGTGAGTCTACATTACTTTGCAATTTTAACTCAAACATGGAGCAAATACGTGTGAAAACAGCGAGTTTTGTTGATGATAAAAATGAAAAAGTTCCTTATGACGTTGCCATTGACCAAATTCTCGATAAGTAGTTTTAGATCGATTAACGTGACCCTACGTCAGTTCTGCTACAGCGTTGATCCATGTACCGTAGAAAAACACAACAACCGCTGCGTCTTCCTGCCTGTAGGTCAGCGACCAGCAGCAGGAGAACGAGAGACTTTGGGCAGCGATTAACAATTCACTCCTGAGGGGAACGGGACAAGACAACAACGGGAACCATCAGTCTGACCGCGTGTCAGGGGATGTCGCTGGAAGAGTGAGCGGGGTCTCGAGCCATGGGAGCAGATCTGCGGGGGCCAGTGTGTGAGCCCAGGTCGCCTCAGAGTAGGGGAGCAAGTTTCAAGACTCAGCAGTCGGAGGGGCGTCGTCACGGTTACGTTACAGTCCACGTTTTAGCAAGTTGCTGGAGGCACACCATTACATTTTACCGTGTTTACCGTTTTAACACAACGCACACTGGCTGTTCTGAATGTGTTCACCTGGGCGATGAGGTCACTGTCTTCCACTGTCAAATGTTGGCTGGATTCAACATGAAACATCAGACCCTGAGACCCAGGGATCAGAGTGTTACTCTTCAGTGTGAATGCTCAGACCTGGGGCCCCGCTCCTCAGATGAGCCTCGCATTTGGTATTTTCAATGTCATAGGCCAAACCAGCTCATGGAGGTAGATACCTGCCAATAATCATCAATTTCTGTTCATCTTGGGAAACAGTCTTGACACAGACATGCGATGTCAAACAATATTTTTTAAATGTAGAATAGGATTCATGTGCAAGAAAAGATTAAATTACATTTTTTTCACAGATTTCTGAGAAAATTCCATCACAAAAAGTCAGGAACTATTATGTTTTCAAGTCTTTTCTAATTCAGAAGAATTATTTGTAATTCTAAGAAATAAGTGCTTGAATTCTAACTTTGATCCAAAAATGTTGTCTTTAGCCTTATATGTTGTTTTACGTTATTTTAAATGCCAGGAAGCCAAAAAAGGTGAATTTTGTTTACTTAGAATTATGAGAAATAAAAGTCAGTTCTCCTAACTTAACCTAAAAGTTTCAAACACAAAGAAATTAAATCGTAAATATACAAAGTTTGCATTTGCATGTTTGGTCTGACATCACGTTTGTGTGAAACAAAAACAAAAAAACAACTACTGATTTCATGTGTTTTTCTGATTGGGCACTTCTTTGTGTTCGTCTTTGTGAACTTGAACAGTTTTCTGCCGAGGTTTCTTCTTCATTTTGCAGATGACGCTGCGTCTGCGGTTTGTTTTTATTGCTTTTTGTATTCATTTAATTTGTCTTTGGTATTTACTGAACGGTTTTTGGAAGAAAAATGTTCTTTTTCTTTTCTTTTCTTTTTTTTTTTTTTGCTCCATCGCTTTATCATATTGGTTTGTTACAACAATGAAATGTGGCAATAACATTAAAAGCTGTTAAAGTGTGGGAACAACAACAGAGCAACACTGGCACGTTGTTGTTGTTTTTTCACACACGGTTCAAAATACAGTCCAAACTTCTGAAACCAAAGATGATGGTAAATATGACAATCATGTTTTTATGCACAGTGCATTTTAAAGAACCCACAGTAAACGCTAGTTCCTGCAGTTTACCAAATATGGTCATGTAACGTTTGTATAAACAACTGTTCTCTCACTGATGCTGATGAAGTGTCGTGTAAAAGCTACAAATAAAACTGAAAAGCTGTCTTGTAACGTGTCTGACGGTCTGTTTGTCCCACAGCGGAACCCGTAGTTCAGCTATTCTAATCAACAAGCGAAAAATCAACAGTGTTAGAGATTATTATAATATAACAAGTACCACAGTACTAGACAAGTTCTAGACCAGCATCGACATTAACATGTCGGGCCCAGAGCTTATTGTTCCACCGTTATCAGCTCACTTGGACCTTTTCTGTTGTGAGGCTCCACCTGGTGGTCGACTGGGCGGTGCAGCATTTGTGACGGTCTTTTTGATTTGTCTGCGACCCTTTTTCTGTAAAACCTGGAGGAGACATTAAAATACACTCGGTGTGAAAGATGGTGAGTATTTCCACTCAAATGAAAATAAATGACGTGTTAATAATGCGACTTGACGAGTGTAAAACAGATAACATTAAAACCTACAAAAGAGTGCAACCGTTTTTGTTAAATCTTTGTTTAAAGCCCAACATTTATAGGAATAGGTTACATGGAATGTTGTTCTAGAAAAACTGCTTGTATGTAAGGCTCAATTTAGACCCCCCTTTTTTGGAAATGTAATAGCTATTTCTGGGCTACTTTTGGTTAGCGTATAGCTTACTTTTAGTTGTTGTAAGTTACTGTTGCTAAAAGCTGTGTTTGTGCAAACATTTTGATAGCATTTAAATGTTTTATTGCTAGTTGGTTTGTCTTATTGTTGTAGTTATTTAATTGTTTTTTTAGCTAACTGTAGACTATTATTTAGGGTTTTTGCCCTAACCTCTTGGTTAAATGTTAAGGCTTTTTCATTTAGCAGAATTTCACCTAGTCCTTGTCTTTTTGTATTTCCCTTTTTCTACATTTTCCCTCCATTTTTGAGCAGCTTTAGACTAAGGATTAAACTTTTATTGGCGTTTTTCTGTTCAAACTTTCCTGCTAAGCTGGTTCACATTTTTCACCTTTTTTTAAACTAACCTTTTGACATTTTTGTATAATTGGCTGATGATTGGCTGATACTTCTCGTATCCTACCTCTGGAGTCTTGCATCTACTGTGGGTTTTCAGGAATTCCTCTAAAGCCGATCCTCTGGTCCGGTTAAGGTAGGAGTTGAAGACCTGCCTCTGTGACTGTTTCGCCTTTTTACAGATCTGCAGATGCTTCTCCAGCCTTTCACCTACAAACTTCCTGTTGCAGATTTTGCAGGGTATGCGCTCGATGTTTACATCTGCATCTTGCAGGAACTCCAACTCCTCTTCATGAGATGGAACAAAGTCTTGTGGTACAGTGGATTCCCATGATGCCTCATGATCAGCCATTTCCTTGGTAACCTGATCATCATACATTCTCTCCTTCTCTCTTCCTGACAAACCTACCCCACCTGTGGTTTGTCCTTTTTGTTTTGCTGTTCCACCTCTGGACGTCAAACCTTCTTCTTTCCTGTCGCCATCATCTCTGTTGTGTCTTGACTCCTCTGTGACTTTCTCCCATCTTGATTTGTCAGCGTCTCTACTGACCTTTTGCTCATAACTTTCATTATTTCTATTCTCTTTGGACTGTAAGCCCTTCACGGCTTCTGGTTTCCTTTGTCTTTGTAGAGTTTTGATGGTCTCCACTTGTTTTCTTTCCTGATGGATATCGGCTGATCTGCTCTGTCGGATTTGTGCCTCCTTTGTTTCACCACTTTGTCTCCTCTCTCCTCTCTTGCCCTCGTCGTTTTTGCCAGCGGCTTCAGCGAGTTTCTGTTTGACTTTCTCTTCCACCTGCCACAGCTTCTCCTGGAGCCTGAGCTGTTTTTCATGAATTGCTTTCGTCAGCTGGATTTCTTTTTTTGTTCCATGCTGAGACCCTGCAGTATCTCTGATGCCATTTGGACAATGTTTCTGTCCTACGTCATGGTCTCTTGGTTGTTGTGTAATTTTTTCAGAAGTGTAGAGATCGGTTGACTGATGTGTCCCTGAGTTAAAAAGTCTTCTGTGGCTCACAGGTTTATTTGGAAATGGACAGTCGTCTCCAGGAGCTTTTCTTCCAGGTGCCTCACTCTGAGCTTTTGATTGAGTACCAGCCTTTCGTTCTCCTTTGATGTCTCTCTGTCTTTGAGGGCTAAGTCTTCGTCCTGTGACTGTACTCATTGTGTAAGAATGTGTTTTTTGGCCACCGGATGTCTATACTGAAAGAAATGTTACATTCAGATGTGTTTATTATCCGTGTGTTTTGTTTTTGTTTTTGTAATGAAATAATTCACTATGACTGAGAGAATCAAGTATGTATGTCATTCTAAATATATCAACATATAAAGTGTGAACTTCACAATTAATTGTCGTTGGAATTTACAAACAAGCGTTAGGTATTAAAATAAATATACATATACATTTTTAATACTAGTTTTCATTAATTTTGTTTCAGTGTAAAACTCCCTAAATCAATAGCTTACCTCGTTAGCCTTCACAACGAATATTTTATCAAATCCCAAACTCAAAAAATGAAGCAAAAAACGAAACAGAAAAGCTTCTGTAGTCGTTACTTTTTCTGCGTTGACTGTAATAGTTTACATTCGTTTCCCTAGTAACCGATTTTCTTAGCTGTTGCCTGATTGGTCTGTTATGTTTCACTTCCTGTGTCGGGACCCGGAAGTAGGCTATAGGTGTATTGGAGGGTTGACAATTTCTCTGCAACATTTAGGTGGTAATGTTTTGAATAATTCGCTATTTTTATTTATAATAGTTTCGACATGAAGCTACACTTGCGCCTAGTTGTCTGTGTTTTGTGTATCGTGTATGTGAATTGTCAAATTAGCAGTTTAATGGGGTTAGCAGTAGCTTGAATCTCATGAGACAGACTAAAAAAATGTCTTGTGTCTCTTTGCAGGGCCACAATGTCCGACGACGACCTGGTTTCTGTGGATTATGAGGTTTTCGGCAGAGTTCAGGGTGTGTTTTTTCGTAAATACACGCAGGTACGTTGAATTTGTTAGCCTTTTTGCTCACTCAGGTCTGGTTGATGGTTTTAACAAAATGTGTTTTATGTCTGTAACAAATTACTGGTCCTTGGTAATTATATGATTGTGATTTTTTTACATAACGTTTTACTCTAAATATGTTAAAATATGCAGGCAGAGGGAAGAAAACTTGGCCTTGTTGGTTGGGTCCAAAACACCCGGTCAGGAACCGTCCAGGGCCAGCTGCAGGGGCCACGCTGCAAAGTGAAAGAAATGCAGGAGTGGTTGAAATCCACTGGCAGCCCCAAGTCACACATAACCAAGGCAGAATTCAAGAACGAGAAGACCGTAGGAAGTCTAGAACACTCCTCGTTTGATATCGTGAAATAAATATGTCCATAAATTATGCTGTAGTATTACTGTTAGAGCACATGTCCTATTTATTTAGAATATTTTTTTCAGTTTTAGAAAATCTCCTAGAATGGGAGTATGTGTGTATGTGTATTTAGAATGTTCAGGACTAAACATATAGAGCTTCTAGATTCCAGTGTAAAAAGTTCTTTGTGCATGCACAAAAAAGGAACTGAATAACACCACAAATGTAAAATTTAAAAACAGAAATAAGAAGTTAAATAAAACAGTACACAGATAAATAATGAATAATGAAGGTCAAATGGTTTGAATAACGTGTACAAAAGCAATGTGTATTCACTGTATAGTGAACGCTATGTGAACTAAAGTACTGTGTACTAATAAATATAAAACATGTTACACATTTTGTGTTCAAAGTATTTAATTTTATTTTCATGTGTTTGAATGACAATTCTTAACGAATCAACGATTAGAGAAAAACTGTTCATGGGTTTTATTGTGTTAATGCACGATGAACTTTAGCGCCCACTAATGGAGCGTAACTGACATGACATGAAATATAACCTTATAATATTCAGTTTAGAAGTGAACAAATTATAGATGTCATGTACAATGTCTGGAACAAAACGTATAACGTAAAGGATAAAGATCGTTTATTCTTGCTAGCGACAAACTGCGGGATAATCAGGTACATATGATTGTTACAACGTTATAACGTATTTCCTGTATTGTTAAATTAAATTAAATACACCTGTGACAACGTCAGATAAATCATGTACAACATAATCTGTACTGGTGACGTCAGATGCATTATATGTAAGTTTATATGACTGTTCAAATTTAAAAGAGATATATTCAAAATAGTGTGGGATACATAAAAAACTGGTGAGAATATATTAGCAAACGAGACGCAGCAAAAAATCAGAAGCCCGAAAAAACGAGGTTAGAAACGTTTTTATACTGTCGAAGACCATTTGCCATGAAAGGTAAAATATGAGTTTGACAGAGGAAGGGGTTAAATAACTGTAGTTAAATGTTCATAGTGTTGTTATCGTTAACATACCAAAGGTATTTACTTTTTTCTGCCAAACTTAGAGTGCAACCCAACATGGCTACCTCCGTAGAGAGGACACGGTACTTTTGTTGCAACCTCCGTAGAGAGGACACGGTACTTTTGTACTGTACACTCACAAACCCAGCAATAAAATTATATTTACACGTCTTTACAAAATAATTTAAAAATAAAATAATGTATTATTCATAAATACGTTTATTTTCAACACCGTACTGACCGTTGAGGAAGAAACGCAGAATTAATACTCGTTTTTGACTGACTATACCAAAGCTAACGGTAAACGTTAGGCCTCCAAACCAGAGGGTGTCGCTATTTGCGTAGTATGATAGCTAGAGGGTTGATCTCTTATTATTTCACGTTGATTGTAAACAGAAATACTTGGAAGCGCTAGGTTTTTGCCATGCGAATATATGATCCGAGTATTGTTTAAAATAAATATTTAACTCTGTGTTTTATTTTTTAAAAACCGTACTTATTTTTAACATGCTAAAAAGTTCTAACTCCGTATATTTACGCTGACATCACTAGAACAGACACCGGGCTGGAACAGAAACAGGAGATGGATGTTGTTATTATAAGGACAAAATCATGATTAAGCGTTTGCCCAAAGAGGTAGAGGGTAAACTCCGCTCCGGGGTGGCTGTTCCCTCCCTGCAACAGTGTGTGGAGGAGCTGGTTCTCAACAGCATCGATGCCGGGGCGACCTGTGTGGGAGTCAGAGTGGACATGGACTCCCTCAAACTTCAAGTCCTTGACAACGGCAACGGGATGAGTGCTGAAGACATGGGATTTGTGGGAACCAGATACTACACCAGCAAATGCAGCTGTGTGGAAGACCTGGAGAACCTCCGCTGGTACGGTTTCAGAGGCGAAGCCCTGGCCAGTATCTTATCTCTGGCCTCGCTGGTGGAAATCTCATCCCGGACCAAATCAACGGTGAAAACACACGTGAAAATGTTCAAAAACGGCCAAGGCATGGATGTGTTTGAGGCAGAGACTACAAGACCCTCAGCGGGAACAACTGTTATCGTTTGCAACCTTTTCTACAGCATGCCGGTGAGGAGGAGGCGGGTGGACGCTGTCCTGGAGAGTGAAAGGATCAGACACCGACTGGAGGCTATTTCTCTAATACACCCGTCTGTGTCGTTCACCCTGAGGAACGACAGCACGGGAGTCATGATGGTGCAGCTCAGTAAAGCCAACAACACTCACCACAGGTTCGCTCAAATACACGGCAGCGACAGAGTGAAGAAACTGGGGGAAATCAGCCACACGCACGCGCCGTTCGAAGTGAGCGGTTACATCTGCAGAGAGGGACACTACAACAACAGCCTGCAGTACCTGTATGTGAACGGTCGACTGCTGCTGAAGACACAGTTGCACAAGTTGTTGAATTTTCTACTGCGCAGACTGAGCAGCTCCCAGCACAAAGGTGGCAGCCCTGATGGGCATCCCGGTCTGAGGAGTCCGAAGTCCAAGAGAAGCCAAGAGCTGCACGGCGTGTACGTCATCAACATCAAATGCCCGTACTCCGACTATGACATTTGCCTGGAACCTGCGAAGACTCTCATAGAGTTCAAAGACTGGGATGGCGTTTTGCTCTGTGTAGAAGAAGCTGTGAAAACTTTCCTCACCAGAGGGTGTTTGTTGGACGTTTCTGAAGAGGACACGGGCGGGACATTCAAAGAGGAGGACAACAGCGGCAGAGATGAACTGCCAACCACTTCCTCTGCCGCAGCAGACTACAGCATCGGAGTGACACTTGCATCTGAGTCTGTTCATCGTGCGCAAAGTGATGTGCGTGTTCTAGAGGACGGTGTCTGCCCGGAGTCTGATATGACAGTATGTGAAGAGGACGAGAGTTTAAAGTCACAGAGTGAGGGGTGTGTGGGCGAGGACGGTGACAATGAGCCCCAGGCTGATCTGGTTCAACCGGAACCATCATCATCTGAGGAAAGAACATTCAGTGAAGAAGAAAACAAAACACAAATGTGTTTTCAAAATACTACCTCAACCAGCTACAATGTTTTATCAGGTGACACCAGCAGAGAAAACCAGTTCAATAATAGCATTGGTTTAAAAACTAGTCGTCAGCAGACGGACAATCACAGAGACTCTATCACCAAAAACAGAAAGATCCATTTGTCCGATCCGTTCATACACCAAAGTCTGAAAACTCCCTGTCTGGCCCAGATGAATAAATCAGTATTTCTACAACCAAGTGTAGCAACGACCGAAGACAAGAGCTCCGATGCAGTAAAGAACAGAATTTCACTCATTTCACTCCATAACAAATGTTCCCAAAGATGGCAGAACTCTTTAGCTCCTGTCGTTCCTCCAAAGATTCCCAGAATGGAGTCTTCCCGAAGTGTATCATTATGGAAGGAGTCTGGATCCCTAGACAAGTTTAGGAGAATATTTGGTAAATCAAGTAAGAAGAAACTGAGTTTACAAAACCTGACTGGATCTGCTGAAACAGAAGGACTCACTTCACGTCCTTCCAATTGGCCGGTGTCTCAACGACATCAGCAGGATGTTGATGATGCACCGACACAGAAAAGTGAGTCACAGATAAATCTCCGTAGCCTGCGATCACTCAGCTCCCACACTGAGTCAATTACTGATGAAAATAAAACCAACAAATCCCTGGCTGCTAAAATCTGCCATTTGAAAAAACACAAGCCGATGGGTTCCACCGTGTCGCAGAAGGTTTCTGACACTTTGTCACAAGGAAATACTTTTCTCAGAGTCAGCGATCATGACACCCAGGACAGTAACAACAACGACAGTTCCAGTGACTCTGCAGTGATCTGTGAGCCGGCCTCGGGTTGTGACACGAGCCGTCAGTTAGCTGAGGAAACAGGAGAGGAAACATCGGACGACTGGCTTCATCACTTTGATGCCTCTGTGGGAAAGACGGTGTACGTCAACAGAGTGACTGGACTCAGCAAATATGAAGGTCCATCGACCGAAGAGACACAAGTGGCCTGTACGTCTGATGTCACCAACATGGCCGTTAGCGTGGTCTCTGAAACAGGTACAGTGCATGTCGTACTTCCTTCACTATTTACTTTAACTTTACATTTTTCCCAATATTTCAGCTGCAGTTATATGCATTAGTAGGAGGACATTTCTTTTTGACCAGACAGCTAGTTCCTTGTTCCATGAAATGGAGAAAATTAAAATAAAATGTGAAATGTTGTTTTGTTTTTGTCCACAAACCAAAGGTGTTGAGTGCTTTGTCATAATCAAATCAGAACAGAAGATCAACATTGAACACCCTGGTCAACTTAACATTAACCTAATCCTACACACACACACACACACACACAAAGAACTAGAAAACAAAACAACAAGCAGTGATCAACTGGTGGCTCATGGGGCTGGATTCAGCCCGCTAAACAGTCCATTCCAGCCCATGACTGGACTCCAAAAATAAACATCAAATAATCATGTTAGAAAAAAAATGTATTCATTTTATTTGAGGTATGGGTTCCAAGGTGTCTGTCCGACAGGTTGGTGACCCCTGCTGTACACATACAGTATATACCAAATAAGGAGCAGCAAAGACAAAGGGAGCAAACGTGTGGCCAGATAATTTAGTTCTATTTTTTTTAGGTCACTCACTGAGTGGACTATCAAATAGATTGGTCAACAACTAAATAAAGTCATTGATTAATTTATCAATCGTTGCAGCTTTAACTATTGTCATGTGGACTCACTGTAGGCTGCGATGCTCATGTTGACCTCTATGTACACATAGGGATGGAATACAGATGTTACCCGTTTCAGATGGACCTAGTTTTGCCCTTCCTGCCTAAGTCCAGGACAGAGCGAGTGATTAGTTCAGGGCACGATGGCAAAGGTACCCAACCGACAGTTAGGGTTCAACACACACACACACACACACACACACACGTTAACTTCATAAACACCGGTGTGTTTGTGTTTTATCTCCTCATTTTTGTCGTCACAGACGTCGACGGAGAACTCTCCACTTCACTCTCCTCGTTATACTCCAAGTGGAATAACCCAGTCTTTGTACGACCACCCGTGGTAAATGCTGCCTAACTATCACATTACTGACCCCCTTCTGAGTGTGACTGATAGTCACAGCACTTGTTTACTCCTTTCTGTCAGGTAGGTGTGAACATATCAAGTGGACAAGCAGACGGACTGGCTGTGAAGATCCATAATATCCTGTTTCCATATCGCTTCTCCAAAGCCATGATTCAGTCGATGAAGGTTCAGTTCTCTGTGTGGGTTTACTGTACTACTGTACAAATGTTCCTTTAACTGCTTCAGGCTAACCCTCTGGATCGTTAACACACAGGTCATATGTCAAGTGGATAAGAAGTTTCTGGCCTGTCTGATAAACACGAACGACGAGGAGCCTGCAGCTCAGAGTCAAACTGAAGGTAAAAATATTTATTTGTTTTTGTCATCTTCTCATGATGTATTTCAGCTATAACTATATATGTTTTTCCTGAAGGAAATCTTCTGGTGCTTGTGGATCAACACGCCGCCCACGAGAGAGTTCGACTGGAAAATTTAATTGCAGGTTAAAAAACAAACAAACAACGAAACCAATGTGTCAACAACCGAATAGAAATTCATGTCATTTTTATGCTTGCTCTCAGATTCCTACGTCGTTGACACTGATGCGTCAGAAGACAAACATCTGCGTTCAGCAAATATTTCGCCGCCTCTGGAGATAAGTGTGACGGAGGAGGAGCTGCGGCTGCTGAGGTAGGTCTATCTACGTGTAATCAGCCGGAAGGGGGAAAAATCTTGGAGAAGATCCTAATCTGCTAAATCTGGCCCGCTACCTCTTTTTATATGGCCCATCAGATCTTAACCTGTATGTAGAGTTTTAAAAAAAACTCTACTCTATAAAGTCCATAATAATTAGGTCTGATATTAACTTTTTGCCGATATTGTCCAAACACTTAATTTCCGATTGCGATATCAACCGATACACACAGATATAGGCCTGGTAATATTTATTAATTTATCTGTACAAAGCACTGTATAAGTATGAGATTAATTAAATAAGCTGCAATGCTGCCATCTAGTGACTTTCACTGTAATATACAGCAGTTTATCCACATATCATTTGGCGAAACCCAAGGGATTGTTATCGGTTTTCATTATATAATAATGCTAATATCGTGGCGATATCAGTCGGCCGATATTAACGGACATCCCTAATAATATATATAATAAAATATGTTTTATTCCTTTACACCTTCTTTACAGTCTTTTATTCAGCATGTATTTATTTTGGATACACCCTATAGATCAGCTCCAAGCAAATATTTTTAGTTTATGTATTTGTCATATTATCAATGTGATGGATGTACTCGTCGTATTTGTTGACAGTTGATGGTCACTGTCATATATCGTTAATCCAGTGATTTGTGATGAATCTTCCTGCAGGTCTTGCCAGACGCATTTTCCGAGTCTGGGTCTGGAGGTGACGTTCTCCCAGGCCACAGATCCACAGATCTTTGTGGGGAAGGTGCCGCTGTGCTTCATGGAGCGGGAGAGTAATGAGGTGAAGCGTGGGAGACCATCTGTCATCAAACCTATAGTTGAGGTACATCCGGTGAAAAACTCATTATCCAGATCATTCACTTATTCACTCGTTTGGAAAAGTAACGGCTCAGGGGTTTCTAACGGTTTATCTCCGTCTCACACCAGGAGTATCTGCGAGAGCAGACGGAGGTAACTGTGGATGTTTTGGATTTGTTTTGTATCTTCAATGTCACTGCAGTTTAGAGTCTTGCTTTTTGTATCTCCAATGTCACTGCAGTTTAGAGTCTTGCTTTGAGATGAAGGATAAATAAAACGTTCCATTCTGATGTTTTTCCAGATACTGCGATCAGCTGGTAGAGTGAGGGCAACGTTGCCTCTCACTGTGCTCAAAGTTCTTGCGTCTCTCGCCTGTCATGGTAAAGCTGCACCACTCCTCAACTCCACTTGATGCTATTTGTTCCCTGCAGGAGTCAGTGTCTACATCATCTTTATACATTTTCCTGTAAAACTTCTCCAGGTGCCGTCAAATTCAACCACAGCCTGAACAGAGACGAGTGCCACAGTTTGGTCACGGCCTTATCTTCCTGCCGGCTGCCCTTCCAGTGCGCTCATGGCCGTCCTTCCATTATTCCACTCGTGGACTTTAACCATTTAGACAAAGACCAGAAGGTACCTCAATGTCCTAAAAGTCGATTCAACTCTGAGGAAACGGTCGTTACTGTCAACAATCTGGACATCGCTGTCGTTGATTTTTGTCTCTGCAGGAACCTCAGAAGCCAAACCTCCAGAAGCTGAGACGATTGCACAAATCCTGGGAATTATGTGGAAATAAATGAATGGCTTTTTTTTAAAATTGTACTTTTTTAATTGTACTGGTCTGTTTTAAATGAAATGTAGCATAAAAATCAAATGTGAAATTTAAAAGCTATTTATTAAAAATTCAACTGCCAAAAAAATATGTTAAACATGTGATGATTTTTTTTCAGCGCTTTTCTGAATAATACGTTAAGTAAAGATCAACAAAATGACTCAGAAAAGACTTTAGAAAAACAGAAAAATATTGCGATAAAGACAAATAAAGAGAACGGACAAGAATGTTCCTGTAACCTCAAAAATCACATCATAACCAAAATATGATGAATAAATAAAATAATTTAGGAAGCCCAAAATAACCACCGCTGAGGAGTTAATTGGTTTTGAAATCGCTCATTATGCAGCTATTAAATTATAAATAAGTCGTTGCCCTCGTTTCCTATTCCTGGAAGCTGTGGTGCGTTCACTTACGGTCAGACAGGTGGGTTTTTACAGCACATGTCTGTTTTTATCTGAAAACAACAATGTTTAGGTGTTGTTCAAACGGTTGGTGAAGGGGGGGGGGGGGGGGTTACTTCCCTCGGTTCCGGGTCCATGTCACGCGACCCCCTTTCCTTTATGGCCATTAATTCACTCACCCCCAGCGTTTTTTTTTTTGTTTTTTTTTGGCCAACGAGTAAACAGAATTCAACGCATTTCATTATGTCTGCCAACAGCAGCAGCAGCAGCAGCAGCAACAGCAGCAGCAGCAGGAGCCGGAGGTGATTCCGGGGGGGGTGAAAGGGCGGCTCGATTAAACGCGTTCCGAATTATTTTTTTTCCTAAATAAAAATAGAAACAAACTTGACATAAAAAAAAAATCAAATGTGCCATTTGACACACAAATTTATGTCTCTCATACCTCTCCCGTCCCCTCCTCCTCTCTCCTCCTCCTCCCCCGGCTCCCCCCTCCTCCTCCCATGAATGGTACAGTCTTTGTTCATTCATAAAAATTCTCGCAGAGCACAAAAGGAGGGGCGTGCATTCTAGTCGAGCAGTTGCCAGGTACATACCTGGAGGAAAGACCCGCGGAGGGCCGGAGGTTGTCATTCATCGGGACATCTATTGTTCGGTGCTCTGTTTGCTTGTGTCTTTGTGTTTTATTCCTTTATCCTCCATCCTTTTTTTCTTTTCTTTTTTCCTGAAAACCTGATGATGTTCCACATCAACCTGACGCCTGACATGGACTCAGTCTCTGCCACACGCCGGACTGAGTCTCCTGTCGGGACACTGTGTCAGAGGAAGACGCCAGAGGAGGAGGCGAGCTCTCCATCCTCCACCATCTCCTCCTCCTCCTCCTCACCATCATCATCACCAGACAGCAATGCAAAGGTATGAATGGTTTCTTCATCTTATAATAAAAAAACAATAACACAGTATTTAGTCTGTTTTTTTAAAAAAAACAAAAACAAAACAAAACACCACAGTGAAGCTACTCCATCTTCACGGTTGTCAACAACGGTGGTCCACAAACCCACTGCCTTGATGCTGTTTTAATAGCTCCTCGGTCCTGATGTTGGGGGGAGGGGCCGCAGCTGAACGATAAGGTTTTCATGAATGGACCGAGATTTTTTTTTATTTTTAAAGCCATTACAATGTCAACACTTTTTATTTTTTTTATTTTTATGTGATTATTAAAACCAGAACAAATCCTCCGTGATGACGGTGTGACTGTGGCTTTGCACCGCCGCTACACTTGTTATGGTTCCCGACATGCTGGGAGCAAATGTGAGCAGCGTGTCGATGCAGCGGTTCATTGAGAAAAATAAATCCATTCAGGAGACTCCACAGCAACCCTGCGTCAGTGCTGACGTCAGACACAATGATAAAGTGAAATAGCCTATTGATCTGGAGGAAGCTATTTCTGGTCTGGAATATCTCAACAAAATAAAACACGCACTGATTAATTGGCTTCCCCTCATCATAAATTAAAACAAACAAAAAAATAAAAATAAAAATACACACTTTAAACTATGAATTAAACAGACAGTATGTTTTGTACTAACTGAGGCTGGATTTTATTTTTGCAGGAGCTTTGCCAGAATGTGAGCATCCAAGACGCTCCATTTGTGCCCACAGTCACCGCAATTTCCTCCACACCAGATTTCCAGTGGATGGTCCAGCCCACGATCATTACATCCGTCTCACCATCCCTGGGAAGCAAACAAGCCAATGAGCTGCAAGGCACTCATAAGAAAACACCCAAAACCGGAGGGAATAAGGGGAAAAATGCTGCAAGGAAGAACAAAGCTGAGCAGGTTAGTCTGAATCGACCGGACACAGCGCTCGCCTGTTGTTTGTTTCACATGTGCATATCTGTGGTGTAAAAATTCCTGGTGAACAGCTGTGCTGTTGTGCATGCTCCTCTAGTGCCCCTCACTGGTCGTGTGCTTCCTCAGGCAGTCCATTTATATTCATGTCACAGCTAGTCTGCAACAATAGTCTATTTTTAGACGCATTGCAGCGAAACATGCTTTTGCCACCTTCCACTGAGGATGAACCGGGGACAGATGTTACGGATTAGCCTGGTGGAAGTGGTGGGATCCATCCGAAATAATGAATGAATTTTCCCTGCTGTGTCCCAGCTCTCTCCGGAGGAGGAGGAGAAAAAGAGGGTGAGGAGGGAGAGGAATAAAATGGCTGCAGCGAAGTGTCGCAACAGACGGAGGGAGCTGACAGATACACTGCAAGCTGTAAGTAAACATTGATGCATTTACTCCGCCAGTCATTTGCAGCCCGCTCTGATGTGTTTCCCTGGTGGATGATTTGTGGATGTTGCTCTATTTCTAGGAGACAGACAAGCTGGAGGAGGAAAAATCAGCCCTGGAGACAGAAATAGCCAACCTCCTCAAAGAGAAGGAGCGCCTGGAATTCATCCTCACAACACATAAGCCGACGTGCCAGATGTCAGACGATTTGGAGGCAATCTTCCAGGAGTCCTCTTCAGCGTCCCTGGAGCTACCGTCCAGCCCAGGTGAAGTCAAACTTCCCGAGGATGGCACCCAGGAAGCTCCTTCACTCCAAGACATGGACATTCCCAGTGATCCGTCCACAGCCATCTCCGGGAACTCCAACATCCTGCTGTGTGCCAGCGCTGAGATCAACATCTGCGATTTGGAGCCCTCCCTGGACATGAAGGAGGGGCTGCTGGACAGCATGTTACCCAGTTTAGAGGAGAAGATGCCCATGGAGACGGCACGCTCTGTGCCAGACATAGATCTCAGCAGCTCTCTGGGGGTCTCCGACTGGGAGACCCTGTACAAATCGGTCTCCAGCGACCTGGAGCCTCTCAGCACTCCCGTGGTGACGTCCACCCCCACCTGCAGCAGCTACCTGTCTGTCTTTACGTTTGCCTGTCCCGAGCTGGACTCTGTCTCTGATGGACTGGACGGCCATAAAGGTGGAGGTGGCAAAGCTGAATCTGTGGATATCCTCAACTCTCCAACTCTCCTGGCCTTATAATCCTCCCCCCGGCAGAGGCGGTTCTCCTCTCTGGTCTCAGTGGCTCGTCTGTTTGCAGGTTCCTGACGTGATCTCAGCGTATGCCACAGTATGCTGTAACAGTCAATCAGAGGAAGTCTGGTGTATGACTAAGCTAAGCATATGAACTCTCTCCAGATGGCCCAGCAAAACACAGAGGTGTAGCTGAAAGCATGGCTCATATAATCTGGAAGGACCGAAGTAAGTTTGGTTGTTGTTGTTTTTTTTTCTTTCTTTTTTTTCTTTTTTTAAAAAAAGCATGCAGAAGAATTAAAAAAAAAAAAAAAGCTCATATACCTTGTATCTGATCTGTTCCTCGATCTGAAATGTAATGTGGAACTCGATGTCACGGTATGGTTCTGTGCTTTTGGTGTCAATGGTGTATTGATTGCTGTAAATGTTGTATTTACACACAGTATCCATCCATGTTGAGTACCTGCATACCTCAGTATGTCAATAGTTGTGGTTCCACCTCATTGTTAAAATGTTGACAGTTTTCCATGAAAACATCCAGTGCTATATACATATATATACATAAATATATATATATAAATATATATACAGTGTATCCAAAATGTAAGTTATGATTTATTTTTTTACCTTTCAGATATTGACTTGATTTGTTAAAGTTTATGAATATATGTACAATGAGCATTGACTGCTTATCTATGCTGCTGAAAACTTAACAATAAATATATGGTCATATTTGCAGAGTTGTTGGTGTCTATTATCTATCTATCTATCTATCTATCTGTCTGTCTATCTATCTATCTATCTAGCTATCTATCTATCTATCTATCTATCTGTCTGTCTGTCTATCTATCTATCTATCTAGCTATCTATCTATCTATATATCTGTCTGTCTATCTATCTATCTATCTAGCTATCTGGCAGCTTGCTAGCAGCTGGCGAGTTAACTAGCTAGTTGTTTAGCTTTTTTGCTGCACTAAGGGTAAGGTTTGGATATTTTGTCTGGTTAGAAGTTCTCATCTTTGATGCTAAATGTTTATAATCACAATTATTTGCTATTTTATTATTGTTTGGCTAAATTTGATCTATCTATCTAGCTAACTAACTAGCGTGCTGTTTAGCTTGGGTATTATTTATTATTATAATTTATTATTTAGTTTGGGCAATTTTTGGGAAAAAAAAGAAGAGAAAGAAAATAATTATTTCTCTTTTTTTTCTGGCTTTTCCATATTCAACTAGCACAGACACAGATCAACATGACCACTTTGTGGTCAGTGTCTTTTCTGGGGTGCAAACCATATATTCTGATTACAATCCAAAGTTTTTAAACTTAAAAATCAAAACTTAAATCTACTTATAGCACCACCTTTAGGCGTGGGAGGGTTCGTGTGATAAATGGCACGCTAACAAGAGTTGCTTTATTATTATTATTATTATTATTACCGCTATAAAAATTATGAGTTGTAGTAGTAACAACAACAACAACGGTATCAATACCGGTAATCATTACCATCATTAATCATCATGGTTAATTATTAACCTATTTAATATCATGATTTTAATATTTTTACCCTCCACTTGGCTCCACTCCACTAGTCAGTTTAATTGTGTGCGCTGTTGTGCAGTACTGTACTGTGCAGTACTGTACTGTGCAGTACTGTACTGTGCAGTACTGTACTGTGCAGCAGGCCTCCTCCGGAGCTCTGAGCCTCCTGCCGTAGCTCTTTCTGCTGCCTCAGTCTTTCTGGATGGAGACTGGAGGAGGAGGAGCGCTGCGACTTCTGCTCCCACCATGTACTTTTTCACATCCCTGCTTACGTTTTGGCTGCCACTGCCTCATTTCCGCATTCCCAAGTCCTCCCAGATTGGGATCACGTTTAAAGTCGGGCTGATGCAACGGTTCCCACTTTTTAGAATCTACTCTCGACCCTCGGCTGACCAGAAGAGAGGACATTTGCTGCACCTGGGATCCAAGTCAGGTCTGTGTTCAAGACAACTGTTAAAGTTCACAGAAAGAGAGAAATGTTTTTTGTTTTTTTCTTCTTCTTCTTTTACACGCTGGGTACTTTATTGGCGCGCCACTCACTGGACACTGAGCAGGGCTCGTGAACAAGAAAGTGAGAAGCTGAGGTTTTCCTTTTCGGGGACATATTTTTGTGACTTTGACGTATTTTTGGTGTCTGTATTGAATCTGACATCCTGGTGACCATAAGGCAGAAATAGCTCGTTTCTTTTGGTTTGTATGCTGCTTTGAAATGGGACCCACGTTTACGTAATTTGGAACAAAATGTTCAAATTTTGCGCAATGTTTTGCGCTTCTTTTTGCACCGCATTTAAAAAAAGAATAGAAAATGCTGCTGTTTTAGCCGCTAAGTTGTCCGGTGGTTTCAAATTTTAACTCTGCAGCTCTCACATGGAAGGAGCGGAGAAAAAAAAAACTTCCGCTTCCAGGCAGCAGGACACAAGTCACCGCTTTGTTTTCATTTGATTTAAATTGATGAATGACGTTTTCTTCAGCTAAAAATAACATAATATCCAGCACAGAATATTTAAACAAACAACGGCTAACGTGTTTATATATCATGCTAACTTTGAGCTTAACCCGGTGTTGTTTTCATTTTTTATGCCTGGTTAGCATCAAGCTACTCCTGATATAATCCAATGTTTACTCTTAACTGACACATCCAGTGGTACCCAAAATAGGGGGCGGGCACCATCTGGGTGCATCGCATGAGAGGGGAAGAATAATAATAATAAAAAACAATTTTAAGTTTAGAGTTCGGTGTTTTAAATGAAGTTTAGATTTGAAGCAATAGCTTTGAGTATGTTGTTTTTGGAGGGACTAGAAAATAAAAGATTTACAGAAGGGGGCGGTGCAGGAAATCACTGGGCCAATTGGAGAATGTCTTTTTAACCAATTAGTTATTTTTAGCTACCTGTTAGTTATTAAAACTTCATTTTGTGTTGTCTTGAGCTTTTAGCTTTTATTTAGCTAAGCTAACAGCAAATGCATTAACCTGTGTTGTTGTTAACAATACGTTAAAAAGGCTCATGGGTTAAAATTCAAACTTTGTTAGCTGTGTAGGAAAACTTGTAGATTAAAACCCTTTTAAGCTTTGGAAAACTACAGTATTTGTAAAACAAACAAACAAACAAAAAACGTGATTTATTTTTGACAGTCCTGAGTCTGGTCTCCGTTGAAAGAAGGTTGGACACCTCTATTATCTGTGAGGCTGACATGTTTCTTATTGTTCAGCCTAACCTATTCCACATGGTACTGACTCTATTATAAAATCATATTCAGAGGTACCTGCCAAGTATGAGTACACAGACGAGGAATTTGACTCTGCTTTCTGTTGCTCTGGACTTTTCACATGTAAAAGTACAAATGATTCAGACAAGACAATAAAGTCATTCATTTAGCATAAGTTAAACAGTGACGGTGAGAAATTGTAAAGCAATGGATGAAGTGAAATACATCACATATACACATGTAAAGTACCCACATGTGCTGAATCTTACCTGGTTAATTAATACATTATCTGTAGTATTTACCAAACTACTTAATTAACTGTGATCCACAGCTAGCCAGATTTTATAACAACCATATCAAACAATTTTACATTCATTTTAATCGACAACCAATATTTTGACAATGCAGTTTTGAGAATAAAGGCTCCCTGTGTACCACTAGAGGGAGCCCAGGTGCCATCAGTGGTACACCTACCATAGTTTAAGAAACATAGATTTATAATAAAATAAAATAGCAGCTATTTCTTGATGTATGTTGTGTCTAAACTTAACGTTTAAAGTAAATATAGCTGCATTATTGAGCTCATGACAGAACTTAATAATTTCTAGAGTAGACAAACCAAACAATTCACAATCACTCTGCTGTACCTCCATTGACCACCAGGGTGAACATGATGGGATGAGTTACCTTATTTAATAGAACATCCTGGATGTCACATTTCTTTGATGCTGTTTTTAATTTCTCATGATAAATACTAGTACTTATGTGTGTAAAAAGTACTTGTCAACAAATACTGATACTAGGAGTTTTGTTCGGGGCTACAGTAGTACTGAAGGTTGCTGTAGGGATTTCCACCTGTCAGACACATGTACTGTTAGTTGTTTTGCTCTCACTTATTCTCTACTAGAGGGGTGCCCAATCCCTGGTCCACGGACCGGTACTAGTCCATGGCTCATTTGTAACTTGGTCGCAGAGCAAGAATAAATCATTTACTTTTTATTTCATTTATTTCCATTTACTTCATTTAAAGATAATCTGGAAATGTTTCTAGATAATACACTTTTCAATCTTTAACACCAACAGAATAAAGTCAAAAAGGTGTTTTATTTTGAAAATGACTGACCGGTTAATGATTCTACTAGATAGAATGAAAACATTACTGAACCAGAAACTAAATATAAAAACTGCCAATACTGAAAACAACTAACTGACTTTTTTAAACAGGATATTTTTAAGGGCAAAAACAAAGTAGTTTTGGTCTAATTTTAACCCCGTGCCTCCATCTGTAGCGCTTTGTTTTTACATTTTAAAACTACAGTTTAAACAAGTGCTGATGTTACAGGGACCGAGCAACGCTTTTATTCTTTGTGGTGGGTTCAACAGTTAGTCGGTTTTGTGTTCTGTTTGTTGAACGGTTCCTGTTTATCCCCGCAGTATGAGTTAAAGGTGAGTAATCGCCCCGGTGTAGTCATTTATAGCTTCATCATGTGCCTTGGAAATGTGCTGAGCTGTTGTAGTCATTTCCTGTCTCTTTGGCTGCCTTTGCTGAATCCCCTCCCAAACCCCCCCGCCCCCCCACTCATATATCACTAAAATGCTCATATTGGCTTTTTTCAGAGGAAGATGTTTCCCAGTGTTTGTGCGTAACAATTAAAATGATTTAATGTTGTGAGGGCTACAGTTCCTTTCTCCTGTGTTTCCTGGTGCAGAGTTCTTGGCAGCGGTTGGTTGGTCCGGGGTCTGACTGTGCTCTTTGTGCACATCTCTCCATTGGCTTTTGGGAATTCAATAAGGCAAATTCTTGTCAGCATTTCCTCTGCAGGAAAAAAAAAAGTAAAATATAGAAGTGAGAAATGGCCTAATGAGGGCAGCCTCAGCACCCAGCTCCTTGAACACAGCAGCAATTCATCACAAGTGAAGCGAAAACGAGGAGCAGTGCACCTTGAGTGAATGCCATCTCAAACAAATGGCAGGTCGAACAGAGGACTTCTGGGTCCATTTTTCTCCAACACATCACTGGAAAATGGATTTTTTATTTTTCTTGACGTTGTGTTTTGAAGCACATCTGACTGCGTTTTACTCTAAGGTGTAGCCGGCTACTTTTCATGTGTGCTCATTTAATCTGCTTCAGCAGCTGTCTGACGCTCTCTGCCGTTTTACCCCCCTTGTCTGTGTAGCTGTGGTCACGACTGAGTCTGACACGATGCCAGGACAAATCCCAGATCCCTCTGTGACTGCAGGCTCCCTGCCAAGCCTGGGCCCTCTGGCTGGGATCTCGGCCACCACGCTGACTGACAAGCTAAAATTCAGTGACCTCCAGGAGTATGGGACGATGCTCTCACCTCTGCACTTTTTGAACAGTCTGGGTAAACGACCCTTGGCCATCAAAACAGAGGTACAACACACTTACAGTGTAACTGATGGCTGTCTTTGGATGTAAAACAACACCTTATATTTTAATTATTTATTCGTCATTTATTTTTTTATCACTTTTTCCTGCTTAAGCGAGATGAAGAAGAAGAGAGGAGGAAACGGCGGCGGGAGAAAAACAAAGTGGCTGCAGCTCGATGTCGAAACAAAAAGAAAGAGAGGACAGACTATTTACAGAAGGTGAGACAAT
Source organism: Cynoglossus semilaevis (assembly GCF_000523025.1). Taxonomy (NCBI): domain Eukaryota; kingdom Metazoa; phylum Chordata; class Actinopteri; order Pleuronectiformes; family Cynoglossidae; genus Cynoglossus; species Cynoglossus semilaevis. Next base: position 5,645,542 of record NC_024307.1, on the reverse strand, counting down.
TGAAACTACTTAACATTGAAATATGAACGGTTCCATGCTAAATGTTGCTTTAAGAGTTGGCGCACATTACATAATCACACACAGTCTTACATTTACATATTAAGCAGACTCTTAATTGGATGATCAACAAGCAAGTATGTAGTTCCTCTGGGAATCGAACTAATGACTTCCGAGGCAGGCGTGCTGACTGCTGCACTATGGAACCAAACGATGTCTAGCTTCATATGTAATATTGTAAATAAATATACCCTTGTGGGAGCCTGAATATATGTGTATATATGAATGTACACTGCCTGGCCAAAAAAAAAGTCGCCACCTGGATTTAACGAAGCAAATAGGTAGGAGCCTCCTATTGGATAATTACTGCATGGGCAATTATCTTTCAGCTGGCAACAAGTTATTTAACCCCAACTGGTGCAATGAGTTGCTTCTCATTTCCTAAACAACCATGTCGAAAGACACATCCCGTGGTCATGGAAAAGATGTTAGTCTGTTTGAGAAGGGTCAAATCATTGGCATGCATCAAGCAGAGAAAACATCTAACGAGATTGCAGAAACTACTAAAATTGGGTTAAGAACTGTCCAGCGCATTATTAAAAACTGGAAGGATAGTGGGGACCCATCGTCTTCGAGGAAGAAATGTGGCCAGAAAAAAATCCTGAATGATCATGATCGGCGATCACTTAAACGTGTGGTGAGATCAAATCGAAGAAAAACAGTAGAACTCAGGGCTATGTTTAATAGTGAAAGTAAGAGCATTTCCACACACACAATGCGAAGGGAACTCAAGGGATTGGGACTGAACAGCTGTGTAGCCTTAAGAAAACCACTAATCAGTGAGGCTAACTGGCAAAAAAGGCTTCAATTTGCTAGGGAGCATAAAGATTGGACTCTGGAGCAATGGAAGAAGGTCATGTGGTCTGATGAGTCCAGATTTACCCTGTTCCAGAGTGATGGGCGCATCAGGGTAAGAAGAGAGGCAGGTGAAGTGATGCACCATCATGCCTAGTGTCTACTGTACAAGCCTTTGGGGGCAGGGTTATGATCTGGGGGTGCTGCAGGTTGTTAGGTCTGGGTTGATGGCACGGGCATATTCCAAGATGACAATGCCAGGATTCATCGGGCTCAAATTGTGAAAGACTGGTTCAGGGAGCATGAGACATCATTTTCACACATGGATTGGCCACCACAGAGTCCAGACCTTAACCCCATTGAGAATCTTTGAGATGTGCTGGAGAAGGCTTTGCGCAGCGGTCAGACTCTACCATCATCAATGCAAGATCTTGGTGAAAAATTAATGCAACACTGGATGGAAATAAATCTTGTGACATTGCAGAAGCTTATCGAAACAATGCCACAGCGAATGCGTGCTGCAATCAAAGCTAAAGGTGGTCCAACGAAATGTGTATGACCCTTTTTTTTGGTGGCGACTTTTATTTTTGGCCAGGCAGTGTATATACATATATAGTATACATACATATATATACACATATATTTATTCAATTCAAAATGCATTATTATTCTGAATCCACAACACACATATATACATATGTACATAGACACACACATGTATGCATACAAACATATATATTTATATATATATGTATATACTGTATATATACACTGCACCTCTAGGTACTTAGATAGATCATATAAAATGTTTTCTTTAATTATTATTAATATTTTAGTATATATTTATTTTCTTATCTCCTCTCTGTCACACCTTTCCTCTGACAGGAGTCGGAGCGACTAGAGATGTTAAATTCTGACCTTAAAGCACAGATTGAGGAGCTGAAACTGGAGCGGCAGCAACTCCACCATCGCCCCACATGTAGTGTCAGGACAGATAGTGTGAAAACACCGGAGAGTGAGGTGAACCCACTGCTGCAGCAGCTGCAGGACAAATGAAGGAAGGAGAAGGAGAAGGAGAAGGAGAACCAACTAGCAGCACTTAGCTTTGGATGGTGGAGAGAATAAAGGAGAACTCCAAACACCTCTGTCCCTGGGACACAGACCATCACAGCACAAAGTCTGGATCCAGAACTACGGACCATGATGAAGTTGAACTACAAGAAAACAACAACACGTTATTTTTTTTTAACGTTTCTTACTGCAGTATCCAGTTCATTGTTTCCTAGCAGACTTTTACGTTGGCCTCAGCCATTAGTTCAAACTGGTAACATCACAGGGTAATAACATTTCACTAGTTTGAATAATTAATATTTACATGTGTTGTGGATAAATATACATAGGCTAAATTACAGCTTTTCGTGTAATTAAGATGCTTTATAGCTATTTGCTTTCATTACAATAGATTATGCAGTTTACACATTCAAAAAAGCAAAAAAGCGCAGGCTTAGGACTTCTAGTGTTTAATTAATTTACTATTTAAATCATGAAAAACATTGGGCTTCTCCATTTATTATACTGGATCTATTATTTCAACTATGAGTGGATCTAGCCTCAAATATGTTTTTCTTTATATTTTATTAAATATTCTGCTTGGTCATTCTATGACACATACAGCAAGCACATCGATATTTAACCGGACAAAGTTTTACTAGAGAATTGTCCCATGTTTATATAACATATGTTTGTTTCATTTCAGGCATTAAAGGACACAGCTGACTACACACACCTTTTTATATTCTATATTTTGGCGCAGGCGTCATGTATGCACATATATATGGACTGTTTACATTGTACTTTATTTTCTGCTTTACTGTTACCACGGACATGTTTTATGTTTTTCTACTTTTGTATGTGATATTATAAAAAACAGTATGAATATAAGCTATTAAAAAACAGTTTGTACTTTTCTAAGTAATAAATCTTTAGTTTCTTTATGCCCTTGCATTTCGTTATTCTCTCAAACTGACAAGCGTTCTTGATGAAAACATATTGTTAAGGATGCCATCTAGTGGCCAAAAGGGACACAACGTGGTCTTCAGCCGGCATTTGTGAGGGAACAGGGATGAAAAGAAACGGAACAACAGTAATTAAATGAATAGCAAATTTGGAAAACATTGAGCTGAGTTTGACATTTGTATTTTTAGACTAAATAAATAAACAACTAATAATTGAATGCAAATCACCAGCAGAGATGAATAGAGGAAAGGTGAGTTTGAGACGGTTTGGACATAAGATGAGAAATGTCTGATTTAATTTACAAAAACAAAACTATATAATATATATATAACAAAATGTTGGCGATCTAGTTGGGGAAAAGGAGCCGTAGGGATGTGTGGCTGTAAACAAAGAGGACATAGATATGGTTGGTGTAACAGTAGAAGAGGCAAGGGATGAGCTGAAATGGTCCGCAGTCACGACCCCTGAAGAATGCACCTAAAAGGGGAGAAGAATCCACCTATAATGTCATCATAATAGTCCACTGACATGAGCGTGTACTCTGTGTTACGTCAGTCCCGAAGAGCCATTCACACCCAGGTAGGGGTGGAGTTCATAATCACGGCTCAGTGGCTCTGATTGGCCTCCTGACCAGACCTTATACACAGCTGTACTTAACTTCGTCAACATTCCGAGTCCTGAGTTAACGCATTGTGTCGTCTAACCTTTGACAAGTGAAGGTGAATTGTTAAACAGCACAACTCCTCAGACTGTTTATTCACTTAGCCGTATAAGATATAGAGGAAAACACCCCACAGGACACCAAGAAAACCGTTCCCCAGGTGAAGGAGAAAGGACCAGCTGCCCGGCTCCAGATGGAACCCTCCAGCATCCACAGGAGTGACGGCGACTCCGCTGCACCCACGCGTCTGTACAAGAGACGGTGGGTGATCCTGTTACTGTTCACCTTATACTCCATGAGCAACGCGTACCAATGGATCCAGTACGGGATCATCAGCAACATCTTCATGAGTTTCTACAAGGTGGACGCCTTATCTATAGACTTTCTGTCCATAGTCTACATGATCGCCTACATCCCCTTAATATTCCCGGTCACTTGGCTGCTGCACAAGAAGGGACTGCGCCTCACGGCGCTGCTGGCCAATGTGCTGAACTGCGCCGGGGCTTGGATCAAGGTGCCCAGTGCCAGACCGGACCTGTTCTGGGTGACCGTTGTCGGGCAGGTTGCAAGTTCACTGTCTCAGGTCTTCATCCTTGGGATTCCCTCCCGGATGGCGTCGGTCTGGTTCAGTGACAGAGAGGTTTCCACCGCCTGCTCCATCGGGGTTTTTGGGAACCAAGTAAGTAGGACAGTAGTTCTTTAAATATGCTGAAGTACTTTTTACTCTGTTAATAAAATATATATATAAATATATTATTATTATTATTATTATTACGGGCATAGGAGTTAAGGAAGCAGACTTGGATCCGAAAGGTTTCAGGTTCGATTCCACCAGCTGCCAGGTTCCCACTGAAGTGCTCCGAGCATGGCTTCGTCCCCACACACTGATCCCTGGGCGCTTAAAGCTGCCCACTGTTCACTTTGGTGATGGCTTAAAAGCAGAGGTCACATTTGGTTGTGTTTGCAGTGGTGTGCTGTGTCACGACAAATAATTCACTTTCACTTTTTTTTAAATAATAATAATAATTTTAATTTTAAGAGATTCAAAAAGAAGTTTCACATTTGGTGTAAGCAAAAAAACAAAAAAACCAAAAGAAACAACAAAAAACAAAAAAACAAACAAAAAAAAACTACTACTGTTACCTTTCTGGAGTAAGTTGCTCTGACCCTTGCTACTACTATCAGTATGATTTTCTTTTTATTATTATTATCGTATTACTTGCATAGTCCAGAAATGATAAGGTAAAAAAAAAAGTGGTGTTCAGACATTGGTTGAAGATAAGTCTGGTACTGATGCTGCAGTCCGGTAGCAGAGACAATCAAATAGTTTAAAAATCTTTAATTGGTTGAGTTTAGGTGAAAATGGAGGTCACATCGTAGAACGTAGAACTACAAAACAAGAGCATTGTCAGTGTAGTAAAATACCAGAAGTAATTCTCCATTTTTGTTGCTTTTATGTGTGTCAATGATGAGTACTACAGCTAAATAAATAGACAGGTAAAGAAGGACACATTAACTGGACAGGTAAAGCAGGTTCCAAGCCCCACATCGGCTACTGGTTACAAAAGACTAAAGACCACATTAATAACAGCCTGGGTTTTTAATAATAATTTATATTTATATCGATAATTTCGAATAATTATACAAACTCCTAACTGAATAAGTAATTCGTGACTTTCCGGCGTATAACGTAGTTGTGGTGGTGAGCGGAAATGACGTCAATGTAGTCCAAATATTGAAGTGCAAAATAAGAGGTGCCAACACAGCTTTGTTGGCAGCTGGGTCCTGTTGCAGGTATTGTACGCTGTCATTTTCCTTATATATTTTCCACGTTTTACCTCGTAAGTCAATATTTCTACATTGTTTCTCGGTCTAGCTTGATTTCGGAGAAGCCTTTTCGACTCTGGTGACGCTTGTCGTCGACTAATTCCATTAGTATGTTTTACATGGGGCACAGTAAGAGGTCGGTTTGTCTCAAAACTGTTGTACCACTTTTATTTTATTTCACTTTTTTTCACGCCCAGAACAAGCTAGCTTACCTACTGTGTCCGAACACCTTGTTACAGTAGATACGTTATAAAAGTGTTTAAAAAAAGTTTCGCAGTATTCGTGTAAAACTCAAGGCCCAGCGCCAAGTCATTTTTTATATAAATTGAACGTTTTTTATTACACAGCAATAAAAAAATACTTAATAAATAATATTCAATTGCAGTAACATTTATTAACACATTATGGAGTAGTTACATCTATACAGTGTCCCATTTACAACCAGCCCTCCGTGGGGAACCGTATTGATGATGTGCCCCCCCTCCCCAATGAACATGATTTTGATATTCCATTTTTTTTCCGTTTTAGAATTGTAAGATAGTATTATTATAGTACATAGTATATTATTGGTAATATTTTCCATTATTTCTCTATATTGTGATGATTTACTTTTCACGGTATTATTGCTAATGACCTGCATGTATTTTAGTAGTATCGTGCACAAAAAAATTAGATTGCAAGATTTTTTCACGAGGTCACACATAATCTATACTTTGTATCTAATATTGAGCCCCCCCTGGACATGTCAGGTGTCTGTCTGTTGCCATGCATTTCTAGTACATTCTAAAATGCATTATTAGCATCTGATCATTAAAAACACGGGAGGGAGAAACCTGTGAGACCAGTCAGGTGAGAAGTCAGGGTAAAGAAAGAACACACAAAAAGCAACGGTTTTGGTCTTGTCTTCCAGCTGTTAACTTAAGCAGAAAAATAAGGAATAAATGGAGAGTTTTAGTCAGAAGAGGAGTTCTCTGAATGAAGTCATAGACCATGATTGGTCCTCCAACCACCTGGGAAGACACTTCCAACTGCCTTTCAGTATGAGCCGTGACACTGTGGAATATTCTAGACTGGACTCAACAGAGCACCAACCTGTAATGGAGACCAAGTTGTACAAACGACGCTGGGTCATGCTACTTATCTTTAGCGCCTACTCCATGAGCAATGCCTTCATGTGGCTACAGTACGGCGTCATCAACAACATCTTCATGCACTTTTACAACGTCGATTCAGAGGCCATCAATTTGCTCTCCATGGTCTACTTTTTCTCCTACATACCTCTGATTCTCCCTGTCATCTGGATGCTGGACAAGCGTGGTCTCAGGGACATTTTGGTGGTGGGGGCCGCCTTTAACTGCATCGGGGCATGGATCAAGACCAGCACGGCGGACCCCCAAATGTTTGTCGTGACCTTGTTTGGCCAGTTCGTGTGCTCCGTGGCCACGGTTTTTGTCCTGGGCATCCCATCCCGACTGGCGTCACTGTGGTTTGGGCAGCACGAGGTGTCCACCGTGTTCGGATCTTTTTAAAATTTTGCCCTCCGAAAAGGCTTGTCTGACTAACAAGTATTTTACTAAGTGTGTTTTTTTTAGCTGTGCTCTGATGGTGTGTATTGAAGTTGTAAAAAAATTGTGGGGAAAAAAACTCATAAAAACATTTGCAACGTCAGATACAATCAGTAAAACCTTTGCCTGACTGAGCCTTTTCTTTTATTGGCTGTGCTGCTGGACATGTGATCTGAAAGAGTACACTGAAAGACTTAAAGTTTAAAAGTCAAGGTAAATTAATATGTATCTCCAACTGTTAAATATTAAATGTTTATTTATTATTCAATTAACATAGATTAATTAAAAATAATTTAATGATCAAATTCCAAAATTTGACATGTGCGTTCTGTAAACCAGGGGCGTCCACACTTTTTTTGGCATAGGAGCTACTCTTCAAATGACCCTGATAAAGTAATCTACCTTCATTGAAAACATAAATATATATTTACTTATACGAACTGAACATACTTTATTTATACTTTATATGTTGGGTTGCTGATTACTTCATGTGACCGTGTGGCTCAATATGGTTTAATTCTTACGGTATATGGCACTACTACACACTCAAGAATGATATAATTTTTTTTTTTTTTAATTACTCGTGATCTATTGGGACTTTTTTGTGATCTACTGCTAGATCCCCATCTGCTATTTGGGCACCCCTGCTGTAAGTATATATGTGTGCTATTTTGGCACCCCTGCTGTAAGTATATATGTGTTCAAATTTATTAAGTTTGTAATTGGCTAAAAAATGGCAGGCTGTGGCTTAGTGATACGAGGATTGGCCATTTTATCAAAGGATGGCAGGTTTGAATCCTGCCATGGCTGGATGTTCTGTGTTGTTCAAGTGCTTTCTACCTTCTCTTCTCAGTGTTTTGTACACCTTCTGCACATTGGAATTTGTTGTCACCACAGTCTAAACAGGGACAATAGAAGGATATCTGACCACTAGAATGCTCTTAAACCTCTGAAGTTTTTCCACCATTTGAAGTGTGTCCTCTGTCACCTGCTGGAGGACAAACACCGCACACCGGCTATTGTCGCGTAAGCTCTTGCTGTGTGCGTTCGCCCAGTTCCCTGATGCTCCAGAGAAAGATGCATTGTTGTTCATGTTTTCTTGCTCACCAAGACTTTGGTACTTTGGCCCTGGTCTCCGTTTCCGTCATTTCCAAATTTTGAAGGATGAAGTAGTTCATGTTTGTTCAGGAGTAGTTCAAACCAACACTGGTCAGTAGGATTTCTAAGACCTGCAATCCTTTGAACATCAAAAAGATCGACAGTTCATTGTGCTAAATTTACCCTGACATTAGTGGCCATTGTGAAAATTGTTAGTTTACTCATGACAAACTCTATATATGTATGCTACGAAGAGGAGCCGGTGCTCTGAAAATATATTTGGGTAGTCAGTAACTATTGTTTTTTTTAAACTGACTTCTGTTGTTTGTTCCTAGAAGCTGTGTCACTTTCTTGGCTTTCCTTACAATCAAGGGACCAGTACTGTTGTTGTGGCTGTAGTAACTAAGGATGAGGGTCCCACAGATGTAGCAATAATATGTGGAATGTTCAGTCATTTATTAACTTTGTGAGTGTGGTGGTGTTAGCAAACGCAAAAGTAGGCTAACAAGTTTGTAAATGATCTAAACCGTACTTTAGAAGTGGACATGAATGTCCTTCGCTCTCTGTAAATCCATTAAAAAAACCAAACTGTTTTGAACATGATGTCAGTTTTGAAAACTGCCATTATTTTTTTTTTTTATGACTGTAAAGTTTGATGGGGCCAAAAATACTCTACTACTAAATAAGCCATCAGATTATAATGACCTTTCATTGGCTGCCAAAACACTGTGTATTCTGACCTTTCTGGACGTGAACCAGTATTTTCTTTTTCTTTGGTAATTTGACCTACAGTGTAGATGACGTTTGATAAATGTGGACTACTGTAGAACAGAAACATCCCATAAAAGCTGCAGTTTTGGAAATGCCCTGACTTAGTCCTGTATGACATTGTTTCCCAAAGACTGGGTCGCAACCCTCAGGTGGGTCACACGATATATTTTTTGGGTCATCTCACATCATGTTTTCCAGGAGTTTATGAATAATGTCTGTTGACTTGGGTCGTGAAGGTTTGTGACTGGGTCCCCAGAAAAAAAGGTTTGGGAAACACTGCAGTACGACTAGTCTCGTATTCTCTGGATCTCCATAACTGATGAACTGACCTGTCAACAGATGTTTGGTTTAACCATTTACCATCTGCTTGTGTGTGAGTTTGTGTGTAGGTCTTGAGTATTTTTTATTTATTGACTGACTCTCCTTTGCAGTTGGGCATTGCCATTGGGTTCCTGGTCCCGCCCATTCTCGTGCCCAATGTGGAGGACGTAGATGAGCTGGCGCACCACATCAGGGTCATGTTCTACATCAGCGCTGGAGTGGCCACCATTATCTTCATCCTCGTGGTCATCTGTAAGTCTCTGAGGGGAGTTAGCTTTTCTCCCCCTCTGTCCTGGAGCTCTTTACTCACTCATGCAGCAGTAACCCACTGTGATCGTCTAGCATGTTTGTTTTTTTAGTGAGCGACCCGATAACGGTGGTGTTACATCATCTTCTTGGTCCATGATGGTTATGCCAAAGATCTGACCACATCGAAGTCATATAGACCTATAAAATATCTCTACAAAAGCTCTTTTTAAAATGTTAGTTCCATTATAATTAGTTATTTATTTTCTTCTACAGTAGGATCTGATGTTTGACTGTTAAGCTTCTCACAAAGTCTGCATCCGACCCACTGCTCAATGGCTCTGCAGGCCACGAGATGAGCAGCTCAAACAATTGCGGAAATTGTCCAGGCGTTGACGTGATGTGTTTGGACACGATGTGAAATACATGAAAACCCAGGGAGTCAGGAGAGTTTTGGGAAATGGTCATTTACGGTGCACGTCAGCTCCTTAAAGTTTTACTTTTATCGCCCTTAAGGACGGTAGCTGGCTAACAGGGACAAGTTTATTGTCTTGAGTCTGAGATTTAGTGAAGACTCAGTATGCACAGAGAGAATAAAACCAGTCTAATTTGGATTTGAAGAAGTCATATTCGCGGTTCCCAAAGTGGGGGGCAGGTCCTCCCTTTGGGACAAAAAGTTATTACTTAGGGGCACATTATGGCAAATTAAATTCGATATCAGTAATGTTTTTTATTTGTGCCACAGTAGTATATTTTCACAGTTTTTAAATTGTTTTCTTGTGTTCAGGTTGAAGAATTAAAATTTATTTTTTATTTTTTGTTCCTATACTTTCATGTAAACAAGGTCTCTAAGCCCTAAATTTCAGAAAGAGGGATTTTTTTCTGGTCATGACTTTGACTGATTCTTAGACTAAAAATGTAGCACAATGTTTTCATTTCTGTAAAAGTTTTAATTATAAGGGCTATTATTTAATTATCTTTGAATAAACGTCAGCCCACGATCTAATGGACATGTTTCTACTGGTCATGTTAAACACCAGCTGAGTTTTCTGAATAGACATTACTGTAACCTCATTATGCGTCTGCCTGTGTCTCAGTGTTCCAGGAGAGACCAGAGCTTCCTCCCTCTCAGGCCCAGGCTCATGCCAGGAACATACATGAAGCGGAATATTCGTACTCCGCCTCTATTTTGAGGCTGCTCCGCAACAAGGCCTTCATGCTACTGATGGTCAGCTACGGTGGGTCCTTTTTTTAAATTTTAAAAATATTTATATATGTATAATGTATATTATATACTTTTTAGAATTTTATTTTTTAAATTATTATTTGTTGTAATTATTTAAAACATCACACATTGTGTCAATTCATATTGATGATGACGATGTTTGGCATGTTGGGAAGTGGGTTAAATAAGGCCAGATTTATTAATAGTATGTTAGAGACTCCATATACAACTTTTATTTCATGTTTAAAAAAAAAAAGTATTTTAAACTCTTTTAATTTTTTTTTAACACAGGCCTGAGCACTGGTGCTTTCTATGCTGTGTCCACTCTGTTGAACCAGATGATCATCGAGCACTATCCAGTAAGTTCTACAACTTTTTTAAAGCAACATAAGCAGAACATTTTTGTCTTTGTTCACTCCTCCACTGCCATGACCTCTGCGACCCTGACGGAGACCACAGGAGTCCGTATTGTTAGGATTGTGTGTTTTTACGAAAGTTTTTTCTTTAAAACAAAAAATGTAACCATTGATGTTTTTGATCTCAGGGTGAAGAGGTGAATGTTGGGAGAATTGGCCTGAGTATCATCATCGCTGGTATGGTGGGCACCCTCATCTGTGGCATTTGGCTGGACAAGACCAAAACCTTCAAGTGAGAGAAAAGGAAAACAAAAACTATCATCTTGTAAACATTTGTCTGCCGTCTTCAAAGGACAAAAACAAGTATAAAGGCACAAATTTAGATTGAAGTTATTTTATATTACAATCTATTAACAAAAAAAATCCCCTCATTTGTTTTCGTCGGTTTCTCACAACAAACCTAACAACTTTTTTTTTTAATGATAACTTAAGGTTTAAGGTTTTTTTTTCTCCTTTATACTTGGCGGAAAACTGCACCACTAGATGTTGCTAAAGCCTTCACTTTGTACCTTAAACTCATCTAATTAAAAATAAATCTGATAGAACCAGCAGTTCTTCGTGGCCGTTACGTGTACGATCCCCAAGTGTCGCACTTTTATCACCATGTGGACACGTAATGACCTTCACGTATCTCCTGACCGCTGTGGTATCGTTCATCAGATTAGTGCACCTGGCTTACAGTAATTGTGAGAGTTACCATTAGGGAGTCATCACTAAATATAATTTAGATTCCATGAGGCTTTTTCTGCTTTGATTTATTTTTTGAATAAATTAAACCTGTTCACAAGTGACAAGTCTCATTGTCATACGCACAGAAGCATTTGTCGTTCACTCAAGGCACACCACGTGTTCCAAACCAATATCCATCAGAAACAAAGATCCCTGACATGACCCTTGGAAGTGTTGTGATTGATTTATTAAGTCGGAGTTTGTGCTTAGTTTGACGACTTGGACCTGAACGCCCGAATACATATATAGGTTGACGTGTTCTGTCTTACACTTACTGTACAGTAAAATGCCTCAGGCAGTGTTCGTGATTCAGGTGTTGTTGCTCTTTTCCTTTTTTTTATTGCCAATTTTTGAATGTAGTTTTGTGTTGAACTAAACCAAACTTTACCAAAGTGACCCCAATCCATGTTTGCCCACATCTGACTTTTGTTGTCCAATTGTTTTATTTCTTGTCCTAGCCACCTTTCGGTGATGGAGTGGATATCATATTCTCAGCTATGCACCTCCGCCACAAGGTGTCACTGGTTTAACAGTAACCTGGTGTAAAAATATATAAATTATAATTAAGTGTTCCCTCTCTATATCACGGTTCTGCTTACGCTGCCTGAGTACACCGCTGATTTTTTTTCAATCTGATCTTGCGAATTTTTTGCTATATCGTGAAATATCGCAAAAAATAAACTAAAAGACATTTTAAAATAATCATATATACGAAAATCTTGACTTTGAAAATGTGGATTCTCGTTTTTGAAATTGAGATAAGCGCATTTGCGAACGATCACTGGTAGCTTTGTTTACCTAGATGAGGTCGTACACAACAGCATACTATTGGCTAATATGATGCGTACTTGGTGTACAATTGGCTAATTGAGCATGTTCTTTAAGTTTTATGTTATGAAATAGGAATGAATCCAAGGCACTCCTTGTTTAAGAGAAAATTTAAAAAGCCTTTATTTTGCATGGAAGCAACCTGCGGGTAGCAGCACCACTGGGGTCGGATGGTGGGCAGATTTGAACCATAATGTGAACAGTCAGGCCAAAAGGTCAGTGTGAACATACAGCAGCCTTTGTGGAGGGTGCTACAACCTGTGGCTCCTGAGACACGTGTAGCTCTTTGCATTGACTTTCTGCAAGATCATTGAAAAACATTTGTGCCTGATGCATCACATTGACCAGTATTATAAGTGCGTAGTAGTAATACTCTAATACTAAAGCACTGTAGATACTACAGAGAAAAGGACTTTAAAGTCAATCAAGTTCAAAGCAATTTAACACGTCACACTTATTTTTTTCAGCCTGCATGCTAACAGCCAAACGACATAATGTCGTCCTCGCTAAAAATCAGGTGTGATTTTTTTTTTTTTTTACACCACTGCATTTAAAGGTGGATAACCAATAATAAATAAACCAACTAGTTTAGTTGTTATAGAACATAGTCCAGTTCTTTTAAACTGTGTGACAGTTGTTAGCTGTTACATAATATTGTCAGAAAGCAATCCCGCTCCTCAGATTCCACTCATGCCATCAGGAGCAGTCGGGTCCAAGGTTTTATTCACAAAAACATTTTTTACCAATTCAGTTCATGCGTGGTTGTGCAACAGACAGAACAACTAATCCTGTCTGAACAAATAGCCTCAGGTTAGGGCTGTTTTTTTTTCTTTCTTTCTTTGATGAACAAGGTTTAAAAATTGTATTTGAGCTCCAAGGCTAAACCAAAGGCTGTTACTTATTTAACCTATAATCCTAACGGAACTAGCCTTCGAAGCAGTGGTGGCTTAGTGGTTAAGGAAGCAGACTTGGGTCTGGAAGGCTTCAGGTTCGGGTCCACAGGTGCCAAGTTAACAGTGAGGTGCTCTGAGCATGGCACTGTGTCCACACACTGCTCCCTTAACGCTGCCCTCTGCTGACTATGGTGATGGGTTAAAAGCAGAGGTTGTATTTTATTGTGTGTGCAGTGGTGTGCTGTGTCACAATGACAAATAATACACTTTTTGAAGGGTTAAATCTGATCTGGGATCGCAATAAAACCCCAGACCTTGGTAACACTTTATTGTAGAATTTTCTCTCTCAGAGAAAGCTGAGCAGGAGTGTGGTAAACATGAGCCTTGTCACAAGGTTGAATGTCTTTAGGTACACTAAGTCAATATTGAAGCGAATTACATTCAGAGCTAAGATGTTTTGGAGCATGCAGAGTTTGTGTTTCCGCCATGTGTAAACCAAGTACTGGCTAGTACTGCTGCAGAGCTCAGGTGACTAATATATTGCTTCCCTCTTGTTTCAGGCAGACCACCCTGACTGTTTATTTCCTGATGTTGATTGGAATGATTATCTTCACCTTTACCCTCAATCTGGGTCATCTGTGGCTGCTGTTCATCAC
>NC_024307.1:5610161-5631415 GCF_000523025.1 Cynoglossus semilaevis | reverse complement strand
TGAAAGATATGAGTCATATTTGCTGAGTGTACTCATTGGTAAAAACCAAGAAGCGTTTCGAATTCATCACTCAAAGTACGCTGCATTGACTAACATCAATAACACAGTCTTTTGTTTGTTCTTCCCTTTAATTCTGTCCAACCCATAAACTATTAGCAAACATAAAACCAGCAGCGACTGGCCCATGAAGTTTAAAAATAAACAAGAATCAATTATTTTGATTATGAGCGAGTTTGAAATACACCATAACATGTCATATACAATATAGAAATCACCATGTTTTGGGGTAAAATAGCTTCCGGCTCTTCTCGCAGCTAACCTCTTCCTCTACAAAAGCTTCTGTAGCGCTAGAAACAGCGACTGGTCAGTGCAGCAGCAGAGCCAATCGCTGACATAAGATATGCTAGTTCGATGCGTACTCGGTGTGATATTGGCTAATTGAGCATGCTCCTCTGTTCCTCACACTGATTGGCTCATACATCGTAGCATCTCTCAGCATCTCCCCCTGTCTGTCGGTCACTCTCTGCGTCGACATTCCACAACTCTACTGTGAATAAAACTGGGGGGTAAATGGTGATATAGTCCAGGGAGGGTTGATAAGAGTGTAGGGGGAGGTTCGTAAAGGGTAAATATATATGTAAATAATATAAAAACTATCTCGCCTCTACTTTGCGTTTTTTTTCCCATTTCGTGATGGAACGCAACTACTGCGATAGGAGAGGGATCACTGTAATTTGTTCATATGTATAGTTTCAATGTGGAGACTGCTGCCCCCGCGACCCGGGAACGGATACGCTGATGAAAATGGATGGATGAATGGATTAAGTATTGTTGGGATAGTTATAAAACTGGTTTAATATGACACAGCGCCATCTAGAATATTTTCCCCCAGCCGCCACTACATTAAACCTATAACAAAGCTGGTCTGAATTCCTCAGAATGTCCTGGAAGCTTAGTCAAAACCTTGTTCAGTTCTTTGTTTTTATCCTACCGTTTTTATCCCGGCTTTGACGAAACAAACTCAGTGCTGCTCTGTCCCTGCAGTCCACATGCTTTGTCTTTCATATCAGTATTCCCATTTATAGTTAAGCAGATTATGCTTGTAACTGGTTTCCATGGCGATCACTTTGTCTGGGTAAAACCCAAACGCGTTAAACAAGAGTTTGGTGTACCCAGGCGTTGCCTTTGCATTTGAGGTGTTGCCAGGATATATGTGAGCTCCAGCTTCCTGTCTGCAGCTTCTTCATGACAGGATATCTGGCGCTGGGCTTCGAGTTTGCAGTAGAACTGACGTTTCCTGAATCAGAGGGAACATCATCTGGACTTCTGAACGCTTCGTCTCAGGTAACCTGGTGGATCCTGGAGACATGGGTCTTATTCATGGCACATAAGGTTCTAAATGTTTTCTCTTTTCAGGTTTTTGGAATCATTTTCACCATCTGCCAGGGGAAGATAATTGATGCCTGGGGAACATTTGCTGGGAACATCTTTCTGTGTATTTTCCTACTAATAGGAACAATAATTACAGGTGACCAATGAGTGTGCAGCACACATATTGTACACAGAACAACCTCCAATTCAAACAAATGCTTAAATAAACTTCATATTTCAGCGTTGTCCCCACAGTCCCGGAAGTAAACATCCCGGATGTAAATGTTTGAATTGAAACTGTCTCCCTCTGGTGGAGGGATGTAAAATAACATGTTCGAAGGCTGGATTTTGTAACACATTTTATCGACGTCTCAATTAAGTATAAAACGAATAGTAGTAGTTATGTTTGTTAAACACAGGAAAAATATATATATTTACACATTTCTGAATCTATTGAATCGAACTGAGAAAGAGACAGGAGCTAATCAATTTTTTTCTGTTAACGACTTAAAATACTTTAAATAATAAAGTCACAAACAGAACACCCCTGAGGGTAAGTCAACACATTATGAGAAAGATTTTATTTTTTCAGAAGATATAACTAAGATACTGTCTACAACAGCTTCAATTAACTCACAGTATACTCACTAAGGGTTAATCCTGGGTATGTTTAGATGGCAGAGGTTTGTATAGCCTTGTGCTGCCACCTGGTGGGAGAGTATTAAATGTCCCTGCCTGTGACTAATGATTTAAGTATATTTTCTTTTCCTTTCCTCTCTGTTGATCATAGCATTCATCAAGTCCGACCTCAGAAGGCAGAAGGCCAACGAGAGGACGGACGCCCGGGCAGTGAGTGTAAGTACATCTGTGTGTGTGTGTTTGTGTGTGCTGCCTGAAGGCGGGAAACTCCTATCCTCCTGGAGGTGCTGGCTGCCGCTGTGTCCTTGGGCATGACTCTGCTCACTCACTGCCTTTTTGCAGCAAAAAGCTCAATGCACGGCTGCATTCAAGAGAATGCCGGGGGTTTGAACTGCAGCTTTTGGGGAAATCGGCAGTGGTGACCTGGTGGTAAAGGAAGCGGACTTCGGTCCGGAAGGCCCCAGGTTCGAATCCACCAACTGCCAGGTTACCACTGAGATGCACTGAGCATGGCATCGTCCTCAAGCACTGCTCCCCGGGCGCTGACCACGGCTGCCCACTGTTCACTTTGGTGATGGGTTAAATGCAGAGGTTAAATTTCGTTGTGCATGGTGTGCTGTGCTGTGCTGTGTCACAATGACAAATAAAGATAAGTTAAATCTCCTAGAAACTCCTTACTTTCACATGCTGATACTCTGTCGGTCTGCGGGAACTTTTCACATCAACCCAAACTTGATTCAGACATCTGGCAAACAAAACATGTCTCTGTATAGTATCTATGAGGTGGCGCTTTGGCCCAGAGGCAATGTCTCTGTCATTGGTGTGGAACCCCAATGACCCCCTTGACCCCCTCCTGGGCAAGTTCGAATCCCGGTTAGGGCGGTTGGAACCTTCCAGTGGACTCACCACCCACAGGAAGGTTTGGTACGGTGCAATGTGATTTGGGTGGCGACTGCTACCCCCGCGACCCGGTAACGGATAAGCGGAATAAAATAAATTTATAGATCACTGTTTTAATGAGGCAATAACACAAGAATCATCTGCAAATATACTGTAGATAAAAAAAGCATTTGCCGTCAAACATACAGTAGAAAACACTAAACAAGGCTAACACTACAAAAACACTGAAAAATCACTGAAACATAAAGAACAAGCACCAATTTAATCATCAATTATTATCATTAATGGCACATGTTTACTGAATGTGAAATGTGCCATTAATTGCCCTTTTGCCCTCTCTACATTGCATGGCTTCACATCTGTTGCCTTTTCAATAAAAACAGAGACTTCAGTATTTCTGCTGTTTTCCATTTTTGCTTTTTAAAATGTGGTTGCTGTTGTTACAGAAATTGTGGTTCTTGAGTCAGGTGTGGCAGAAAAGAACATGAGTAAGGTGTGGAGTCGCTAGTCAGTGTGACCGATCGGATAAGGGAAAGTTTTTGAGTAGGATTAATTTTACTTTATGTTTTCAGTTGAGTCTAAATAAATAGAGGTAATTTGGAAACTAGCTCTGTATGAGGACAGTCAGGAGTGGCAGAAAAGAATGTGAGTGGTGGAGGACAGCTGTGAGCCTTTGCACTTTAGGGAAATACTTTTAATGTTTAAGAAATAGGCATTTGCTGCTGTTTGAACTTGAGTTGTAACTTTAGAAAGTATTTGTATGAAGTAGTAACTGAAATGTTAACCACAATGTCTACTATTGTACTTTGCAGTACTGTACTGTACCACACTGTATTTCAGTTCAGTTGAATGTAGATACACAACAAGGTTAATATGGTTTGATGTGTGCTGAGAAGAGATAGTGAATACTTTTAGATGAAGTATTTGGTGATTGGTGTAACGGTGAGAAAGCTTGGACTTGCCGTGTCATGGAAACAGGTTTCTTGTTCATTGTGTTTCACTTTTACCTTGCTCAAAGGCTCTTAGGCAGACAGTGTTAGTTGGAGTCTAGTTTGGAAACAGCAGTCTTTCAGTCCTTTAACTCCCCAGCCATTGTTCCAGCCCACAGGGTCTCTGGCCTCGGCACAGGATTATGGGGCCACAGCAAACAGCGGCCCCTGTCAGGTACAGCATCGACGTACATCTGCAACCTCAGTTACAAAAGAACAAAAAGAATCACAACTGCAGAGATACACACACACACACACACACACACACACACACACACAAGATTATTCACTATTGAATTAATAAGAAAATATAATGATCATGATTAATTAATTAATGTTCCTTTATACCGTATTTTCAGGACTATAAGTCACTCCAAAGTAGAAGTCACACCAGTCAAAAAAAATGCACAATGAAGAAGAAAAAAAACATATATGAGTCGCTTTGATGTTGCACCAGTGCCCTCAAGCGGCTGTCGGTGTGAACACATTGACGTGTAAATTTTCAGAGGTACAAGAGTAGCTGGTACAGGTACACAAGCCTAGAGTGCCCTCTAGCGGCTGTGAGAATAATAAATGTGAAATTAAAACTTTTCCATGACACAGCCCCCCCTAGTGAAAATATAAATTATGAGAAATTCTAGCATCAAAATAATATCTATGTATTTTTGTATGTGTTGAAATTCCAGTGTCTTCATTGAAACTTTGATAAAGGTGTTAATTGTATATTAATGTCTGATGTTTCAGAAAATGACAGAAGATGTGGAAAGAACTACATTGTCACCCGAAGTCCTCAAGGAGAGGAAGTTCTAAGGTGGACAGACGATCCTTCACCAAGAACTGGTGCAAACATCAGGTCCACGTGTCCGACAGTCTGTGAGTTTTCACTCTGTGACCTGCAGAACGTCGTGGAACACACACTCTTCAGCGTAATGTGAAATAAGAGGATATCAACCCTGCACACAGGGGGCACTCTAATAACCTGAGAGGTTGTCACGTCCTCACCTGAACTGTTAATATTTCACATGTACCAGTGCAATCACTTTGAGTCACACCAGCATATACAGTATGTCTCTTCACATTTTTATTGTGCTTCTGTTTAAATTAAATTTTTAAAGAGCCATATTGAAATAAACTTATTGAGAGTTTTTAACTTCTTCACATTTTTATTGTCTGTTTAAAATAAATTTTTAAAGAGCCATATTGAAATACTTTAAGTATTTCCTCCTGGTGGACCAATACTGTAGTAGTACTAGTTACCTCAATTTGTCTTTAGTGTGCTGTTTTTAATATGTAATTTAAATGCGTACTTGAGTGACGTTTTAAAAATGCTATCTAGCAGGATGTTCACACGTCATCTGATATCTGCTGCACATATACAATACTTGTACAGTACTGGACAATATGCAGTACCAGAACTCATGTTTAAATGTTCTGGAAATATCTGAAATTAATGTTATATACATTAATATTTGGGGGCTTTTATGTAAAACCTGACTGCAAAACCTGACTGTAATTTAGCTAACCATACGTAGCACTCTTAGAAAACAAAGAAAAACCTGTCATTTTGCACAATGAATCCTTCAAAGTTTAGAAAACCTGGCGTTAACCACAATCTACCACTAGTTGTCTCATGTGCACCAAAGGTTTTACATGCTGTAAAATTATATTTATGGGAAATACATTTTTGTAACACTTGACTAATAAAAATAAAACACATTCATCAACTATTATAAAATCGAAAGTGTGTAAGAATTAGATTTATTATTCACCCATGCTGTGTGTGATAATTAAGGTATTTATTCTTTTAATGTGACGAACATATAAAACAGTTCGATCCATGGTGACTCTTCTAATGTGGATCAAATAACCGTGTCTACCACAAGAGGGAGCCCAAGCCCAGTGGTGCTTGTTTGAGAACTACTGACATACAATCCCAGAACATCAGCTTAAACACCAACAACCAAGCCACTAAAATCTACTATTTTGACCCAGATCTGGTCCAATGGTTTTACTTCACTGTTTCATCTTCTGAGATCAGAACAGAAATGTGCATTGATTGACCTAATAATATGGCTAATTCACAACATTTAACCTTTTTTTTATGAGTTTTTAGAGTAAAAGAAAAACTAAAACAGCCCAAAACAAACACTTTTATACATACTCTATTCTATTAAATTATATTTATATATTTTACTTTATAATTGTATCATCACGTGTAAATTGTAAACAAACAAACAAAACAAACAAAAAAACACAAAACAGGACATACTGTTGTAAAGTTTATCCAGTATTTTATGTTTAATTATAAAAGTTTCACATTAGAAAAAAATTGACAGCTCACTCATAATCTCTGGTTCTTCAGGTCAAACTACAGCAAAATACAGACCAGGTCCACTTTTTTTCGTATGTGCCGTGTAGTGAGTTCAATTCAGCCAAACAGGAACAGAAATACAATAAAAACCGTCAGTTACGTTTCTTCTGCCGCGCCCCTAGCTCCTCTGAGGTCTCTGGGAAACACTGGAGTCCAATCAACATCCCTATGATCGAGAAACCTACAAAAACAAAGAGACG
The DNA here is from genome assembly GCF_000523025.1 of Cynoglossus semilaevis. Classification (NCBI taxonomy): domain Eukaryota; kingdom Metazoa; phylum Chordata; class Actinopteri; order Pleuronectiformes; family Cynoglossidae; genus Cynoglossus; species Cynoglossus semilaevis. Next base: position 5,624,945 of record NC_024307.1, on the reverse strand, counting down.
TATGAGGTTTGATTGACGCACAGACATATTTCAAACCAAAGTAAGTACTTACTGGCCACAATAAGAGGCGCCATCACCCCGATAGTTAAAGGTGCAGTTTTATAAATGAAGGCTTCAGACAAGAAGTGACCCAAGGCCAGCACGAACGTCCACAAGGTGATGTGATACAGCCTGGAGAAACAACAATAACAACAAGAAATAATTATTAATATTAATAAAGTATATACTGTACGCAGGAGGTGATGAGTTCTGCCTCACGTTCTGTTCTGGATGTCGATGGCACAGGCACAGCGAATGATGGACGACAGCAACGTCCAAATACCAAATGTCCGAGCTTGGAGTCCGTTCACTGAGGAAACAGGAAAGATGAATCAAGTTTTGTTGCTGCAGTCTTAAAGGCGTAGTCTCACAAATCAGTGCTGTAGTTCCCACTAGAGAATTAGCTTTTTCTCTGTCTACCTTATTCTTCCTATATGCCAGAAGTCTCAAACTCCTGGCCCTGGGGCTCCTCAGATGAGACGTCAAAACCGGCCCTGGGGCTCTTTATGGACGTCAAAACCTCTCATCTGGCCCGCAACTAGCAACTGCTTTATTTCGTCATTTGAAAACAAAAAAATAAATAAAAATGTGTACTCGCTGTTTAAAAAGTATTAATACACAATATTTATATAAAAGAAAAATTACTAAAAAATGTATTTTTTAAGAAATGGTGGTCTAGTTTAGAGGATTATTTTATTATATAAAATGATTATTATAATTATTATAACATCATGTGTGGTGTGTGCCCTGAATGTTTCGTAGTTTTGTGCAGCAGGTTGGGCGGAGCTACTCTGTAGTCTGACATCCTGATCTTCACACACCTGCAGCTCATCTCTTTGATTTCCAGCTTCTACTTCCTGCTGCCTTTGACCTGCTCTTCACCTCCATCTGCCTCAGCTCCATGTACGCCAGGCCGCGTCTGCTTCACTGTGCATTCGTCAGATGTCATCTTTATGAGTTAAGTATATAGTCACTCTTCCTCACCAAACTCTGGCATGCCTGTGTAGAGTTTCTCTGACAGAAAACTGTGATCTCTGAAACTCTGCACGGTGTTTCCCATGGCGATGACCGACACCATCACCAACCAGCTCCTCAACACGTTCAGAAAACGACGCATCCTTTCCGGTGGAGGCTCCTGTCAGAGGTCAAAAAGGTCAGGAGTTTTCTGTGCATTAATAGCTTTCAGGATTATATTCATATTACATTATAGTCGTATATATTCAAATTAATATTGCAATATAATTGCTAAGAAATAATTAATTAACAATAATGCTAAATATCCATATTAACAATAATCCTAAATATCCATATAGTAAAAAATATGTGAATGAGTGAGAGACAAACTGTAGGCAATTCAAGGAGCGAGTAGAAAAAAGGCCACACGTACGATACGCACGTAGTATACATACCATGTCATTTATACGTATCAATAATTAAATACTTGAAAACCTGCACACATTTGTTTATTAATAAAGTCCGTGACGTCACAGAACTAGCTCATTCAACCAGCAGCACCTCGGTAACTACGGTACTCAGTAATGACAGTTCTGTAGCAGGCTAACATTGCTGTAAAATGGGTCATACATCATTCATAAATGTACTTTGATAAAGTACACAGATAAAGGTACAAGTACTTACCCTTCGCTGTCCACCAGGCGAGAGAAAAACAGCACAACGCGACGTAAAAAGGACTATAGGACAACACAGTGGTGCGTTCTGAATGGTAAAATCGCACAACCTTAAACAAAAAAATTGGCCAATAGGAGAGGTCCATGGTGGCTCTATCGAGTCGAACCATTACTATGAGTGGTCATATGTAACCTAGAAACCCGCCTTCTTTTAGCTGTTGACCAATAGAAACGAGTATTTCTGTCACCTGTAGTGTTTAAGCTAGGGTTCACGTGAACAAAGAGTAGGTATGTAGCAAGATAGTTATGCCAGTAAAACTATGTGGTCGTCCCATTTTGGTTCCGTTTCAAATATTTCTTGTTATTCCAAATAAGATACATATTTAATTGTTTATATACACATATTTAAATTCATTTTTTGAACTACCTTATTTTAAGCGTCAACCCTTTACTTACTGAAACAATTTCAATCTGCGTTTTCATTCTGCGGTGTTTTTGCAGTGTTTTTCATTCCCTTGAGTTAGTTTATTATAATTATTAACTGAGTGAACGCTGTTGTAAAATGAAAATAGTGTTGTCCAGTAATGCGCATGCTCCCTGCTCTGTTGCTACTCAGTTGTTGTAGTAACCAGGAAGATTAGACGTGATGATCCAGTGTTCTGGTGTCGGCTAAGCTAGGTTTTAGCAGCCTCTTAAGAAAAGGACTGGTTCGTTTATTTATGATTTATATTTGATTTGCACTGTCGCAGCCATCACGTAGTCACCATTGAGCGTGCACTTAGCTAGCTAGCTTTGTTTGTAAATTAGAATACAAATGTTAAGGCTATTACACAGTTTGTGTGGATATAACTCCTAATGTTCTATTAGCGCAAAAGGTAAGACAACAAAGATAATTCCGCTGTTAACAGAGCCACGAAATAGCTAATTGTAAGTGCTTACTGTGAGACAGAGGCTCAGATATTACACACTAACAGTTATAACGTAGATATTGTGGCATTTTAACGGAATGATCTCAGATTAGCTTCGGTCGAGGTGTTTTTTTTTACTGTCTTCGATTGATTATATCAATCAATTAATTAATTTCATTTGATTCAAGGATTAAGATGCAATGTTTAAACCAAGGCTCCTAATCCCGAGAAGATTTGAACTTTACTGCAGCGAAGATGCCAGCAGTGATCCGGGATAAGGACGACGCTGAGACCTCCTCAGAGGAGGAGCAGGAGTAAGTACAAGTAGTCTGCAGTGGTTAATTAATTTATTTAGTTTTTTCTTTCTTTTTTTTTCATTTTACGGTGGAATAGCACAAAAGCTCTGTGGGAAATACACAAACACATCTTCCGGCTGAAATGACAGTAATTCTAAATTCTAAAGGGTTCGATTCCAGACTAGGTAACATGTCACCCCCATGTTGATGTCAGAACCTGTGGTGTAATTTGTAACCGAGAAAAATCGTAATCGATGGTGATCGAACACTGAAAAAGAACAACAAAAGAACAGAGCATTTACTTGAGCAGGATTTTTTTTTATTTTTAAAGACTGACTGAAAAATGAAATAACTTAGAAGAGAAAAAATGTATTTCCAGCTTATCTCTTCTGAAGCTTAGCGTCACAACAATACACACACATTTTATTGAAATAATTACCTTGTATACCAGTGATAAACAACTGGTGGCATGCAGGCCGAATCCAGCCCATCTAGCCGCTCAATCTGGCCCCCGACTGGATTCCAAAACAACCATCAAGTAATAACGTTGAACAAAAATGTGATTTCTATATCATTTTATTTGACCTTGGGGGTCGGACGCTCAAATACATTTGCATTTGCATTACTAAACTAATGCTAACTTTACACTGTTATGCTAGAAATGTTCCGTGGATTTTGGCGGGTTCATGTGTCTAAAACCTAAAGATACTTTGGTTTGTTTACAGACAGGATCCCAGTCAAAATAAGCAACTGAGAAACGAGAGCATTTTGTTTTAATTCACTTAACGTTTTTGTCATCATTAAAAAAGGTTTTGATTTGATCTGTGATTGATTAGTTGTCCCTTATACGCCCAGCCTTCATCTTTATTGATAAAATCAGTAAATATTGCGAGTGTGTAAACATATTCTTTTACTTCTTTTGGGAAAATTAATACAATATTGAATTTAATTGTTAAAAGTTAAAAATATTTTGTTACCACAGAATGAGTGTAATATTCGGATTATTAGCAGATCTTTTCCGTAAAATTTGCAATAATTCACCATCGTGTGTAACTCATTACTTTCAATGGGAATTGAGAGATTGACAATATGTAAATTCACCACCAGATGACGCTAAATCCCTAACTCCGTGTCTTTACACTCAGTGTGAAGATCAAGATCTCCACATCTTGACTTGACGGTTTTGTATCTCGACGGTTTTGTTGGAGATTTGTGTTGTTTTTATATCAAAGTGCAGCCGTCTGTCAACTCTTTACAGCCGATAGAAATCACATCCGCGGTTCAGCCTGACAAACCTGGACGGTGAAGCAAAGAGCGGTCGGTTGTTTACGTGCTTCCCTCCTCCCTTATCAAGAGCCGCTGTGCCTGATTGAGCTCCTCTCCCCTCACCGTGCTCCTGGTCTTATCTCGGCTTCAGCTGTGAGCAGGCTGAGTCAGGTTCTATCTGATGATCTGCACTTTTTTTTACAAGGTTGTAGTGTTAGTGCGTGGGTTTGTTATTGTCCAGCACCGCCTGATGTGTGTGTGTGGTTCTGTCCTTATCTGCCCGTCTCATATAAACACTGTGTCAGGAATTAAATTCCCTCCGCATTAGGTAAAGGAGCAGGAGTTCGAATCACCAGGGAATAAATGTCAAAGATAATGGGCAGAGAAAGGAGCCCTGGAGTTCATCTCTGTCACATGACTGGTGACTGCGAACGAGTCCGCTGTTTAGTCAACAGATAATTCTAGGGATCTCCGATAATATCGGACGACAATATTATCTGCCTGATATTAGCATAAAATGTAATCTGTAAGAATGTTAACGACTTTGTTATCGGATAATGAAAAAACAATAACGCGATACCTTGGGTTTAGCCAAATGATGTGTGCTGACGGCTGTATATTAAAATGTCACTAGATGGCAGCATTGCAGCTCATTTAAATTATCTCATACTCGTACAGTGGTTTGTACAGATAAATAAATAAATACTACCAGGCCTGTATCGGTAGCGGTTGATATTGGAATCGGAAATGAAGTGTTTGGACGATATCAGCATATAGGATATCGGCAAAAAGTTAATATCCGATATCCTTAGATAATTTAATCCCTAAGTGCTCCTGTCTAAATTGAAGATATCTCAAAAATCTTTCTTTCTCTGCTTATCTCCTTAAAGCCACCAGCCGTGCATCTCATGGAGTGGTGTGAGCAGGACCATCCCAGTTCTTATCTTCTTCCCCGAAGCTGTTGTTTCCAAAGAGGAGAATTTCTGCTCGGTCGGAGGTTTGTCAAAGCTGAGAGGAATAAAAAGAAAAAAAAAAGCCCAGGTAGATAACAAATAAATATTTTTAACGTTTCAAAATGTGTTTCGTTTGCTTAGAGAGATGCAACATGGCCTTCAAGATTGTTCGCACGGAGAGCCGCCTGGTACGAGGGATACTGAGCAACCATGGATTCCGTGAGGTGATTTGAAAACACACGCCAGGGGGAAAAAAATCAACACGGAATGAGCTTTTGGTTTAATTTCAATTCATCCTGACTCCTACTAACAAATCATCAGAGGCAGACAAGTATTGTTTACAGAGCCTTAAAGAGTCTTTATTACAAACAACCGCCTCTGCTGGAATGGATAAATGCTGAAAGTGTTAGAGTAAAACAGAACCAGAGAACGTGGAGAGGTGGAGGTCTGCGCCGAGAGGAGCAGAGGAATGAGAGACGGTCGAGAGAGAGTTAGAGAGTTAGAGAGAGAGAGAGATCATCATATCAAGTGACTGATTCATTTGTAGAAATAATTTGTTGAAATAATAATGAAGGCAGGGTCACACATGGTTCCCAAAGTGGGGTGCGGGGTTATGGCAGGGGTACGTATCAGGTCAAATGAATATGATTTCATTTTTTTTCATTGTGCCACTGTAGGAAAAGTGTTTTGTGTTTTATTTATTTATTTTTTATGATGTGTTTTAAATGAAGGTTGGTGGGCGTCTGAATCAATAGTTCTGTACGGGTTGACATTTGGGTGAGGGAGGGGGAGGGTTGACAGTAGTCCTGCCTATAAGAGGGGTGTCAAAGTAATGGTCTGGGAACCACTTGGTTCGATTCCCGCTCCTCCTGTGTTGAGTTCTCTCCATGTTTTTCTGTTGGTTTGTCCAAATACTGCGCCATCTTGGACCAGTCCAAAGTACACAAATACAAATGGAGTACGGGGTAAATTGGATTGACCCTAGGGTTGAGGGTGAGAGTGAGCGGTGATGGAGAAGTGAACTGTTCATGGTGTTCTCCACCCTCACCCAATTACTGCTGGGATTGGCTCCAGCTCCGCCCATGACCCTAAAAGGACTTAAACGGTAGAAGATGAATGAAAGTAACTGAGGCGATGACGATGGAAGTGGTTTGGAAACGAGCTGAGAAGAGAGGTTAATTTTGGACCAATTACACTGGCGATGAATCTTCCAGGGCAGCAGCAACAGGGGACGACCCCTGAGGAGACTCCTGGGTGTAGTTAGGAGGAGAGGAAGAAGAAAAACAATTTTTAGTACTTCTAATTCTGTTCCAGGTTTGAGTTCATGGTTGTGGTGACTTTTCAGGTTCACCCCAACAGTAACGACTTCAACCTCATGTGGACGGGGTCTCACCTCAAGCCTTACATCCTGCGCAGTCTTCACGACTTCCAGAAAGTCAACCACTTTCCCAGGTATGACGGAGTGTGTGAGTGTGTGTGAGTTATAAATATCTGCGCTCAGTCATTCAGAGTCCTCCAGTTCAGGCCCTGTGTTTGTTGGCCTCCACTGCAAAAAGCATTTAGTTTGGACTAGTGCCTCTGCTGAACACAAGATGAATCACCGCGTCACAGGTCGTTATTCCAGCACCCGGTGACTGTGGCGTTGAGTGTTTTCAACCGGAGGTTTCTTCCCTTTTCCAGGTCGTATGAATTGACCAGAAAAGACCGTCTCTATAAAAACATCCAGCGGATGCAGCAGACTTATGGCTTCAAAAACTTCCACATTGTTCCCCAGACCTTTGTGCTTCCCTCGGAGTACCAGGAGTTCTGCAGTAAGACGCCGCCCATCTACCGCTCCTTTAGATTTTTGTTCATTTTTACCACAGAGTATTTGCTTTTCAACATTTCTTTTTTTTTCCCGCCTCAATCTCAGATTGTTTTGCCAAAGACCGCGGCCCGTGGATCATAAAACCAGTAGCATCTTCACGGGGCCGAGGCATCTACTTGGTCAGCAACGTGAGTATCGTCGCGATTTTATGACTAATAATAACTTAAGATAACATAAGATAAAAGTAAAGTGGCTAACATATTGATCCTTCTTAACATCAACAAACTGCTGAATCGGCATAACGTTCCTAAGTGTTTGGACGATTTTTCAGTTTGTTTGTAAATAAGTTAAAAAGGAAAAAGAAATGAGAAAAAAACTTCTAGGTTTATAGAGAATCATTAACCATCACAAATGTTATATCAAACTATTTAAAATAGGGCTGTCAAGAGATTAATCACGTTTACTGATTAATCGCGATTAATATCTGCCTGATACTGAAAGAGAAATGGAGAAGTAGCAAAAACCGCAGCGACATCTTCCACATTGGTCAGACATTGAATATACTGTATTTACAGGTATATCAGTATATAGTGACAGTTCACTAAAATGAGAGCGAAATACATTTTGGAAAAACATGTCTGATTTCTCGCATCAATTTTAGTCAGAATTCATGCTCGTACCGTTTGAATTTGTATTAATTATTTGTAATATATTGATATTTTAATGTGTATTGTATTCTCTCTATATCTGTGTTATCTACTGTATATAAATAGTGGTTATCATATCTGCCTTACACTCACAAGGTACCGGGTTCTATGCCCAGGGGAACCACATAGTTAATGGCGCTTCTGTTGTGTTTTTAATTGATACAGGAAGTTCACGTTTTTTACATTATTTGAATATTATACGTTTAGTTACCTTCGAGAAAATGTCAGTTTTACATTTTATTACCTGCCTGCTATTATCTTTTTTAGATATTGACCAAAATTTTCAGGATTAGGATTTTTTTATTTCCATAAACGAGCAGTATCAGTTTTAAGGACGCTCCGGGATATGACATTTTTGCCGTTAGGATTCCCTACAGTCACTGACAAAGAGGAGAAGATGAGTAAAAAAAAAAGCAGTTTTTTTTTTCCGGTTATTTTCTTTGAAAACACGAGACAGTTGGAAAGAATAATCCACAGCCATTAAAGAGTGAGCTTCCTTTGGATGGTTCTTTTTTAGCACTGATTGGAAACTCGGGGAAACGGGAAACTCTCGGAGCAAACCTCTCCGAAGGTTTCCACGTGTTTTCTGTCTTGATTCACACGTAAGCACAGATTCACGTTAACGTGTGACCTGATGGAAGTTGAGTGTCTGCAGACGAACTTCACTGAAGCAGCGGACTGAGCAGATGTTGCTGCTGTGCATCTGTGGGAGAAAAAAAACAGAGAAAAAACAAACATCCATCATCATTATTTTCAGGCGTTAATTGGCTGTTAGGAGTAAACCGTAGCCCTTCAGTGTTTTTTGGAAGACCTCGACACAATCCCTACTGTTGGAAAACATGTGCACGGTTCTGACTTCTTCTTCTTGGGAATTTTTATGAAACAGTGGAAAGAATGTCGGAGTGATATTTGGAGAGAGAAAAAGAAATACGTCCTTTTTCTCCTTGGGTTTGGATTTTCTCTGAACTGCAGCCAGCGCTGAGGTTTCACTCCATCTCTCCCACGCCTCACTCTCCCATCTCTGCTCCCCTTCACCACCTGCAACACATTTCAACCCCATAAACGACCCATCTCCCACCACCCGGCAGATCGTGTTTTTTTACGCGCCGCTGTTATTTCAGCTTGACCTGCTGTGACCAATGACGAGGCTTCCCCCCCAACACTTCGCTCCTCTGGCGTTTTCTGGCTAAATTGAAATTCAACTCATCCTGTTTGTGACCATGTGCTGCTCTGTTCCGTTTACAGCCAAATCAGATTTCGATGGATGAAAACATCTTGGTTTCACGCTACATCAACAACCCACTCCTCATAGATGGTGAGTGGCTGCAGACGCAGCTCCTTCAAAGTCTTTTTGGCAAATAAGAACGAGGGGGTGAAAAAAAAAATCCAAATCATTTTGTTTTGTGTCCAGAGTTCAAGTTTGACGTGCGTTTGTACGTGTTGGTAACATCATACGATCCGCTCATCATCTACGTGTACGAGGAGGGCCTCGCGAGGTGAGTGGACTCGGCGTTTAAACGCATCGACCTGAAAATCTGCTCAAGATGTTTTTCCCTCATCCACTAATATAATCCATATTTATCCTGAACCTCATCTTGCAACATCTTACAAACACATTACAGACACACACACACACACACACACACACACACACACACCCAGTGCAGTGCAGAGACAGACCCAGTTCATCTCTGAGGAGTTCACAGGACACATTTTAGAAAAGTGACACAATAGATGATTTTCTATTAGAGACAGTTGCATCAAAATAAATCAATATTTTTCTCATCAACTCATGTCACGCTGCTTTCACGGACCCCGGGTTTCAACACCCGCAGCCTGTCGTCGGTTGTTACGTTGCCAGTGTTTTAGTTGAACTGCTGCAGGGCGTGTGATACACCCTGGTCTGAGAGGGTGAGGTTGGAGGGTGGGGGTGAGGGTGAGGTCTTTTTCACACTATTAAAACTGGCCAGAGCTGATGACAACAGCGCCTCCTTTACACTTTAAGCAACAACTGCAAATATTTTTAATTGACCGAAGAAGGATAAATCAAAAAGGACTTGGAAAAAATAAAAAATCTGCATTTTATTTATACTTGATTTATTATCATGGTGAAAAAATCCAGTTGTTTAAGATAGTGTGTTTTCTCAGTAATTTTGATCAATTTCTAGACATTTCATTTGACCCCATTGACTTCCAGTTTACCCCATGTGGGGTCGTGAAGTCCTGCGAGTGCTGTTTCCGTCAGAGAACTCTGTGTTCTTAGCACCAGGTCGTTTCTTGGCGTCGTCCAAGAACTTTAAATCCATGTTTCCTTCCAATGTTCTTTCAATTTGGGGGGAAAATTTCAATCAAAACCTGTCGCAAAGCTTCAATAATTTCAACAAGTGTTTGTTCCAGTTTCGGTCAGATTTCTTGACAAAGATACGATCAAACTTGTCAACGCTGTTGGAGAGTCCGGTTATTAAAATCAGACAGGAATCGAAACATATTAGAACTTTTTGGATGTCTAATCATATACTTTTTTAATTAATTATAATGCGATTAATGAACTGATCGCGATTAAAAATTTAATCGTTGCCCGCCACTAGGTGTTTTTTATGTAACTGTCAAAGATTTAACAACCTTTACCTTTAAAAATCTTTTAATTAAACTTTTTTTAGGGAGATCAGTATCTAACAACCTTTACCTTTAAAAATCAATTAAATTAATTAAACTTTTTTTAGGGAGATCAGGTAAAAAAAAATTCAAAACTGAATGAAGATCACACAAGTCTCAGGGAAGAAAAAATACATTTCAAACTAAGGTGAAACCAGATGATCATAAATGTGCTGTAGAAAAATAAGACATTACAAACAGAGAAAAAAGAAAATTCAATTTAAGGAAAGTATTTGTACTCTTCACTTACACGGTGCCTGATAATCAGGACTCCAAATGTCCTGAGGGATTTGAAATCTGTGAGCCTTATGGTGTTGTTGGACTGTGGTTCTCAGACCAGGGTGTGTTCAGCGTTTCACCTGTGTATCTGAGTGACGTCGTCCTCGCTGAGCAGGGACTGGTACTGTTTTTTCAACTTAATGTCTTGATTTATGGTGGTTGAGGAACCAGACTTGTGTCTGGAAGGTCGCAGGTTCGAATCCACCGGACGTTGTCCCCACAAACTGCTTGAGTTTGAGCAGGCCTCTGCTCACTAAGGTGATTGGTTAAAGCAGTACTTCTCAAATAGTGGGGCGGGCCCCCGAGGGAGGGCGCGGTGAAGTGCCGAGGGGGCGTGAGTGGCTTCCAATGGAATATGACACGCTGGACATAAGTGTACCACTTCTGTAATACTTGAATGATAACAAGCCTCCAGTCACTAGGTGGCAGCAACTCATACATTGGTTTGTACAGATAAAAATATTCATGTTATCAGGTTCTCAATAGTATTTCAATTGGTGGAGGTGAAAACATTTCTGTCCTCAAGAGGGAGCATGACAGAAAATAATTAAGAACCACCGGGTTGAAGGTAACGGTCACAATTCTTTAGTGTCACGATGACAAAAAACTTTCAGAAGTCGTTTGAAAATCATTTATAAATAAATAAGTTGACCCAGATAATCAGTCAAACGCAATTAATGTCACTTGCCACGTGACCAACGTTACTGGTCACAACATGGGTCAGTGGTAATGACTCACCAACGGCGGTGTTCCTCCGGTGTCCACAAGAGGGCGGCCTTAACATTCCGTGCCAACTCCTCCTCTCGCGGTAACTGCCTTTGAAACAAAGCCCTCTATTGTTTCAGCTGGAGAAGTTGCTCATCAAATGTTGCTGATTGTCTCGCTGTTCCAAGATGATATCCTGTGATAACCCCCGTGTGAATACAATACGTCCATTAATCTGACGCAGTAACTCGGGGCCCAGAGAGTGTTTTTCTAACGCAGGAACAGATTTAGCTTTTTCCGCAGACACTTGTAATTGGGGAGAGGTGAGATGATTTATCGGACTGCTGGCTCTCGTCCTCGCTCCGGTGATGTGGTATGCGCTGGAATCCCGGTGCCACCTCCCTGGCTCGATTATCACCTGGCAACAATAAATCATGGCCAAATCCTGAATATCACTTCTATCTCCTGACACTCCTCCAGGCTTGTGTTGGTATTCAGGTGCAGGGCCGGACGCCAAGGAATGCTCATTACTGCACATGTGGCATCCACCTCTGACTGCAACACACGCCGGGAGGTGATCGCTGTCAGAGTCGACTCGTTCGGCCGGGCGACAGCCTCATCGGTGCTGTCATTAGATATCAGACGAACATCTAATGCAGGGGTGCCCAACCCCTGGCCCGGGGACCGGTGCCGGTCCGTAGGTCCTTTGGTATGGGTCCGCAGTGGAACACAGTGAAAGAATGTACTCCAGTTTTACTGATTTACTTTATTCCAAAAAGAATCCAACAACAGGTCATTCAGACTCTATTATTTTGAAAATATAATGATCCTTCAACGATGGCCAACCAGTCCGTGGTACAAAAAAGGTTGGAGTCCACTGAGGTACTGGAACTGTTGGATCACACCCCAGAACTTTTTTTTTTTTCTTGTCTCGTTGCAGGTTCGCCACAGTAAAGTACGACCGCACCTCGAAGAGCATCAAGAACACGTTCATGCACCTCACCAACTACAGCCTGAACAAAAAGAGCAGCGACTATGTCAGGTGAGCCTCACCTCCGCCTCCACCGCCGCCGCTGTCGTCGACCACAGGGCCGACTGCGGCGCCCCCCGGTGACTCATCTGCTCATCCTGAGCCCAGTGTTTGAAGTGCTTTTTTTTTTTTTTCTCCTTTTCAGCTGCGATGACCCTGAAGTTGAGGATTATGGGAACAAGTGGAGCATGAGTGCAGTGTTGAGGTATTTGAGACAGGAAGGGAAGGACACCACATGTGAGTCAAAGTTTCACCTTCTCCTTATGGTTTTAATCTCCAGGCACAGATGATGGACGTGGAGTTGACTCTGTTCACTGCTCGTCCTCTTTCATCTCGCCGCCTTTTGTCTGTTTAGTAACCAAAACAAAACACAAAAATGCACATGACTTATTTGGAGCCTGATTGTTGGTTTCAGTGCTGATGAGGCAGGTGGAGGACCTCATCGTCAAAGCCCTGCTGAGTGCAGAGCTGCAAATCGCCACCGCCTGCAAGATGTTCGTCCCTCACAAGACAAACTGCTTTGGTAATTTATTTATACTTCTCTGCGGTGATTAGTCATTTACTGCGTACTGAATGAATAACTGATCGAGTGTTGAAGTAACTCAGGTCTCAAACCCAAATTACAGCATGTCAGGATGGATTACAGTCTAGAGCTGCACAAAAATAGAAAACAGAGTCCGGTGGAAATGTGTTTTTTCTATTGTACATTTACACACATCCAATCAGAAACGTAGAGGAAGTTAAGGACTGTTTTGGTGCAAGATTTGCCAAAAACTTTGACACATGATGTTAACAATGTTAACTAGAGGTCTTCGATATTAACTTTTTACCGATATCCTATGTGCCGAGATTAGCCAGACACTTGATTTCCGTTTCCGATATCAACCGTTACAGATACAGACCTGGTAGTATTTATTTATTTATCTCAGACCTGGTAGTATTTATCTGTACAAACCACTGTACAAGTATGAGATTAATTAAATGAACTGCAATGCTGCCATCTAGTGACTTTCACTTTCATATACAGCTGTTTATCCCCAACACTATTTTTAGGGCACACATCATTTGGCGAAACCCAGTTATCAGTTATCTGTTTTTTATTATTGGAGGAAAAACAAATTACGGTTCTTACATATATTACATAATATGCTAATATCGGGCCGATAATATTGGTCGGCCGATATATCTAATCAGGTCTAATCTAGTATAATCCAAACAATTTTCAATACAAACTGTGAGCATGGCTTGCAAGCTAGCATTTTACTATGACAGCAAAGGCATCACTGCCATTGACTGAATCGATCAGATTCAGACCACTCAGTGTAATAACTATATTATTATTATAATAATATTTAATTACCAAACTGTTTTGAACATGAGCAGTCCATATTGGGGAGTGAGCGAGGTTGCGGGTTCAAATCCGGCGAAATCCTGATTCCTAGGTTGAGTTGCTTCAGGAAGTGGCTTCCTGTCAATTAAATTAAATTAATTTGTGGCCCACACCGTGGTGATGAACATGAAAATTCCAAGAACTAACAGTAGGGGGTCAGAATACAACAGCCTGGGGCTTCAGGCTATGGTCTAAATCAGAGGCCTCTGATTCAAATGGAGTGGGGGGGGCATTGATGCCCCTACAATATACTGCCATCTAGTTGCAGGCTGCATGTGGGTGGTTTGTGGCCCAAAAGTGGCCCACGTGCCAGGTGTTTGTCAACCATGATCTAAAGTTTGCACTTTGGAATGTTCCGTTTGCTCAGTGGACCATAGGTAGAGATGTGAGTGAATGGATGTTTGTGTGTCTCTGTGGCCCTGGTGGTGGACTGGAGGACTGTCCATCCACACCACCCTCCGTCTGATGATTACTGGGATTAGCTCCAGCAACCGCCGACCCTGAAAATGACTAATCTGTAGGAGACGAATGAATGAAAAACAGACGGAGGAAAACTCCTCGCTCGTTTTCAGCGTCACAAAACGGTCGCTTCTTTTCCTCGCGGCGCAGGTTCAAACGCCCCCCGCCCCTTAGATTTCCGTTCAGCTTCAAATCAATGCAGTCTTCTTCATCCTGTCTGTGTCTGTGTGCAGGAGTTAGCCTCTCTGCCGGTCTGAGTCAGGCAAACCTGAAAACGGCGACTGCTTTCTTGGCTGCTGCTCCCTGGTGGTGGGTTTGCGTGAAGTCCATTATCCGTGTTAGTCTTGGCCCTGATGGTTTCGCTCCTTGTCTGTGTCTCTCAGTGAGAGTTGGACTTCGATGGTGAGCTTTCTGGTCGAACCCTCCCCTCTCTCCCCTCTCTCTCCCCCCTCGGCAACCGCTGTCTCTTTCTCACTTTCTTTTATTTATTTTTTTCCCTCTCTCGCCGGGTCTGTTTGTTTATAACTCGCCCACTGTTGCTCACCCTCTGTCTCACCCGCTCCTCGTCAGATGTTGGGAAAATAAAGGGGTTTGCAGTTGTGACAGGCTCCTGTAGACATAATACCCCCCCCACCCCCTCCTCTCCCCCAACCAATCTACTG
>NC_024307.1:5586258-5610125 GCF_000523025.1 Cynoglossus semilaevis | reverse complement strand
GGCGGCACATGGACCCCCCCCCCCCTCAGGCTTCCTCCTGTTGAGAGATGCTATCTGTAATTGAGCATCAGTGTTACGTTGACAAACCACATGAACACAGGGTTGGAGTGTTGACCTGCTGGTATTTACAGGGAACTGTGGCTCAACCTGGGTCTCACAGCTCCGCAGGGATGTGAACATGCAGCCAGCTGAAATATCTGTGGTGTAACAGCGGTGGGGGAGGGGGGGGGGGGTCGAGGGGGGAGTGGAGAGCCACATGAATGTGTGAGTGTGTCTGGGTCCCTCACTCAGATCGACAAACACCGTGTTTTTAACGGTTTAGCCTTTAGCATGTCGTGACACGTTAGCGAAATGAATCACTGATGTAAAGCGATAGTGATTGTTCCCAAACTCTGCGGTCATTGGACTGTGAAGCTGTCAATCAATATCTGTTGTTTATCTGATGCTTAGTCATCATTTACAATCCCTCCTCTGCTGTTTAGGGTCTTTAATATTAGGGTGGGATTCATCAACTCCTGGAGCAGCAACAGTGAATATGAAAACATTATACGATAATGGTCAATAACAATACAGAAAAGCTGAATCAGAATTTCTTTTTACCAAACATTGAGGATTTTTTCCCCCTACATTTGTCATGAAATTAGGATTATTTGCTAAAATGAAATAATTCAGATTTTTTTTTCCCTGCATTTCAAAAAAATACCACACACCAAGGCAGCTGGTTTTCGGTTTTTCTCCAGCAGTGTACGATTACAGTGGTGGTTCATTTCCAATGGCTTTAATCCTATAACAGGATCGAAGTTCAGTTAAAAAAATATTTAACAATCTGTCCAATAACTGAACACTGTCCACTCATGTGTTCAGATACAGTAGGACTCTCCAACTACGTTTGTTGGAGGACCAGATTTGTTTTTGGCACCTTGAGGCTCCAGACACTTTCGTAAAATGAATTTTCTTTTTTTTTTTTCAAATTGAGTCATTAATGGTGGGGATTACTGAGTGTTATTAAGGCCTCTTTTTTTTTTTTTTTTTTTTCCAGTTTAACAGTTGGGGACCACATGATAGTTTCTCTTTGATCATCACAATCTTGTAATTGGGCTGGATTAGTTCCTTTTGCGGGCCGGTTCTGGACCGTGGGCCGCCAGTTGGTGATGGTCAACATACAGTGTTTGTCACATTTACTGCACGTTGATCGACTGTATGGTCCACATCATCATTATCATTGCTACAGAGTGACAGTCGTATCAGTTTGCTGTTGAGTTCAGTGTCATCTCTTTGTCTTCAGACGCCCAGAGCACGTTCAATACAGCAGTTACAGTGTGTGTGTGTGTGTATGTGTGTGTGTGTGTGTGTGTGTGTGTGTGTGTGTGTGTGTGTGTGTGTGTGTGTGTGTGTGTGTAAAGGGTTAGGTTTCTCCAGTTAGTTCCTGACACTTGCACAGAACCACCCTCACCCACTCTGTCACTGTGTGATCATGTTGCCTGAGCACGGACTGGGTAACAGGGACACAGAGAACATGTAGGAACCAGTGTAACGCAAGGGCTTCACACACACACACACACACACACACACACACACACACAAGTTCACACCTTCGAGGAGTCCACACGAGTGTGTCTGTGGGTTTTTACTTGTCTGTGCATAACCGGCGGTATTTTGATTTGTCTTTGCTGTTCGTGAGGGATGGAGAATAGACCACAGATATCCTGCGAAGGAGTCGCTTTAATTATGACCACAGCGAGGAAAGAGAGAGCGAGAGAAAATAAAAAAACAGTAAGAGCCCCCTGACCTTGTACCACTGTTTGTCTGCCCAGATGATGAAGCCCAGTGGGCCGTAACTGGCCTACGGGCCGTAGTTTGCCCAGGTTTGATCTGGTGCATAAAAACATCAGAAGAGTTTGACCTAAAGGTCAAAAAGTCCCCAAAAAACCCCAACCATTTTTGGTTTCTATTTACTCACAATTTCTCTACTCACTGTGAACATTTGACCTGTTTAGTTGAACTAAATGCTGACATTCACAGGAATTAAAGAAAGACACAAAGATGTTCTTTGGAGTTTGGAATCTCTCATTGTTAGCCACCTAGTGGACGACTATTTACTGTAATTATTCTACTTGACACTGTTGCAAATATGAACCAAGGTGATGTGTTTGAGGTTAAAAAAAATTCAGACCAATTAAAAATTTGTCAATTTCCCGCAACAAAAACAATTTTAAACAAATATTCAGATTTTCTTTTTCCTGATTGTCCTCATCACGTCACGCAGCTTTATCCTTCTTAAAGTTGTTAGCTTGGGGAAGTTAAGGCTTGTTGTACCTTGTTTTTTTACATCACAGGCCTGAACAGCTGTGTGTTCAGTAAAGTGTGAATGCATGTGTGTTGAACAGGCTGATAAAAGCCACCATTGTTCAAAGGTTTTACACGGACTTACACGGCGCAGCACCGTAAAGCACATTATAATCTTAATTTACTGCCATTTTAACGTGTATTAATGGCTTTAATACGTTGTTTATTGTTTTCCAAATGGAGTTTTTTCCTCTGTGTATATTAACCTGTAACTAACTGGTTTTATCACTGCATTAAGTCCTAATTCGATGTGTAGTGTAAGTACCTATAAATAATAATAAGCCAATGTTTCTACCCCTTTTTTAATGCTAGCAAGTACAAGAATATTTAAAAATCTACATATTTAACAAAATATAAGTTTAGAAAACATCGTGAACATGAGGTGTCAGTGCTTTTTCTTTTCTGGTTTCAAAATGTAACAAGCGGGCCGGAATTAACTCCCTAGCGGTCCGGTTTTGGCCCGCGTACCGTATGTTTGACACCCCCTGTTCTAGGGAATACTTGATGCTTCACAGTGTCCTTACAGCTGTGTGTGTGGAGAAAATGCCACCCATGCAGCTTCTCACCGCCGCTGTGTGATTAATGGACAGTCTTTTCTGCTGAGGGATGCTGATTACAAGATGTTTTGACTGAGATCTGATTGGCCGAGCCAAGGGCCTATTTTATTACACACAAAACATTCCACTTACTGGTCCTGTGTTCCACTCAATGTCCCTCATTAAGTGCTGAGTGTGGTTGGATCCCCTGTCTATGAACCTCCTCTCCCTGTTTTACATTTATCAGATTCGCCCACGCGTGCGTTTTTTTTTTTTTTTTTTTTTTTTTTGCATGTTCTCAGGGTCCGCAAGTTTAGATTGTTCACTGTGTTGGTTTAATTTCTCATCCCCTCACAGAGATTGTCTTGATTGTGCCAGTGCACTCCCTGAACAGCTGAGAAACAGATCAGCAGAAATCATTTATCTCCGAGTGATGCAAGACTAATTCAATTGTCTAAGGAGAAAACACACATGAAGGGAGCGCTCCACGCTGCTCTCGTCTCGCTCTCACGGGCCAACAGGCTGCACGGCCAGGGTGGGGAGATGATTGTTTTTGGGCGTATTTGTCTCTTGTGGTGTTGTTTTCAGCAGCGCCCATCCAATGATTTCTTCTTTTTTTTTTTTCTTCTTCTTCTTCATCATCCCTGTTCTCCGTCACTGTTTCTCCCCCTCCCTCTTTAATGGCTGTGATGTGGATGCTCGCCGTCTCCCCTCTGCTTGTCTGTGAGGCTTGTTGTGGTCTCTCTGTGGTCACTTTTAACAGCGCCCCCCCGCCCGGCAGCGGTCGAGCCGCAGAACAAACTTGTCTAGCGGCGAGTGGCTCTGCGTGTTTGTGGGGCCGCAGCGGCGTCTGCTGCTAATTGGAGGGAAAATGCTCGGCTCATGGAGACTGCATGTCGGGGGTTTGGTGAGCTGCTGTGACACCTCCCTCCACATTTTCCCATGTTGTTGTGGTGCCACTGGTGAGGCGCTGCAGGCTCCGGGCCACGTCTTCTACTGCAGTGTTACCCACGTCTGATACACAATGTTTTATGGCACAGACTCCGTGGTGTGTGTGTGTGTGTGTGTGTGTTTTTATATAGAAGTGGATGTAACTTTAATACATGTGGAACAGACACAGCCCAACCCTCCCTTATAAATTAAATTAAATATGACAGGCTGTTTGTGTTGCAGGTTCTAACCCGGGACAAACGTTCTGAGGTTCCCTGTTGAAATCCCTGATAATAAACCCCCGATCCTTCAAGGCAAAAATGAGTCTATGTTTGCAGATGTGTAAGGTTTAAATATCAGCTGTTTTTTTTTTTTGTTTGTTTGTTTAAAGATACTGGGAATTCTATTAGTAAAACAGATTATTATTTTTGTATCATGTTTTATAGTAGTAAAGCAGATTATTATTTTTGTATCATGTTTTAACATTACCTACAACAAACAAAATGAAACAGCTTTTTTATAGTAATGGTTTATTAATACTATGAATTAAAAATATGCAGTATTTTTAGGGTTAATGTAATCATATTAAGAGGTCTAGTTTAGTTGTCTGTAAAGTTACCCTAAATTACTCATTACTTTACTTATATCATGCAGTACCTAGCCTTTGAATACTCTACAACGTCATATGAATTTCACGAACCCACACCCACAAAAGTTTTTTCCTGTTGAAATTGGTAAAAAGGCCAGCATATCCCTAAGCTAGCCAAATGCTAATGCTTACATTTTTGCAAAAGATATTATTAAAGACCACACCCACAAAAGCTTTTTCCTGTTGAAATTGGTAAAAAGGCCAGCATATCCCTAAGCTAGCCAAATGCTAATGCTTACATTTTTGCAAAAGATATTATTAAAGACATGTAATTTAACCACAGCTAAAAATCTGCCAAAAAGCTAATCCACATAAAACACTTATTTGGCAATAATTTCGCAACTTAGCCAGCTGCGAAAAATATTAGCAAAGGTAAGCTAACGGTGACAGTACGTCTAAGGCTGTGTTTAGTTAACAACAAATTTCACTCTATTATTAGTTAATTGTAAAAATAAATGATCAAGCGCTAGTTTTTCACGCCCCACCCCCTGACCCACACCCCCACAGATTGAAATACTACTGAGAACCTGATAACATGTATATTTTTATCTGTACAAACCACTGTATGAGTTGCTGCCACCTAGTGACTGGAGGCTTGTTATCAATCTAGCATTACAGCAGTGGTTACACTGATGTCCAACGTGTCATATTCCATTGAAAGTCCCTCACTGGCACCTCATTGTGCCCCCCCTCACCCCCCCTCCCCGTCACCAGGTTTATATTTTCTGAAGAAGAACTCGATCATGAATTTGTAATTTAAAATCACATTTAGAGGAAAACAGATCAATGTAAAGACAGTCAATCCAAACTATTATATTATTATATTTACACAGACCACAGTTTTGATTGATTGGTCAACACATTGTCCCACAGTCGTTGGTTTAAGTCGTGTACCACGTCAGGTCGCCACCGCGGTGCTACGTGGAGCCATTGTGTGCTGTCAGGTTGGCTTATGTGTGCTTAACACTGGCATTGACCTGGGATGCTAGTACAAACAATTGTGGTGAGGCAGCTTTGAAACTCCCAAGCCCCCCCACTCTACCCCCCACCCCCCCCCCCCCACTGTTCCTTTGAACGCTCCCTTGCAGGGTTTTCCCCTTCTCCAGAGGGTCGCTGGCTGACACTCCCCAGAGTCACGTTCTGGGGGCATTCTCAGGGCACAATGAAGTATTACAGTAGAGTACACTGAGACATAAAACAGTTGTGGGAGGGAACACCATCTACTGAGGCAATTAGTTTATTTATAGAGTATTTTACGAGGACTTTGATGAACAGAAACTGTTTTTGAACATGGAAGCTTTACATTGTTTTTGCTTTTCATTACGGAGACAGAATCACTGCCCAAAACCAAAGACCAAACTTTTTTTTTTTTTTTTTAGGAACATCCTGGCCCAGGGGTGTCAAACATATGGCCTGTGGGCCAAAACCGCCTCGCAAGGGGATCAAATTCTGCTCGCTTGATGAATTTTAAAATTGAAAAAAATGCACGAACACGTGTTTGTGATTTTTGTCAAATTATATTTCATTAAATTTGAATATTTTCTAATATAATTGTAAAGTCGTCCCTCACTGTACCTCCACCGTATCGTTGTCAGTGCATCGAAGGTTTTTAATATTTTAAATTTATTCTTGTATTGTTGATTTTTTTTTTGCTCTTTCACGGATTTTTGTGTATAACTTTTTTAAAATTTCAAATATTTTCATTATATTTGTGATAAAATTAGCATTTTCTAGCTTAAGAAGAAAAAAACAGTTAAAAAAGTAAAAAAAATAATTTTTGTAACATACATACAGGGTATTGCAAGAATGAACCTGTATGTACAGGTAAACAAGATTTGTGAATTTTTTTGCTGTATTTCACGCCCTACGATGCCTCCTAAAGGGTTCGTAAAGGGTTAATATATGTAAATAATATAAAAACGGTCTCTGAACTTAACCCTTGTAATAGACGAGGCACCACTGTACCTACTTATTTGCAGGAAAACAAGGGTGGGTGGGGGCATGGACTTATTGTTAATAATAGGTAATTATGATGTATTATTGTACTGGTGCGGCCCACTCGACTAATCAGGCTGTATGTGGCCCCTGTCTTAACCCGAGCCCAGATGTGAGGGTCTCGTGGTACGGACCGAACTCTGCTACGTCTGTCGTTTCTCAAATTCTCAATGTGTCGTTGGTTTAGATCAGCGTTTCCCAACCTTTTTTCTATTATTATACCAACTGGCCACTACCAGGCAGTCATCGCTCCCTGTCCTTGGTCCCAGCTCCTGGGTTAGCAAATTCCAGAGAGATAAATGGTGGTCATTCAGAGTCTACCCCCTCCTGTTTGTATATCTGTGAAGCCCACAGATATTGACTGTGGTTAAGAAAGATGAAAACTGCAGTAGCTGTAGAACAAAACTCAGAACAAAGAAAAGCCATCAGATACAACTGGGACTCGAGCCTATGATCCACTTCCTCTAGGCCCTTCACGGTCCTCACCACCGTATCATGCTGTGGCCACACTCCTCAACATCAGCATTGACACACCTCCATGTTTCACCGTGGGTAAAGTGTTCTTTGAGTGACAAGACTCTCCATCTTGTTGCCAGGAACGAGTGTGTATGTGAGTTGTAAGAGTTCTAGTTGTGTCTCTTCTGACCAAACAATGTCCTTTTGGTTTAGGCTTAGTCATTTATTAGTGTCTTGGCAGCAGCTCCGGGGTCTTTAGACACATCTGGTAGTAGTTTTCCTTCTGGAGTTGTTAGAAATCCTGTGTTTTCTTCTTCTCCTGTGCCGTATCTTTGAACGTAGTGATGTTTGTGAATACGGCTGTGATTTGATGCTTAGAAAGGTGTTGGAGATCAACACGTCATCGTAATTTCCCGGCGACAATTTGACGATCTTTACACTGAACGTCTTCAACCAGCTTCTCGTTAATATACAGCGACAGTATGTAGACTTCCCAGCATTCCCTGCCACGAGAAAATCACCGACTGTACGTAGTGAAGTACTCACAGCCGCTCTTTGCGTTTGATCAAGCCTCCTGCATAAGCAAATTCGTGACAGATGAGACGTGTGTGTACTTAGTCAATGCAATCGAGCCGATCCCTCGGTAGCAGCTGTGGTTTAACGTCTCTTTCTTGAGTGATTGGGTATATAACATGCGTGTAATGAGTAGCAGAAAGACGCGTGTGGCGACGCCAAGTGCCACATGTAATGGGGCCGCGATAAACCCTTGGAAACACTGGTGACTCCGATACCCTTCATCCTTTATTTTCTCTGATCGGATCAGAGGGGTCTCTAATTGTGCCGACTTCTCCCGTCTGACTCTGATCCGTTTGTGTTTTCCCTCCGCAGAGCTGTATGGTTTCGATGTGCTCATCGACTCCAACCTCAAACCCTGGTTGCTGGAGGTGAATCTGTCTCCCTCTCTGGCCTGGTGAGTGACACACTCATTCATGTCATTAGCAAGTCTGTTGTTTTTTTGTTTTTTTGGGGGGGGGTTGACAACTGAACGACTGATCGGGAAAAACAAAACTTTCCGTGGATGTGTGAAGGAACAAGTTTGGAGATTAAAGAAACAAGAATGACTTTATTGATCTCGCATGATAAGGGTGTGTGTCAACAGTCTACCCTTGGCGCTGGTTTACATTCTCCGAGTGCCTTCTCCAGTTTCATTTGTTGTTTTTAAAGAATCCTTTAACGAAAGCACGTCTCCCCACTGTAAACAAACGCCTTTCCCTTAAATGTGCGAGAGAATCATTAAAAGCGAAGCCTCGCCGAGGTAAACGGCACCCACGCTTAGCTGCTGAAAGTAATCCGTCATGCTACAGGGTTTCGCCAAAAATGTTGTTTCATCTACAGAAGAATGAGCGGTTTATAAAATAAAAAGTGTATCCCCTTACAAGGGTTGGCCGCTTTTTTTTTTTGGTTTCACGCAGTGCATGTGTGTGTGAGTTTGTAATTTTTTTGTGTTTAGATCTTTGTTTAATTTTTGACGTGCCCTTATTTACAGTGATACACCCTTGGATCTGAAGATAAAGGCCAGCATGATTGCAGACATGTTTTCGCTTGTGGGTGAGTGCGTGCTTAAACAATAACCTAATACAGCTTCCCTTTGGTTGGACAGGGATGGCATTTCAAAGCCATGTGATTTGCATGAGGCTGGTGCCTACAGCCAGCGTGTTTTTTTTTTCTTTCACAAATGAAATGCTGGCAAAAACAAAGTGCATCCACGATGATACGTGAGGAACATTGTGTATTTATGGAGCGTTACACAATTACCGTGAAATAGAAACAGATTTGGTAAATGAAGCACATTAAACCTCATAAAAGAAACATAAAAGGAAAAGAATCAACCGACTGTAACGGGAAGAGCCTGCAGAGAACGTATGAAGAGGATTTTATAGGTTTTATTATTTATATAGAATGTTGTAAGACACTGTAAACTCAAATGTAAACAACTATAGACCAGGGGTCTCCTACTATATTTGACCAAGGGCCAGAATCTTTCTGGACAGACACCTTGAGGATCGGACACTGAAATAAGATTAAATAAAAATCAAATTTTCTTGAATAATTATAAATTATAAATGCTGGTGATTATTAGTTATAATATTTATTATAAATTTGTTGTTTTTTTCAGCTGCTTTAATATTAAGGAATGAAGTCAATTCTGGGGTCAGATTTGGTGGGCCGGAGTCAGCCCTCGGGCCACCAGTTGATAATCACTGGATTACAGTGAATGGAGTATTTAAGAACAGTAGAGAAGATGATGCAAAAAAACAACAACAAAAAAACACATTTAGCTTCTCTGTTCATTTATTAACAACTTCCTTTATTGTTTTCTAAACTGTACTGAACCAAAAAAAATAAGTTGAAAAATTACATCCAAGGTCGACAAAGAAAAATCTAAAGTTTGTAACCTGTTAACGTGTAATAACGAGGTCTGGTGACTATTTTATCCAAATTTTAAAAATAAAGTTTCAACCACTTAGTTAAGAAATAGAGAGGCTCTGTAATGGTTTGGGGCTGCGTTTCAGCCTCCACAAACAAAAATCTAAAGTTTGTAACCTCTTAACGTGTAATGACGAGGTCTGGTGGCTATTTTATCCAAATTTAAAAAAATAAAGTTTCAACCACTTAGTTAAGAAATAGAGAGGCTCTGTAATGGTTTGGGGCTGCGTTTCAGCCAGCCAAGCAGCACCAAACACTGCAGCACAAATGCTATAAAAATATCGAGCGAATCAATGATTCCCAGATATCAAAAAAGTTTAAAATTCTCTGGATAAAACGTAAAAAGAGAGCAAATCAAAGACAATATGAAGTACAATAAAAATACACGTTGTACTCATAAAATGTGAATGTAAATGACAGTATATTTTCATCACACTCCTCAAAGTGGTTTTCCTTCTTTCCATACAGACGGAGACAGTTGTCTATTGTTAAACGCCTAATGTTTTCCCACATTCCACTTGTTGAGTTTGAACAAAGTGCCAAAAAGAGGTGTATGGTCTCATAATGGGAGCTGCGGTGTTGAGAGAATGAACCACAGTCTCTGTTAATTAAATTTTTAAATGACGTGCAGACAAAATTGTCAACAGAGGGTTTTTGTTGCTCTGCCGTCATCACGCTCGTTTGAAGAAACTGGACCCTGCATGTCAGAGAAGGCAGAAAAAAAAAAAAAAGTCTTCCCCGAGGCTGGGATGACTCTCAGAGAGAACAGACTTGGCAGCGCGGCACGTCTACCTTTGGCCTCTTCCCTTTTTTTAATTATTGCATTGTCATGTGCTGGAGAAACTCTACATGCAACCACTGTGTCCTGGATGAGGCCTGTTGTCGGTTTAAATCCCTCCCTGACTGTGCTGTGTTTTGCAAACAGCCCAAATTCCCTGACTCCACAGGTGCTGCTTGAAGTGCTCGCTGTTCCCCAGGGAAATGATAAATGCAAAGCACACATTCTGATCTGTTTATACCCGTCTGTATACGTACACAGACTGTGACAAAGATGATTAATCTTCTTCATCTCCTTCATAATAAATGTTATTGTTAAACTGGTGATGGACAGTAATTAGAGACAAGACGTCTACTGTACACTGGATTATGACAGATTATGACAGATTATGGGTTTTTACTCTCACCATGAGGATCGGTGATTTCTTAAAGAAAAACTCACTGTTCTACTCACTGACCTGTAGGTTCTACCCGTGAGTAGCTTTCAGGTGTGGCCTACTGTGGATCCTGATCTTCAGAATATTATCCAGATCAGATTTGAAGATTTAAAAAACCAAACCTTCGTGACCAAAGTCAATAGACATTATTTGTAAACTCCTGGGAAACATGATGCGAGACGACCCAAAAAAAAAATCTCTTGTGACCCACCTGAGGATCGCAACCCAGTCTTTGGGAAACAATGATCTAGCCCACATGTGCCAAATCCTGGCTCGGGGCCCAAATCTGGCCCGCGGTGTAATTATATTTGGCCCGCATAACCATATCAAATGTGTACTAGAGTCGGCCCGCCAGTATCTGGAGAGAAGGGAAAACATGAACAATTGGCATCAAATTTTTCAATAAATATTAAGTTTGGCCCGCATCTTCCTCCCAGTTTTTAATTGTGGCCCACTGTGAATTAGAGTTTGACACCCTGGTCTAGTCCAATCAAAACAATTGATCCTACATTAACCTACATGTGATTCAGCAGAAGTTCACCAAATATACATAGTCTTAGACCAGCGGTCCTTAACCTTTTTTGTACCAAGGACCTGTCACCTGGTATCAGCCGTTACTGTGTGGTTACAGTGATACCTTCCATCGTTGAAGGATCAGTATATTTTCAAAATAAAACATCTTTTAAACTTTCTTCTGTCTGAATGACCTTTCATTTTGAAACATTGACAGAATATCTTTGAATGAAAAAGAAATTAAAAGTAATTTAGTCAAACTGAGATGTACATTTTTTCACTGTGCGGCCCAGCACCAAAGGACTTACGGACCGGCAGCGGTCCCCGGACCAAGGGTTGGTGACCCCTGTCTTACATGATTAGTGATGTATCGTATCATATCGTGAGTTAAATGTATAGCTACATCCCTACAGGTGTTTCCTGGCGAATAGTATTTCTTGTTTGAAATTCTGAGCCTTGTGACCAGTTGGTGGCGCTATAAGAAGTGGATCAAATGTCATATTTGGCCACATGGTACATTGTTACCATGTATCTCTGGGCCCAGACTGATGATATTAAAGACACGAGCGATTACGACTGTGTATGTGCTCATGCCCACATTTGTTTTGCCACAGTCAGAGGCCACGCTTAGGCTTCACCCTCACCCTCCCCCTCACCTCCCTCTCCCCCTCCTCGCCTCCCCCTCCTCGCCTCCCTCTCCTCCCCCCTCCAGCTCAGATAATGAATGAGCAGAATCATAAATTGCCAGTTATCTTTGGACAGAGACGTTTCCGAGGGCCTGGGGAAAATAAGCAGTGGCGTGTTGAACACGGTACGCCTATTATGTACCAAATAAACTATGTCGCCGTTGGCTGATAACACTTGGGTCGCAGCCCAGTGCGCTGAATAATGACAACATTCCATTAGCATTTCTTCCCCTGCCTGTGCACCGCTGTCAGGTCTGTGTCACCCATGTTGGTGGTAATTGCCGCGTCGGGGCAGGAGCACGGTTCTAACCTGCTCTAACTGCTCGGATAAAAGAGAACAAACAGCCGTCGGCTCCCGGCTGTCAGAAAAAACCTCTTCCACAAAGTACGACTGCACAATACAACGATCAGTGTAAAGTATCTCTGACACATTTGACTCATTAACTTTGTCAAAAAGACTTTCAAAGTTAGCGTAGCCTCCAGCCCAGAGAACAGTTACTCTGAGTCGTTTTAACAGATAAGCCCCTCCCCTTGAGGATTGAATGTTTTCACGCCCCCCCGACCCACAACCCTGCAAATTTAAATACAACTTAGAACCTGATAACATGTATATTTTTATCTGTACAAACCACTGTATGAGGTGCTGCCACCTAGTGACTGGAGGCTTGTTATTATTCAAGCATTACAGCTTCCATTGGAAGCCCCTCACACCCTCCCTTGCACCTCACTGCGCCCCCCCCAGGGGGGCCCGCCCCACTATTTGAGAAGTACCGGCCTAGCCTGACCTATTCTCCTTTACCATGTACTATTTCCTGTGACACTACTCCACTGTATGTGCAATCATTTCCACTGTTTTACTGAGCCAGGTTAGCCAGGTTAGCCAGGTTAGCCAGGTTAGCTTAACTCTTTTCAGCTTTTTCCACTCCTGATGCTAAGCTACGCCGCTGCAGTCGTACATGTAAAAGTCAGAGTGATGTGGAGCGGCTGCCAACTCTCAGCAGTGAAGTGACTCAGTCAGAATGTTGGAGCGTTCCTTCCAGCAGGGAACCAAGTCATTGGTCCACTTCAAGTCCAATCAAGTCAGGTTTTATTGATATAGAAAGTGTCATACACAGGGCAACACGCTGTGGCTGATGTTAAACTAAAGTCGTTACACGAGTTTAACTTAAGTTTGTAAAAGTGAGATTTCTTTCATTTTCTGTTATATATCAAATGCGAACTTGTGCCTTTTTGAAGTCGTTATATTGAGGCTGAATTATTCTTTTTAGGACAGTGCATCCCAAACTTTTTCTGCAGCGCCACCTGTTTGTAGATAGGACTAACATCACCCCCTCACACACGTCAACATATACACAGCTTTAGCTTCAAAACTCCAGTGACTTCATTCCTAACAATTTATTTGAGAATTTATTTCTTATTCCTATTCTCCCAAAACTGGAAATAAAATTACAAAGCAGTGATTTTTTCCCCGTTCTAGAATGAATAATCATTTTAAAAAATGTATCAATATAATTTCTACGTACTTGTGAACAAACTCTGTGACCCCCAAAGGGGCCCCTACCCCTTACTTTGGGAGCTATTGTTTTGAAAATGATGCATAAATTTGGTCTTTTGGTGTTGATACATTTCAATTTTTTTTTCTGTGTCTGTGCAGGGTTTGTGTGTCAGGACCCACTGTCAAAGCAGCCTCGCTCTGACCGGGTCACTCAGGACTCCGGCCTCAAACACTCGGCAGCAGCTAGAACACAGGTACTGGGACGACACACCGAAGCTAAGATTTAGACAAATAGTTTTTGCTAAGTGAGGTTAGAGCCATCCATAGGTCCAAGTTGGCTGGGAAACGTTCAAAGTTAAAGATCCACAGGTCCAAGTTGGCTGGGAAACGTTCAAAGTTTCAGGCAAAAACGAGTGGCTAATAAGTGTTAGCAAAAGAGCTAAAACATTGAAATAAAATAGAAAACACTTTTATATACAGTATATATAAATATATATGAATTTGTATTCTTTTATATGCGCTCTGTGTGTAAAATGTATAAATATACACGTGCTGTATATGCATATATATGTATGTGTCTGTATATATGTTTATATACATATATAGCGTTCTTATAGCCTATGTACATACAGTATATGTACAAATGCACATTCAAATGTATATACGTACATATATAAACAAATGACAGCAAAAGGATGGTTAATATGTACATATATGTCTATATATACACATATGTACATATACATATATGTACATATATGTGTATGTACATATGTCACATATATTAAACACATAACTGCAGAAAGGATGGCTTAGAATTAGGCTACGGGTCAATGTTTTTCCATCAAGACATGGATTTACACCATATTAGATCAGATCTCAAACTGAAATAGCAAAAACAAAAAGCCTGTTTAAAAATATTATACCTACTCTAACATGCAACAGAGTGTTGTCCCCACAACATAACACACACACACACACACACACACACACACAGAGTTAGTTTCTACTTTTCAGCCTCATGGAAAATTCCCTGTAATTCAAAACAAGCCTCGGTATCATCACCGTGTTTGAGTGACATCAGTTGTTGTTTTATCCTTCCTAATCATGTGACCTAAGCTCGATCCAGGGCCCTGTTGTCAGATGATGCCACAACATCCACGGCCCTCGTCTTCCTCCCTGCAGCCAGATGCGGCGCAGGGTCTGGAACGGAGCGATTACCAAATCAGACAGATTTCTGCTCCACCTTAGATTGTGTAAAAGAGCCTGTTTAGTCACGGCCTAACAATGTGCTATTGTTGCACGCAGCTGGAGCGTGCGTGTTGTCACTCTGTACAGTAGCCTCTCAAAGGTTAACAAAGGTTAAGTGCTCAGGCTTGTCCGTTACTCACTGCCTTCACCCACTGCTCCTTCAGAAACCTCTTCCTGCGTGGACAGCTGCTGCACACAGCAGAGGGGTGAGTTTCCTCCGGACTCTTGACTCTCTCTCTCTCTCATTAATCTTCTTGTCTTGCAAATCCTTGATGCCATATTCATTACGAGTAAGAAATTGCCTTTTGCTCTCGGCTGATTTGATTGTCTGGCACCGCGTCTGTCCCGGTGGCGCGCAGATGGCATATTGATCCCTAATGCTGTATTTCAGTCTGATTGGAATGACATTAGCTAAGTGGCTTTGGTAGGCAACTGTTTCAGATTGAAACGTGAACCCCTTGACGCCAGAGTTAGAAGCTTTGTTACCTAAAAACAAGCTCAGCTCTAAGCCAGTGCTGTCACAGAGATGGTTGAAGAACTCCATGTGTCCACAGTGAACTTCTCCTCTCCTTTCACTTTGATCAGGGGCAAACTTTTTAAATTTATTTTTTTACTAGGATTATGTCTTGTCACTCTTTGGCTCCAGTTGGACAAATTAAATCTAATCCTCCTGCTCTTTGGATGACAAATTCTGTATATGATCCCTTGGGTTTGCGCCTCCACGTCTGGACCAGGTTCCAGTCTGGATGTCAGGGATGTTCAAGAAAACAAAATGTTCCTTTAATTTTTTTTTTTTCGAGAAAACAAAATGTTCCTTTAATGCAGTGGTTCCCTAAACTCCTTTTTTTTTTTTTTTTGCCCCCTTCTCTTTTCGACAGGTACGACTACTGCAGAAACTATTTGTCCCCCTGTTATTAGAACAAAATAAATGTATCAAACAGTGAAGTAAAAATAAAAAATATTTGCCTTTATGTCCCCCGATGAAAAAGCTTTGCACCCCATAAGGGGGTCCATCCCCTACTTTGGGAACCAATGCCTTAAAGCATACGTGTCAAACTCAAGGCCCGGGGGCCAAATGCGGCCCACCAAGCCGTTTTGTGTGGCCCGCGGGAGCTTAACCTATATTACAGCTTGACAACTGGACTTTCTTTAAATGAAGTAAATTAGTAAAAATTAAGCACATTTTTTAACTATGTCCCACTGCAGCCTGGTACCAAATGACCAATGGACCGGTACTGGTCCGCGGTCCGGGCGTTGGGGACCCCTAATCTATACAGTCTTCCAGTTACAACGGGTTCAAGTGGAACTGTATGCTGATGTGGCCCCCGGTGAAAATGAGTTCGACACCCCTGCCTTAAAGTGACATAAAAGTGAAAGTGCGGCAGTATTTTTCAGTCACTCTTTTGAACATAAACACAAACTCTACTCTCGTGTCCTGTAGCAACAGAAGGCCACGTCAGCCAGTCACCCAGAAACACAGGGGTCAAAGGAGAAGCCCGCAGCCAGACCAGGTCAGGGGGACAGCACTTTGAGCCTGACTGCTGAGGAGGTGAGTTTTTGTTTTTTTTTTCTAAATGAAGATGAAAATGTTCACTTCTGGAAATATCCTTTATATTTTATGACTTCTGTAACAGCCGAGTGTTCTGTTGGAGCTGATGACACATCGGTGCTAATGTCAAGGTCACTGTGACCTCTACAGACAATCCTCTGAGTTCCCGTGAAATATTAAAGGAAAAAAAGACTCATTAGATTTGGCGTAGAACCCGCACATGATCTGAACAGAATTAGACAGTGAACGTTCTAGATGTTAGTAATTATGTTAAATGTCCATCTGGGTCTATTGCTTTCCCTAAGGGTAATAATAAGCTAAAGCTAATTGTAGCCTGAACTGAAAATCATTTCACCAAGAAGTGAGAGTCAGTTAGGTGGTTGTTGTTCTTGCCTTACAGCTAGAAAATCACTGGTTTGATCCCAGGTCAGTGTTTTTCAAACTTGTGGTCACAACCATATGTTGGGTCAAGTTGCTTAAAATGTCTAGTAATTGATTTAAAAAAAGTTTCAACTAAATATGATTATTTGTATTCTTTCACTTTCATGAATATAAATCCAGTTTGAAAAAGATGCGGTGTATGAACATATCTTAGTTGACGCATATTGATTGGCAGCTGTGATCATGTGACTGCACAAGACAGAAAAATAAATATGATGTCAAAATGGGGTCATAAGCCAAAAAAGGTTGGGAACCACTGACCTAGGTGCCATAGCAGGTGTCAAACATAAGGCCCATGGACCAAAAATCTGCCCACTAGGGGGTTCAATCTGGCCCGCTTGATGAATTTTGAAAGTAAAAAAATGCACAAACACTAAATGATCATGAAGTTTTTTTCAAATGACACGTAATTAAATATCAATATTTTTATGAAAACAAAGGAGGAATGCGATTGTGTTATGATTGGTCCGACCCACTTGGCTTCTAATCAGACTGTATGTGACCCCCTGAACCAAAATGAGTTTAACACCCCTGGTCAGGTTAATTGTGAAGAGGATGGTCAGGATCAACCTGTGCTGTGTGTCTTAAATAACTCTGAGTCTTTGTGCCATGTTCTCCCTCCAAACACAGGTCAAAGTGCTGAGGAGGATAAAGGAGGAGTATGAGAGACGCGGAGGCTTCATCAGGATCTTTCCCACCGCAGAAACGTGGGAGCTCTATAGGTGAGCGGCGCCAACGAGGAGCACTGAGGTCACCGGAAAAAAGAGCCGGTGATTTGTAATGTCCTCCTGTGCTGATGGTCTTCTCAAATTAAAGGTGACATTTGGGCTAAATTGTAATCAGTGAGTTAGAGTCGGTGGCTTCTTCTTAACGCTCTTGTCGAAGTGTTCCCAGAAGAGCTAACGTCCTGCGCTGACTAATTGTTGACGTTAAGGCAGGAAATCCATTTTTTTTTTTTACTTTGTGCTTACTTTTCATGTTCCTATATGAGGATTTGTTGCCTGATTGGATCCGTGGCCTGGAACACAGCCGGGATTTTGTGGCGTATTATCGAGGAGTCTGGGAAATGACTGTGTTGAATAGTAGCTCTGTGCAGGAGTCGATGGTCAAGGCTCACCAGAGGGGGGGGCGGGGGAGTGGGCATTGACTTTATGATTACCGTAATGTTTGTATTATCTTCTCCTCTCAGTGGATATCTGGAGTCCAAGACGTCCATGAACCACATGTTGGCCAACCGACTTTTCCATGGAAGGTAAGCGTTTCCACTGTGGTCAAGATTGTGAAATAAATCTCTCTGTCGGTCTGTGGAAGCGGTCGGGTTCCACTGTGTGTTTGGTCTTCTGCTCGAATAGGTGAGGACAACAGCTGAGCTGATGAGGCCGGGTCATTTTTCCATCCTCTAAACCAGGGCTGTCAAATATGCGGCCCGCGGGCCAAAACTGGCTCGCTAGGGTGTTTAATGCGGCCCACTTGATGAATTCTGAAAAAAAAAAACATGTCATTTTTTGGATAATTTTTGTAAAATTACATTACAAAATTTCATTAAGTATAAATACATTTGCCCACTTGACATAACCTAGTTAGGTTGAGGCCTGTGAAGCATGTGTTTATAAAACTGTGGTGTCAGTGTGGGGGCAGGAGGGTTAAATATATTTAACTGAACCTTTTTTTTTTTTTTTTAAATATTCATCAATGTCTGGCGGCCTGCGGGCTGTATATGGCCCGCCAAAGCGTCTAATCCGGGCCATGACTGGATTCCAAAATTTGGAGGATCAAAGAGGAAATATCATATGATCCCCACAACTAAAGCCAGTGAGAAAAGAAAAAACAACTGAGACCCCGACATTTCTGTCCCTCCGACAGATATAGTCGGTGACTCCTCGTCTAGGTCTTTGGAACCACAGTGGTCCTTCGTGTTCTCGCCCCGCCCCAACTGAGCCCCCGTATGATTTTTCCATCTTTGTTAGGGAGCCAGTTTAAAGAGACATTTGTTGCTGCGGGGACTTCACTCTCTTATTTGCCCTCCTTTCCTCTCTCCTTTGGACCATCACTGCGGCGCCGCTCACGCCAAGCTCTGAGTAAACTACTTAACCACAGCTAATTCTTCTCAGAAGCGGCTGCAGTTTGAATAAAAAAAAAATAAAAAAAGAGCGTTCGTCAAAGTTGGGATATGTGTGAAATTTTATTGCCTTTGTTTGACTTTTCTTGTTCTGTCTCTCAGGCATGTGAACGGGAATGTGCAGCTGCAGGTGGACGGCGTCCATCGCTGTCACGTCGTCCAGTACGAGAGGAAGCTGCTGTCTCTGGAGGCACGTAAGAGGAGACAGCGCCACCTGACTCTTCGCTCAGCCGCGGCGAAGGAGAAGAAGTCGGGTAGGTCTGATGTGTTCTGCTTCGTTTTAGGAAACTGCTGTTTTTCTGAAACTGTGAGATGAGCGCAGCTAAGTGGGATAACATGACACGCTAATACACTTTTGTTTCCAATAAATAACTCCCCTGTGTCATGGTGAGGTTGGCCAAATATGACTCTGAATGAGTTCATTCCACTGCAGCAACAATAAAAGGCCTATTTTTGAGTGGATACGCGTCTGATCCAAAATGCCAGCGATGCAACTGACATTCGTCTTTCCTTTCAGTGCTGCATACCTCAGGGAAGGGATCCAAGGCCTCCCCGACTGAGAGCGGTCCGGAGGGAGAGGAGAGCGCTCGGGAGGAAAAAGAGGAGGGGAAACGACTCCTCATGCCAGTCTCACACAAGGCTTTGGTAGCGGAGCAAATAAAACAAGTGGCCACACCACTGGAGCGCGGCCAGACTGAGACGGCGTCCAGCTCACAGGCAGCCGCGCACAATGCCAGGCCCAGAGTCGACCTGCTCAACATCCTTCAGCAGGGCTGGGACCTCAGGTCAGACTGTGTTCTGGGCTGACGCTCAGGTTTCATCATCTCAGCCCCCTCTTTTTATTTTTTCTTCTTTTATTATTCCCCCCATTTTTCTCTCCCTGCCGGGAATAAATTCTGAATTAATCAGCGAAAGAAGGGGGAAAAAAAAAAGGTTCCCTGATCAGGTTGTGTTCATGAATGTCCGATATATCAAACCATTTATTAATGATCAACCCTGAAATCTATGCTTTAAGGTGAACATTATGTTGCTTTTTATATATATATTTATATATGTATTTATATATGCACATATATACATATATATTTAAAAACAAATCAAAAATATATACAGTATATAAATATATTTAACATATTTGCATGTAAACATATACACGTACATATTTAAATTAATTTATATATTTACACATATATATGCATAAATGCAAATGCATGCATATATACATATATATTTATGAAATGTTCTAACAACAAAATGTGATCCACTATCTTGCCTTTTCTTGTCGATAATTCCCACTCGTTAGTGCTTCTACTCATTACTGCCACCTACTGGGTAATTCTTTTAAGCATATAACACTTGCATAACAGTGAAAAATAATCTTGAAATAACTGACAGTATCAATCCACCTGATGAACACAGGGCATATTTTTCCATTTCTATTGTTTATATGATTTTACACATTATTTAGGCATATTCCGCGCAAGTTGCGATTCCAAATTTTACTTACGCGATGTTGAATGTTAGCGACATTCAGGCTGTATAAACAATGTCTTGCTTAAGGTCTGAAAAAAAAACCTGTAAAAATGACAGTTCAGTGCAACGGCTCTGTAATTACAGTAATGTGACCATGTTTAGAGTCGGTGGCCACTGTTTGAGAAACCATCCACCTCTAAACAAATGTGGCGTGGTGTTTTTGGTAAACTGCTTCACAGCGCTGTATTAACTAATGTTTAAAGGAACAACACGGTCTGAGAAAGTAAATAATTCTTTTCAACAGAAAACAAACCTTCCCTTTAATTAGAGTGAGAGAAGCCACAGTGTGTACAGAACGCTGTGTGTGTACGTACACTGAAGTACTCACATGCAACAAAGGCTGCCATCTCATGTCAATTGTAAAAGTGTGCCTGAAATTATAATTTGAGTAGGAATTACAATAACAAGTCTGAGTTTGCAGAAATTCCGTGGCGTCTGCCAAGACTGTGTATGAAGCAAGGAAATTATAGTACAGCCTATCAGTCTTTGTCTTTGACAGCTACTCTGTTCCAGACTATTTTCCTCTTGTTTTTCTTTGTAGGATCTTCTGACAGTTAACTTTCAGGTTCACCTGAGTTTTTAAGGACAGTTCATCATGGTTCCATGACACCTCAGGACAGGGGAAGGTGGTGTTTCAACAAGCACTGACTGAAGGTGATACTGTGTGATGAAAGTGATCATCTTCTGCTGTGTCGTCTGCAGCAAGGTGCAGGCCAGGATGGCGTTTTCTTCGTACCTGCAGAGGGTCCAGCAAAGACTGTTGACCGAGAGCAGAGCCACCAGTGTAGCAGCCTGGCCAGAGAAGGACCACGACCACATGGTATCAGCAGTTCTTACTGTTTTATCAACACACCATCGCTTTCACTGTCTGTCTGTCTGTCTGTATGTCTGTCTGTCTGTCTGTATGTCTGTCTGTCTGTCTGTCTGTCTGTCTGTATGTCTGTCTATCCATCCATTCATCCATCCATCTATCCATCCATCCATCCTTCCATCCATCTATCTATCATCCATCCATCCATCTATCCATCCATCCATCCGTCCATCCATCTATCTATCATCCATCCATCCATCTATCCATCCATCCATCTATCTATCCATCCATCCATCCATCCATCCATCTATACATCCATCCATCCATCCATCTATCTATTCATTCATCCATCCATCCATCCATCCATCCATCTATCTATCCATCCATCCATCCATCCATCCATCTATCTATTCATTCATCCATCCATCCATCCATCCATCCATTCATCCATTCATCCATTCATCCATCCATCCATCCATCCATCCATTCATCCATTCATCCATCCATCCATACATCCATCCATTCATCCATCCAATTAATAAGTTGTATATTTAGAACAATGACTCCTGGTATTAGACCAGTGTTTCCCAAACTTTTTTTCGGAGGACCCATATTTTAAAAGTCACAAACCTTCACGACCCAAGTCAACAGACATTATTTGTAAACTCCTGGGAAACATGATGCGAGAAGACCCAAAAAAAAAATCTCTTGCGACCCACCTGAGGGCCTGCGACCCAGTCTTTAGTAAACAATGTATTAGAAGTTCATAGGTTTTCTAGGAATTAGGAGGAACACTATCCTTTAAACACGTGTAGGCCAAAAAGATAATCTAATGGATCATCTCCGTGTTCTTTATTACTGGTGTCACAGCTGAGCTGATTTATTCTCTGAACATCGAATCGAAACATTGTGGAATAGAATTTGCTGAAAGACCCCTATCAATCTTTCCTGTTTTTTGGACCATTGGATATTTGTTGGAGGGCGAAAATATTTTTTTTGGACAGACACCTAAGGGACTGGAGATTCAAATAAAAATAATATAAAAATCACATTTTTTTCTAAAATTATTATTTGATGTTTATCTTGGTATCCGGTCGTGGCCGTATTCCCCGTGCCAGTTGATGATGACTGATTTATCCCTCTATATTAGGACATATTGTTAAAAACACAGCAACAAAGCTTTTATTCTGAAAACTGTATTCTCAGAATCTTGCATTTTGTTTCTACATCTGTTTTTTCTCTACTTTGTTCTTAACTTTATTTTAAGACTTTTTTTTAACACTTCATCTATGTGGACTTCATATTTCTAAGACTACTTTAAAATCTTGTTGGATAAAACCTGTAGAGTGTGTTTTTTGTTTTTGTTTGGACAGGAATGTTGATGTGCAATATTTAACCAAAGTATAAAAGTTTTAGGAACTTCAGACTCTAAGTTAATGTCGGACCAGTTAAAGCTATTTGTGTGTGTTTTTGTCTGAGCAGGAGCTCGTGATTCGCTTCCTGAAAAAAGCAGCCAGTAACCTTCAACAAGACATTAAAATGGTGCTGCCCAGTCGACAGTTACCTCTCCAAGACCGCAGACGCATCCTCTCCCACCAGCTGGGGGAGTTTATTCACTCTTACAACAGGGTACCAACTCCAACACACTGATTTTTTTTTCTGTAATGGTTGCACACACCACAGACACTGTGCAGAAACTGGGAATAACTGCTGTTTAATTTGTCCTTAACTCCTGCAGGAAACTGAAGAAATGGTGAAAAGGCCGGAGAACAGCAGAGCAGAGGAGCAGAGCATTGATCCCAGTGTATTTCAGGAGTATATCACTGCAGCAAGGTCAGTCCATTGGCAGGGTCGCGGACTATTGTTCCAGACCTGGCTCCTCACCGCTGCACATATGCACATGCTGCCGAGTGTGGAATGATCCCTGTCTGCCATGCACATTCATCCCCTGTTTTCATTAACAGTGAAAGTGAGCTGGAGGAAGTGCTGACATTCTACACACAGAAAAATAAATCGGCCAACCTCTTCATCGGAACAAAAGTCAGGAGTGTTAAGAAAGACGTTTGTGAAGTAAATGCCTCGGGAGATTCTGGCAACTTTGAGAATTCCAAAAGTGAGTTCCTTCCATTCTTTCCCCCCTGGTCGTCTTGTTACTGTAGGTCTGGTTAATGTTTGATATTCTATCGCTGAGGCACAGTAAACAGGAATTGTGAGATTTGCAGTAAAAAAAAAAAAAAAGAAAGATGTGAGTCATCTGGGGTGAGGAGGAGGTCAACGTTCAGTGATTAGCACTGGTTGGGGAAAAACAAATGTGTGTCAGAGGCGAGGAATGGCCCGCTGATGATAAAGGCGCTCTGGCTTCTTTCGTCCTTTGAATAGCTGTGTCGGTGGCCAAGGAGGACGTCAGTAGCTCAGAGTCATCGCTCGCCGCAGTGACAGTCAGCAGTGACCCAGACATCAAGGCCTCGGAGAGACAACCTGCTGGACGAGCGCCGTCTGAGGAGCAACAGACAGCGGTTGGAACCGGCAGAGCGCAGCCAGATGTCCAGGCGTCTCAGCGCGGCTCCAGCCTTCCTGTGACTTCAGACTGCGCACACGTCCATGTGAAACACTGCTCTCCTGCCGCTGCGTCCCTCCCTCTGCACCGCCCGCCTCCTCAGCCTCCGTCCTACGCAAAGTGTTTGGCAAAATCTCAGTTCTGCCACCCTGAGGCTCTCTCCGACCCCCCCGCGTACTCTTCTTCACCTACGGTCACGCAGCCCCAAAGAGTGATGTGGGCGGCCGCGGCGGCGGCGGCGGCGTCCTCTGCACCCACCGCCGGCACCACTGTGCACTCCACTCAAGGGCTCCGGCGGA
>NC_024307.1:5579344-5586056 GCF_000523025.1 Cynoglossus semilaevis | reverse complement strand
GCAGGCGCGGGGGGGGGGGTGGGTCCCCCCACCCCCCCCGCCGTCACAACTGTGCAGTCAACTCAGGGGCTCAGGAGGATCCAGTCCTTTAACTCGCCGACATCACACTCTGGAGCGCCCTCTTCCTTCCCGAGTGCTACACACATCTACAGCCAGAAGTTCTCCAGACCGACCTCTGCTGGTCAAGGTAAAGTTCTTCTCTGCTGCTAAAATCTTGTAGCATCGCTGTGTATAGAGTAGAGTGGGAGGCAGAGCCTTCAGCTACCCTGAAATAATACAATGGGGAAATCACATTCTAAGTCTTTGCGATCTACACATACGGCCACAGGAGGCGCCACTACGTATGTGGTTCCTCTGCAATTCAAACCCCAGTCCTGCTGCCTGTGTGGCAGGTGTGAAAGGCAGGTGTGGTCACTGCTATGGAACCACAGGATCCCTTAGTTATGCTCCTATAGGCCTAGACCGCTGGGAGAAATCCCATGATGCACTGAGTGCTTTCTCTCGCTGTCACTGTCTTTACCTGTAGGTTGCTGTGACTCTAATACTGCAGGACGTGATCCAGACCTGACAACCATCATTAATGATCCTACTGTATTTGTTCATTCATAATAAAGTCAGCAGGTGGCAACACTGAGTCTGTTAAAGGGCTGTTTTTCTCCCCACTGTTGCCAAAATACTTACTCTGATTCTGCTTTACTTTGTGTTACGTTAAACCTACTGTCAGCAGTGATTGTATATAACAGGGGTGTCAAACATACGGTCCGGGGGCCAAACCGGCCCGCTGGGGTTTTTAGACCGCTTGATGAATTCTGAAAATAGAAAAAATATACAAATAATTTATATTCAGGACATTTAAATTTGAAGAAATATGAATGTCCTGAATATAAATTATTTGTGATTTTTTTTTATTTTAAGTAATAAATATCTAATTTACCTACTACTACAAATCTGGCCCACTTGACATCTAATTAGGTTGTATGTGGCCCGTCAACCAAAATAAGTTTAACCCCCCTGATATATATGTACCTCCATTTTTTTTCCCCCTGTTGAATGTGTTTTTTTAGTACGATCATGTCTAATTCTGATTCTTATTTCAATGATATTTCATGTCTAATTCTGATTCTTATTTCAAACTGTAAAGTCCATTGAAAAAAATGTGTTTTGTAAATCTGGGCTTTGACTTTCTTGTCTGATTTTTCTCCTTCTTTCAATCTTTTGTAAATCTGGGCTTTGACTTGTCTGATTTTTCTCCTTCTTTCAATCTACAGTGAACAGGAGGAGCAGCTCCTCGAGGCCCAAGTCAAACCCAGGAGGAGTCTATAAGGAGTTCACCTCCTTGTCCACTCAGGCCCAGTCCAACCATCAGTCTCTCATCTCAACCCTGCAGAAACTGGCAGACAAGCAGGTCGCCCGCCACTACGCCAGCTCCAGCCACATCAACCTGCTATCGCAGCACGTGAGTCCATCATGTTTCACCCTCCGTGACCCTGTCGTACCAACGACTACGCCCACGTGGAGCAGGAAGTTCAGTCTCTCAGTGTTGGAATAGAAATGTTGCAGTTATTAAGCAACGGTAATCTGATCTGCAACATTTCATGAACGGCGGAGGAATCTGGCCCCGCTGCAGTAGTCACTCTCTCACTGTGAGGTCTCTGATATTTCTCTTTGTTGATGTGTAAACCTGGCTCTGACCCCACGCTGATGCGCAGCAGCTAGCTGCTCATTCATTCAGCAGACCTGTTGGTGCCGGAGGGTCTGCTGCCTCTCACCGCGCACCTTCCTCCCTAGCCCTCAGCTTGCCTGCAGCCTGTGGGCTGGGGCTGGTGCGGGGGTGAGTCTGGAACCGTGCAGTTGAAGCTGGCTGGGCCCAAACAGCGGTGAGCCGCATCAAGCCCCGGCTCTGTGTGAGGTCTCATTATCAGATGCACCATGGGGGAGTGATTTCTGTTGATACTTAAGACGCAGCCGCTCTTTTGTGGTAATTGATGCTTATAAATAGAGGAATGTGGCAAATTGGCAGCGGGCAGGGCAGCGGCAGCTTCACAGGCTCCATCACCACCTTCTCCCATATTCCCCAAAGGTTTGTCACTTGGCGCAGTGAGCCCTGCTACCTCTCCTCCCTCTCCCTCCTGCTCCGCCTCACTGTTCCCTTTTTTTTTTCCTGTCAAAGTTTTTTTGTGATGGCACCAGACCACACAGACTGTAGTTTTTTTTTTTTTTATGGCTTCCTTTCCACTCTACATTATTCTGCCTGCCCTGGAAGGTGTTTACTATATTTGCTACGAACAGTTAATCTTAGGCAGGGCAGCAGCATTTTTCACAGTGAAACAGTCCAGTGTTTTTTAGAACTCGTATCTGAAGTCATTAAATCACTGGCTGAAATAAACGGAGTCCTTTATAAACTGGTACAACACCCCTGTTTCACTGGTTCACCCCCAAGGTTATCATAATTATTCACTCCCAAGTAAGGCCACGCACTGTATACACAGTCATTTATGTGTCTGTGCATGGAGAGGTGTGGAGCAGGGGAGAAAATATAACTCTCTGTGGCCATTTTAAATGTGGTAAGGAGCATTTTTTTAAAATAAAATGTCCGGTAATATTTAGCTTTTAAAGATTGTATCAACAATAATATAATAATATAAATAATAATAAGCTGTGGGAGTCTAGCTGAACAGGTAACAGAGGTTATTATTTTGTAGCTTTTTTAAAATTGGCCAAAACATGCTAACATTCTAAAACGTATATTTTATTTTTATATTTTTTTAGTTTTAGCTCTTTGCTCTGATCTGTTAGCGCTATCTGAAATGTTCCCTCTGATTTCAAGCTACAGGTGGTTTTGACCCACGCCAGTTCTTTAAATTACGGGAACAACAACGACAACAACAGTCGTCAACTTATTTGTCAGAAGCCATTGTTTAACATTTGGTCAGGTTTTTGCTAAAGTTAGCTGTTTATTCTACATGCTAATACTGAGTAACTTCACTGTTTTTCTGATTCAGACACCTCCTATGCTAACTTTGCTAACTAGCGTTTGGTTGGTTGTTTGCTATTTTTGTAGTTATTCTTGGGTATTTTTTATTTATTTCCCATCTTATTCTAACCTTTTGTGGCTAGCTTTTAGCGTGTTAACTATGATAACTACTGATAGTAGGAATGTATAAATATTACAATTAAATTTTCAGCTGTGAATTTAGACATGGTAAATGCTAACCTTGCTAACAATCACAAATGAGTTGCGCTTTTCACTAATCTCTCTCTTTTGCCTGTTTTTGTAATTTGATTAGTTTTGTTTTTAAATATTTTGTGGCTAAATATAACCTACTACTGGACTACATTTTAGCCATTTTTAGCTAAATCTTTGTCCCAAGAATGTACAGATGTAGAATAGCTGATGTAATAGGCACAATGTTACTGCAAAAGTCATAAGAGTTGAATGAATTATACACAGCTGTTTTTCTGACTTTTTTAAAAATCTATTTTGATAGTCAGGTTGCTAACGTTTTCCCTCTAAAATCTTATATTATGGCCTACAATTGGTCAAATATTTTACTAACGTTAAACCCTAACTTAAACCCTGTGTAACTGTGCGTAGCACGACACACAATACATGGCCTCTAATAAGTTAAACTGCCAGATGCTAATGTCCTAGCATAAATGATTTCAGGTATTTTTATTACTAACGCCTGTAACACTAGCCTCCATCAACAGCACATGTTGTTTTTGTGTCATTCAGAGCAAACATATATTAGGGAGCCCAGCCTCTCTTCTTTATAGTGAGAGTCTGTAGGCGGTGGCAGTAAACCTGTGTGTGCTGACACATTTCTGTGCACACTAAAATGTTTGGCAGCTTCACAGTTTTCCCATTGGGCATTTAGTGCTACCCAGCAGGAAATAAAGTAAATAAAACTGCGGAGTGGAGTGATTAATTTGTACATTTGATTTCAACACGCAGCACAGTTCACAGGGCAGCGGGGCCGGTGCTGAGGTGCAGTCGCTGCAGAAGTGCTGATGTGGTTGTAAACAGATTCGGCCCCGACAAGCTATAATAGCTGATTCTGTTGGGGGGTGAGGGGTGAGGGTGGAAGGGAGGGAGGGATCAGCGGGGTTTAGTGCTGAGTGGAGACTAGCTGTGCCATGTGCTGTGTGTACATTTCCACCAGCCTCCAGATACAGGAGAATAAAGTAGTGGATGTGGAGGAGCTTTTAACATGAGCACTTCATCATCACAGACTCCTGCTGTGAGCCTTACTGCAGCTACACAGATGTGAATTAACACTCATTTACAGTAAATACTAACAATAACCCACTAATACTGCACACAGTTCTCTTATAATGGACATGTAATCCTGTTGTTTGGACTTCAGAGTTGTCAGCTGAACTCTTTCTTCTCCTTTTTCTCACAGCTGTCCAGACTGAACCTGGCCAACAGGATGCTGGGCAGAGACTGCTTCACCCTCAACCCTAAAGTGCGGCCCACCGTCACTGTGACCCCAGGTCCGGTGAAAGCTCTCCACTCTGGGACAGATGTGCTCGGTAGCACTCGGTGAGTCCACGTCAGATACAGATGATGTTAATCAAAGTTACTATGGCTCTGGATGAGTCACTGTTTGTATGTGTTTTATAATGTATTGTCAAATATTATTTATGGGCTTTGGAAGTGTTTTTAACACCCTACATTTGACCATAAATCAACCATAACCACCAAATTACAACCTTAAACCTTTTTAATTATAAAGTGTAGATTCTCTCTCATCATATATTTGTATATATGTGTGTATATATGCATATATATGTTTATATATATATATATACAGTATATATACAGTATAAATATGTGTATATATGTTTTCTATCTATACTGCATATGTATATATTTTCTCTAATATATATCTATATGGAGAGAGAGCGAGCGAGAGAGAGAACCTAAATATGCATATATACATATATGTGCATATAGTTACGTACAAATGTATATATGTTTATCTATATATATATACATATATATATACATAGAGTATATATTTATACTGTGTATACTACATATATGTAAATATATATGTAAATTGGAGTTCAATCTCTTGTAGTAAACACTTAAATACTGCAGATTAAAACGTTTAAGGTAAAAAGAGAGTTTAGACTGATGTGAAGTTGTACATGAGCTGTAACCATCAGAGAAGTTGGTGTACTTCTGTACACAAAATAAAAAAAAAAAAGAAACTGTTCTCTTGTAACGTTCTTGACTCTGACTCTGACTTGATGTCAGACAAAAGATCAAGGCCTTTTGAAGTGGTTGATTTAATTTGTCAAAGTAAATCTAAACTCTGAACACCTGCAACACAATCCTAGACAAATGCAAAGGTGAAAAGGTCAGAAACGTTTAGCGCAAGTTTTTCATCCTTGGCCTCGATTTTCCAGTTCCTTGAATCTTATCACATTACAGGTTCAAGACCCAGTAGTGGGCGGGGTCAACCATCTGATTGGACAAGGGACAACACACAGTTTACTTCTCATCTGTCTCATTATTTCAGGATCAAATTTTTTTTTACCCCCCTTAAAAAACCTTTTCCTCGTCCCTTTGCCTTAGTA
This sequence comes from Cynoglossus semilaevis, assembly GCF_000523025.1. Lineage (NCBI taxonomy): Eukaryota > Metazoa > Chordata > Actinopteri > Pleuronectiformes > Cynoglossidae > Cynoglossus > Cynoglossus semilaevis. The sequence continues at coordinate 5,580,467 of NC_024307.1, read as the reverse complement.
GTAAAAGTTTTGGTGCATAACCAGATAAAGTACATGAGATTTTACTGGTTTTGGTGCATTACCAGATAAAGTACATGAGATTTTACTGGCCTTACAGGAAGTTTATCAACTTTTCGGGAAACGTGAGTTTATAAATGACGACAACTCAGATGAACTCATAAACATACCAGACGGTTAAAATAAAAACCTGTCTTTCAGCAACTATTTTAAAACCTTTATTTTCCCATTACCTCACCCTACAAAGTTATCACACAGCACACCTCCGCCGCCCTATACGAGCCACGCTGCTCCCTTCCATCCAACTTCACCATTGTGCTCACACGTACTACTTACTCCCATCCCGGTGGAGTTCGCTGCCAAGAAAAACATCATATGTCGGTTTTAGGTTTGCGACTGTGCGGTGTAATGTTCTCCAAAACAACCGTACCCTTTGTTCAGTCTGTCACGGGGTTAAGAATTAAAACCGTGGCTCTATAATCTACCCAGAGATCAGTGCATTTAGGTAGAGTCTAACCTTTGATTCACTTTGCACAAATTATTGTCCCGAGGATCCGTTGTGTTTTCACGTTTGCCCACGTCTGTTGTACATTTGCAGATTGCGGTCGCCTCGGCGGTCACACTCAATCAAGCTTGAATCTTTGTTTAATGGTCCTTTTATATATATATATATATTGACGATTGTTAGACCAATGAAAAAGCTCCGTGGTTTGCCAATCCCATTCTGGCAAAGTGTGTTTAATATGTGCCTGGAAATGAGCATTTTGTTTCCTTTTTTATTGGGCTGTGTGGAGGTAAGTAGCTGCACAATTGGCAGCCGACTTTTTTTCGGGGGTGGGGTGTGTGAAGCTTGTTGGCAGCTTATAACCTAGGGTTGGAGGAGCTGTGTAGGTGGAGGCACGGGGGAGGAGGAGGGGGGGTGGAGTGTCGACACCCACATGCTGGTCTATCTTCCCCAGACTTCTGCTTCTGCAGCCATTGAAATTCCTCCATCCTCACCCCATATTTCACTCTGGCTGCACTTGAGGACGAGGAGCGGGGAGACAGGCAGACGGAACACAATCACATGTTCGGTTTGTAGAGAACACAATTCATTGAGTCGTAATCATCAATGGTACGCCGAGCC
>NC_024307.1:5578580-5579324 GCF_000523025.1 Cynoglossus semilaevis | reverse complement strand
GTGACAAGCTCTCAGACAGCTTGGCCCTGATCGCGGACTCTGTTTTTCCAATCCAGCCGTTCCTTGTGTATCGAGCTGTAATAGAATTCCAGGAATGTCTGGCCTTTTTCTGTTTTTTAAAAAATGTTTTTATTTCCACAAGCCAAGAGAGAGAGAGAGAGAGACAGAGAGAGACAGAGAGAGAGAGATTTAGCAGAATCTATTTATGTATTTGCTACGGACGTCGTTACGTGTATATATACCATGAACTACAGCAACAAAATTCAACTTGTGATCGCTCTCACTGCTGATTTCACTTTAAATATTTCCTCTTCTGGTAGAAAAGAAACAGCTTCACACTTTTGGTTTAATTCATCAAACCAGGCTGAAAAAAAACCCCCAAAACTTTTATCCTTTATCTTCTCATTTGTCCTGATAAAAACTATGAAGCGTAGGAGGACGTGGTCTTGTAGCCCCCGCTCCCTCTCCCCATCATACTGGAGTGCTTGGTTTGGCACACCCACCTCCCACTGCCGCGAAACGTCTCTAATAAGATATAAGGATGAATTGCCTTGATTTCACCTCGGCACTGTTTCTTAACAGAGAATTTCCTGAGGCGCCCCCATTTCACACACTCAGGCCGAGCACTGGAGCCAAACACACTGAAGCTGTTAGTACACTGGCTGTTGGAGCGACCGCAGGGATGAAGTATGATGAGTTTCAAAGAGTTAGCACGGCCCTTTGAAGTGCGGCTGCCAGGATCTA
>NC_024307.1:5570436-5578440 GCF_000523025.1 Cynoglossus semilaevis | reverse complement strand
GTTATTGTACAGATAAGAACAAACGTGTAATGTCATCATTCAGCCCTGACTGTGTTCCCTGGCCACAGAAACGCTCTCCCAGTTTCCCTCTGGCTGTTGGTACCGATAACCGCCAAACTATTATCCCGACAGTGTTACACTTACACCGACACGTCGAGCTGAGAAATACCACAGCTCTGCTTATGCTGGGTATTTTTAGTTCTGTTCAATATTTTGTCAGATTGCTGTTTGACTTGGTGGAATTCCGTAATTTTCCAAAGGGTTTTATGACAGGCTATTTGCTGAACCAAAAAAATGAAGCTTTCAGCTTTGTCATTTTTGTTTGACACTGCTACAGTTTGTTGCTCAGTCATGCCGTTCGTTCGAAGTCAAATTCATCACATACCTTTGCTTGTTTTGGTCCAAGGTGTGTTTGTGTCCTTAAAGTTGGACCAACCTAAATGTTTCCTTTTCAAGGTTCAAAGACTGAAGAACTGTATTTTTTTTTTGCCAACAAATTGGTTTTTTTTTTCCTATTTTAGAACCAAAAAGGAGTGGTTACCAAAAAATGTTAAGGATGTTGGAGTTTTAGGCTCTAAGCAGCAGTGAAAGGGAAAGTTGACCAGATCACAATAAAAACCTGCCCTGATGTTTGGGGAAATAACTCAGTTTTAAGACTGGAGGCAGAGCTGGAGGTGGCAGTGTTACATCTGCTGTGAATTCTGTCCGAGGCTGCGATAATCTCTCATTTTTGAAATGTATTTGATGAAAGAAAACCACTGTTCTGAACATTGAACACAGAAACGCTTAAAATATGATGAAAAATATGAGGTTGTTTTTAATGATAAAGTCATGTCTAGATTATTTTCTACTGGTTGTATCCACATTTATATACATTACGTATAAAACCTCCCTTCAACAAGTTGCTAAGTTCAGTCTAACTTTGTGTTAGACTGTGTTTATATTGCGATACTGATACTACAACTTGAAGTATCTGCCGATACCGACATCCATCTGATACCTTCTCTTCTCCAACAGAATACCACGGGCTGCCGTTGTGTGTTGTTCAGTGTTTGGGCTCAGGTATCGGACAGGCTTTAGTTGTTTTTTTTCAATATCCGATCCTGCAATTTTGACCAATATCGGACCAATACTGACCTTTTCATAGTGTAGTGGTTAGAATGTAATGTAATCAGTACTCTGAGTGTAATAAACATTTACAGCTGTCAAAAAAAAAAATTATTTAAACATGTAGTAGCTGAGAATTAATCTCAATTAAACATGATTAATTGAAAAAAAAAAAAGAATAAATTTTTCCTGTACATTGCTGGAACAGTCACACCAACTCCAAATGATGGAATTGTTAGTATGGAAAGAGTCAATTTCTCTATGAAATAAAATTCAAAATCTTAATGAACCAAACAGGCCTGGTGCTGCAGAGGCTTTGGTGTAACCGGCTTCACTGAGAGGGAAAAACCCCCACACCCTTTGACATCAGTTCATGTTGTAATAAACAAATCCTTTCCAGTGATGCAGTCGACCTACTCTCCTCGTATCAGGTTGTTTATGGATCACGTGAACCAATGAAACGACTCCACTATCGGCGTCCCACGCTCCCTTGAGCAAATCCCCACACGGTTAAATTCACTCCCTCCCTTCACTTGTGTCAGTGTCAGCGTTGCAATAAAACATAGTAAACAAACACTGGCTGGAAATACCCTCACACTCCAGAGGCTGATGTTTACACTGACCTGGCAGCTCCGTCAGATACTGTGGCGTGATGTCATCTCCGCTCGTGCTTCTCTCTCTCGTTTTTTCCCACACCGAGTCAGATTGATGCAGCACATGTTGCGCAGCTCGCACCGCCGTGTTGTTCTACAGTAAGTTATATGAGCGTATTAAAAGGACGGCGAGCGCAGCGGGGAGTGAGATGATCCCCGCCCCCCCCCCGCGCTCTCACCTCTCCTCCTCCCCCCGAGCAGCAGGGGGCGTCCCACATAGTTGGATCTCTATACATGTGATGAGAATCTCAGACGGAAAACCTCTCTCTGGTTTAGATTTTTCCCTATTTCATTGGTAACTGTTTTGGAGCGGCCTCCGTGATGTCTTGGTTTTGAATCAAAGTGAGACCTCGTTTTTTTTTTTTTATTTGCGTGATGTTGCGTGAACTGTCCTTGTCTGAAAAGACCTCTCCTCTGTCCTGGGGCGCGACGGAAGATCCTGCACTCGCGGGAAAGTCGCAGCCTTCACCTGAGAAACTGGTCTCTGTTGTGGACTCTGTGGTCGTAAAATGGAACTGCTAAAAGTCCCTGTGGAGCAGCGTGAAAACTGCAGCCAAGTCGAAGGAAATGACTGTTGTAAACAAAGAACAAGTTCTTGTTTTGTCTCCTGGCGTTGTAGTATCTCTGACCTTGCAGGGTTCACAGACGAGCCTTTGTTTCCACAGGCAGAAAAAAGTGAATTGGCCTGTGGTCGCAGCAGTTGTTTTTGTAATATATATGCTATTATGTGAACTGAGAATTGCATGGGCGTACAACATGTTCACAGGACTCTCAAGATCCCTGGTGTCTTTGTTTGGTTTCATGGAACAGGAGTACTTTTTCATTTCGGCGGCACACCATTATTATCCCACACTCTACATTGTTGTTCAAGACTAATTGAATCCTAATTTTAGATCTTATCATGGTTCAGTACCATATTATTAAAGCTATTGTGACTCTGAGTCCTCCAGTGGTTTTTTTTTTTTTTAGTCCAACACACAGAAAGCATTTCCAGAAACCTTTTGTTTTAAAGACACTTCAGGGATCGCTTTTCTTCAACTTTCTTTTATTTTTATTTATTGTTGTAATTTTTTATAAAGTAATATTCAGACTTGCAACCCCCAAAAGTGCACTTTATGACATTATTTTTGGCAAAGCAAGTTCATGAACAGCAGCTCACCAGACTCCACATTAAGTCAGTCTGAGCATGTCTGACGGGAGCGTGGTCGCCTCATTACTTCAACAGGGGCCAGTAGAGAAGAAGAAGAAAACACACACACACACACACACACACACACACCAGGCTGAAACTGGCTTAGTCCTAATGACAGATAATCCAGTTACAAACTGGTGGAGCTCGTCAAAAGTTTTGCTTTCCAGTTTGTGGCTTTGTGATGCGAATGGAACGTGAAGCTCAGGGTGCACTGAGGCAAAGAGGAAAGGTTCTGAGTTCAGCCTCTGTTTGCCGCAGGCTTGCCCTCTGCTTTGACTCCGATTTGCACACTTTGACTTGAGGCTTCTGTGGCTCCAGCAGCCGGTGACTGGCATGATGTGAGCTGTCTTGTCTTTTTAAATTTCTGCTGCTGGTGGTGTTTGCCACTCAGCACATGGTTGGATGATGTAAGACGGAGAGAGGAGAGTGTGGCAGAAAATGTTGAGTTTAAAGTTCGTAGACTGTGTCGTAGCAACGGCTCCTCGTTCATTTATGACCTCGACTTTCACTGCTGCTACAGCGACAGACTGTGTCAACGTTTTCCTCCATAAAACAAATAAAAATGGCCACCATTCCATTTAACCTGTCCAGTAAACATTAGTATGGACTCAACAGAGTTTTATTTAAGACAACATGAACTGTCAGAGTGGTTAAAAGTCATAAATTGAGGCATTAAAAAACAGTTTAAAAAAAAACAAAAAAACATTTGCACCTTTATTAGGAAATATATGGCTCAACTTTACTGTCGTTGATTTACACTCGGTCAAAGGTTAAGCAGCGTTTGACATTTTGACGATGATATGACATGCAGTAAAACTGATGTATATTCATGTAGGTAACACTGTAAAGGTATATTCAGTGTTGTCACTGAATGAATGATGGACAGCATGACATGTTGGGGCCTCTATTACAGGGGTTGTCAAACATACGGCCCGTGGACCAAAACTGGCCCGCTAGGATGTTCAATCTGGGCCGCATTATGAAAAATACACACAAATAAACACTATATGGATATTTATCAGGATTTTTTTGTAAAATTATTATTTATAGTTAATTATGGTACAATTGTGCTGGTTTGGCCCACTTGACATTTACATATATTATATGTGGCTCGTGATCCAAAATGAGTTTGACACCCCTGCGCTATTGGATTGGACTTTGGGATCAAAGGTCTTTGAGATTATCAGGTTTTTTTATCATAAATTATCATCTGTGCAAGATTATCAGTTTTTTTTTTTATCATAAATTATCATCTGTGCCGTTTGAATAAAAGGTCACGATTTAAAAAGAGAACGACTAAAATATCACCAAAATATTCCTTCTCTATTTATATTGTCACTTAACATTTTCGTGATAAGTTATGTTTTCAACAAATACCATAATTGTCACCAAAATCAAAATGACGCCTGGCTCCAGTTGGGATGACCAGTCAATCAATCAAACTCAATATTATTAAAACCAAAACCTGTTATTCAGACCACAGAGTCTTGACATGGTTCTGTCCATCCATGTCCAACACAGTCTGGTAAAAACAAGCCGGTCCAAGCTGATCAAACATTTTTGTTGGCTGGAGGGGGTGTGTTTGGGGGGGGGGGGATTCAAAAACTGGCATAAGAAACCACGACATGGGTTTTTACTGCTCCCAGTAAAACCAATGTAACATTCACAAAGCCCAGACTAACTGCCCCGTAATTGTTTGCCAGGGTAGTTAGTGAGGAGCTGGACATAGAAATAGTGTTCTTTTAAACTGACGTCCAAAAGTGGACCACAAGATATGTAGTTCATAGTTAATGGTCTCCAGAGGCGACCCATGGGGTTGGCATCCGTTTGGGACTAAAATCCAAAATGAGCTGCAGCGAGGCTTTTGATAAACAGTTGAGTCAGCAGACGTAACAAAGGACATCACTGCCCACTTTGAAGGTGAAGTATGAGGCTGCAAAAGACAACTCATGTCATGTCATGATGTGATGACAGTGATGTATATAGATATATGTATATATATTTTATATATATTTATATAAATATACTGTATTGTATATATGTATACATACACATTTATGTATAATTATTTGTATATATGTACATATATGTAATTATGTTATATATGTATACATATAAATATATAATTATACATATATGTACACATATATGTATGTATATTTATGCCATTAATGTAATTATATTCTGTGTTTTTTTAAGCGGCAGGTCAGTGAAGGAGGATGAAGGCCTCTGGGACGGACATGGACAGAATGCCTACAGCTCAGTGTCAGAGGTCAAACCCCTGCACCGCCATCAACCACCACCGGAGAGTTACCAGCTTCAGTTTGCTATTCAGCAACTGCAGCAACAGAAACTCCAGGGTCGACTGTTTCTGGACCAGAGTCACTACAGAACCCAGGTATTTTGGTTTTATTTTTTGTTTTAATTGTATTTCTAGATATGGTATTATGTGCGTATGGTCTCTAACAGCGACAACTAGGGGTTTTAGAAAGGTATTACAAGGTGGTAGGAAGACGTATTGTTTCTGAAGCCTTTTCAAAATAAAAGTTAATTTTTTTTTAAGTTAATCAGATTCAATATTCCACGCAATTTAGAACGACAGAATGACAGGCACTGTTTAAATACAGTAAAATAATTTTACACTCCGTCCACTGAACATTACTCATTTACACAATAATTAACATGTAATTTATACATAATGCTGAAAAACTTTGAGCTAAAAACACCATCTCAATACCCAGCATGCATTTGCGGAGGTGTCACCTTCAGGTCAGCTGACCAGACTCAAGCACAGGGTTATAAGTAAGTCCGCAACTGACAAGCTAACTGACATTAAAAGAGTCCTTAAATGTGTTACATTATTTTATAATTTCAAAAGATGAAATTAAAAAAAATTATGTTACTTGATGTTTGACTCTGTAGGCGTGACATTGTCTCACCTAGCTAACCCAGCTGTCCAACAAAACGCTCTCATGTGATTGTTTTGAAAATCTATTTTGAGAATCTCTGTCCAAACCACAAGACAAAGTCCCGTTGAGTGGGAGCTTCCTACTCAGCAGAAGCTCATTCCTGGAGAGCCAAACATGACTCCCTACCCCAGGATTACACTGTTTGCCCCGAGTGACTCACTTCAGCTCACACTGCAGGCGGAGTAACGCAGGATTGATGCCTATCGGGGCAGCAGAGAGCCAGTGTCAGACTCTATTTTCTTTAAATATTTTAATCAGATTCAGGCTCCATTAGTGTTTCCGTACGGGAAAATGGGAATAAAAGTTTATTATATGATTTTCTCGGCTGCCGTGATCTAGCGGCAACAAAAAACTCTTTTAGTCACGGTTGACTGGCCATGACAGATGTGATTGGAGTGTTTTTAGAAGGAGATTAGAAATGGTAGAAAGGCTCTGGTCATTTCGCAGAATGTAATTTAAATGTTTTAAAGAAGAAAAAAAAAACAGTTGGTTTGAAAAAAGATCCCAACAGGAAGAGTGTATTAATTCATATTTTCCAGACGAATTCTGTGGAGGGAATATTTGGACAAAGAAAGACGGAGACAGTAACACAGTGGCTCGGACTCAGATTCATCATCTCGGTTTGTTACTAATTAATGCAATTAAGGTGATGTTTGTCTTGGCCTGGTCTGTCGGTTCTTTATGAAAGTGATCCTTCGCTTTTTTTTTTTTCCTTTTCCTTTTTTCCCTCTCTTCTCATTGACTGTCATGATCTGAAAACATTTGGAGTTCCTCTTGTTTCTCACATTACCCATCATCCCTTGAGCCTCCACGCGCAGGGAAACGTTCTATAATCTGCAGCAAGTTTGAAGGTCTCCTTTGTTGAACCTTCACAAAGCTGGATGTGATTAATCTGATACTCTGGATGTGATCGACTCACCGTCAAATCCGACGACCTTTCCCCTCCGAGCCCCCTCTTGGCCCCCGCCCCTCTGTTTACTACATCAGCGTGTTGAGCTGCTTTTGATGTTTGTTTTACTTGTGCTCTTGTACTTTGAGTGACACCGGAGAAAGACTGCTGCTGATATCGCTCTCTCTCTCTCTCTTCTCGCGTGCTGTTCCTCGTCCTGTGAATATTCGTTTCTCTGTTTGTAGCTGAAGCCACGGGAGAGAGTTCCTCACAGAAGAGAATGGGAACTGCAGTATCCAGGCACATACAGTACAGCGTATTCTGTGTGAGAGAATGAGACAGGGGGCTGTTATGGAACTCCAGTCCACGTTCCACTTACAGGGTGCAGACTGCACGGCTCCTCCATAGGCTTGGCCCCGGGCCACCTGGCAGTCAAAGAAAGGTGCCCTCCCCGGCCCCGCTTAAACTGAGCGCCGGCCATCGGCCTGGCAACCTGGAAACTGGGCTTCTCATTTATCAACACAGAAATTACATCAGATATTCCCTGTCACAATGCCGGCCCTTTGAACGGCTATGCTGTTAAGCTGGAAAACCATTAGCATGTTAGATAACCGTATAAAGCTGCGGAGAAAATAGCACGGACGTGAGATGTGGATGGAATGCATTCTCCAGCAATATAAGGGCAGAGTCCAACGTGGCTCCGAAATATTATGTCAGAAAGAAGAACTTNNNNTCTTTCCCAAGCCTTTGAAGAGATCTTGTACAAACAAGTGAATAATGTGAAGAATTTGAACCGTAATGGAGCCAACTTTAAAAAAATAAAAACAAAAACTCCACCAGGCTCTTATTGTGACGCTGGATGTTATTTCAGGAATACCTGACATTTCACCTCAGTGACAGGAGGCAGCCTTTCATTGGTCATGACCAGATCAAAATCTGACTGCTTTTCAACTTGACTGAGTAGGCTGATGTGAAAGGACAAAAATAACTGTCCTCCGACGTGTTTCAATGATCCACAGACTTCGTGGGAATTTCTTTAATTTCAATACAATGATACATGCAAAAAAAACCCAAAAAAACGTAAACGTATGTTTCAGTTTTCTTGTGTTGCAAATACACACACAGCCAGATCAGTGGAGTTTAATTACAATTTAAAAAAGAAAAATAATTCATTGATAAAATATTTTATCAGTA
>NC_024307.1:5549333-5570336 GCF_000523025.1 Cynoglossus semilaevis | reverse complement strand
TGAGTAAATAGAAACTAGAAAATCATTTTATATCATTGCATATATCTTTTGTAACACTTTAATTCGGTGGTGCGTCGTCTAATGTGGCTCAAAAGATTTTGCGGAAACACTGCAGTAGTTTTCATGTCCGTTTGATGTATTTGTTCATTTCCATTAGCGATGACCTGCTGATGTGATCAGGAACTATTAGAACACACGTCCTAGACGCCGCGTAGCTGCATTCACTGACACCTGAACCTCATGGTTCCAGTGACAATACCTGCCACATCTGGGGTGACCACAGAAAATCAGTGGCTGCTGCCAACAAGGTCTTATCTGATTAAGCTAAGTGGTGTATCCTGAAAGAAATTCTGATACCGTCTCGGTCTTCTACTCACGTAATGCTGTGCACAGTGTGCAAGGAAAGCCTTTTAAATTAGTACTGTTTGCAGAGATGGTTGAATGTTCTGCTGGAACCGAGACAAGAAAACTGCGGAACAGACTTTGCAGCTTATAGCAGACATCGTTTTTGATTTTTGACACCACTTCTGTGTCTCCATGGAAATAAGGAGACAGCCTGCAGATTTAATTTCTGCTTCCAAACCTATTTGTGCTTGTTGATCATCAGCATCTGTTTCAAACAGTCTCTGGTTGTGGCAGTAACTGCTGAGCAGCTGTAGTTAAAGTGAAAAGGAGTATTTTAATGCCTATAAAAGGGTCGTATGAATGTGCTGGAGCTCAGTGTTACCTAATGTGTACACCGTGTATCCACAGCACTCCCTCTGGCCTCATGAACCACATGAACTGCATCTTCTTTTTGAACTACTTTTATGAAGCTCTTCAACCGAGTGGCCGCCATATCAATTAAGACAAATTCAATAACGCGCACAAAGCTCGGGAAGTGTAATTGCGTTGTCATTCTAGAGTCATATTTTTCCCAGTGTCAGGGCGCAGCTGTGCTTTTTTGAAATTAAAGTCCATACTAACAGCCTCTGCTTTTAATTTCCCTAATGGATCTTGGGAGTAGCTGCCCTCAGCTGCCACTTCGGCTTATTGCCTGGTCTTGGCAGGGCTTCCCTCTGCTGCATCAGCGGTTTTTCTACGCCAGTCTTCAGCAATGTCACTGTGAAGCACAGCTGCCTGATAAATAGTTGTCATTACTTTATGACACACTCTGCTCTTACTTTTGCGGAAGCGGGGGCCGAGGGGAGGGGGGTGTTTTTGTTTTTCCAGGGTTGTCTGTGTGTGATTGAAGACAGTGTTCAATAAATGGTGGGTTGTGACCCAGAAATAGTTCACAGGGATTGGTTTGGTTGGATTTAGTGAAACTGTAAAATATAATAAAACATTTTTTCCTGGTGCTTGAGGCTGGGATGCACCAGCACAAATGTTGTTGGGTTCTAGTCCTGTTCAGAACGCTCTTTTATATTTAAATAATATTAAGGTGTTGGTTCATAGGTGGAACCAAAATAGAAACATTTACTCAAATGACCAGAACACACACATATTTATAGCCTGTGTTTGTTTATAAATTAAAAAGCGTTTAATTTTAAATTTCCCACTCAAAATACCCTTAATTAAAAAGCGTTTAATTTTAAATTTCACTAAGGAAATTTAGTGTTTATTTATATATTGTTTATTTGTATGTCTTTATGGCGTGAGGAAAAATCCCACTCAAAATACCCTCCAAACTGCCATCACATTTTATTTTTCTTGTTCACCCCCTAGTGGCAGCTCGGAATCCCAGGTATAAACCAAAGGCTGAAGTGCTTGTATGTTTCTCTGTTGAGAACGGTCAAATTACTTTTGTAAAGTAAAATTAACTGCATCCTCGGCTTCATGTTTGATTCATGTGGCCTTTACTGCCCAACTGTGACCCAGCTCCGACCCAGCCTTGGTTTTGTTTTGCAGAGACGTTGGCAGAATCCCACAGTGAGGAGTCAGACTCGGATCAGTCCGACGTACCTGAGATGGACTCAGAGATCGAGCAGGAGACGCAGCTAACGTATCGACGACAGGTTTGTACCGGAGGCTAGGGTTAACTTTTCAATACGTTTCTTTGTGAAAATAATAGATGATAATATGATTTTTTTTTCATTGGTCCAGGTTTATAAAGAAGATCTACCTCAGCTTAAACAACAGTGCAAAGAGAAGCATCGAGCAGCGACCGTGAAGAAGAGAGAGCGGCCACCAGGGAGTGGCGTGAAGCTGCACTTCATTCATGGGTCAGCGGCGAGATCGTTCCCACTGAGAATGAAACCACACTTTCCCAAAAGCCCCTTAAACTATCTGAGTGTATTTATTCGTGGTTTCTTCTTGTTCTTTTCACAGCTACAGAGGCTACGACTGCAGGAGCAACCTGTTCTACACCCAGACAGGAGAGATCGTCTATCACGCAGCTGCCGTGGGGGTCGTTTACAACAGGCAGCAGAACACGCAGCGGTTTTACATGGGCCACGATGACGACATCCTCTGTCTGTCCATACACCCGCTCAAGGACTTTGTAGCAACAGGCCAGGTACCTGCCACTGTGTAGAACCACCTTACTGTTCTGTAGACGGTGGACTGCTGTGTTCTTTTAAACTAGTTAAAATTTTTCCATTCCAAACATTCCAAAATTTGAAGAAAAAAAAATGCTGGAACAGAATGACAAAAAACAGCAGGTGGATGAGTGTGTTTCACACCTGTTTTGATTTGTGAAGAATTCAAATGATGGCATTATTAATAAGAAAAAATGCCAAGAAAATTCTGAAATATATTCAGAAGTGAAACTTCGTAGAGTTGGTGGATTTTAGTGCGTTTTAGGAGAGTTACTTTTCAAGTTAAAAAATAGTGAAACTTTCGTCCTCAACAATATAAATCAGTCTGAGGCTGTGTTTTTCAATCTTGGGGTCACGGCCGCATGTTGTGTCACCTGGAATTCATAATGGGTCACCTGAAATGTCTAATTATTGATAATAAAATATTCTATGAGGAAATTTCTGGGGTCACCAGAAATGTGTCTATTAAAGCAGTAGTACATGGATGATTAGTGTAATTATTTGTTCATTATTCATTTTGTGTCTTTTTGCATATGTGTTAAAATGTAAATTAATAATCAGAGTTCACTTTTTTCTCCCTCTTCTGTCCAGGTTGGCAGAGATTCCTCCATCCACATTTGGGACATAGAAACTTTGAAACCAATGTCTGTGTTGAAGGGTTCCCACCAGCTCGGAGTGTGCGCCTTGGACTTCTCCGGTAACAATGCGTTCACTTATCTTGGAAGTTTGACATGACCTTCACTAATGCCTCCAGACATCCTGTTAGTGGAACAAAAACATCCTTCGCACCCCCTAAAGAATAAGGCACTCATTTCTTTTCCCCCGCAAACCCTGAAAGCCCCATTATTTCTGCTGTCCTTTTATCCCCGGCAGTCTGACAGCATCAAGGTAGAGCTGTTCTTCACACCTCTCTTAATTAGCCGCAGGCAGCACAGTGATCTGTATGTCAGTGTCACTGAGTCACCTGCAGTACAGCGGGCCCAGTGGGCTGCTCTCATGCTCCTACCATCACCAACATCACTGAGGCAGCAGCTGAGTGATTCTGTTCTTCCACAGCGGACGGTAAAAGGCTGGCGTCCGTGGGCCTGGACGAGAACCACACCATTGTGCTGTGGGACTGGAGGAAGGGGGAGAAACTGTCTGCCATGCGGTGAGTGTGGTGGTGGTGTTACAGCCTTTCAGTAAACCGCCGACAGACACCTCAGGGGCCGGACACTTAAATAAAATAAAATATTAATCACATTTTCTACATTTTTATCCATCTGTCCATCCATTTATCCATCCATCCATCAATCCATCTATCATCCATCCATCCATTTATCCATCCATCCATTTATCCATCTATCCATCCATCAATCCATCCATCCATCGATCCATCCATCAATCCATTTATCCATCCATCCATCAATCCATCTATCATCCATCCATCCATCCATTTATCCATCCATCCATTTATCCATCTATCCATCCATCAATCCATCCATCCATCCATCTATCCATCTATCACCCATCCATTTATCCATCTATCCATCCATCAATCCATCCATCCATCCATCTATCCATCTATCACCCATCCATTTATCCATCTATCCATCCATCAATCCATCCATCCATCCATCTATCCATCTATCACCCATCCATTTATCCATCTATCCATCAATCCATCCATCCATCTATCCATCCATCAATCCATCCATCCATCAATCAATTCATCCATCCATCCATCTACCTATCTATCCATCCATCCAACCATCCATCCATTCATCCACCTATCCATCTATCCATCCATCTATCCATCCATCAACCATCCATCCATCCATCCATCCATCTATCTATCAATCCATCTATCCACCCATCCATCCATCCATCTACCTATCAATCCATCCATCCATTTATCCATCCAACCATCCATCCATTCATCCATCCATCTAAATAGAGCCACAAATTTTGGAGAGTACTGCTGGTAATTTAAGTCACAGTTTTTGTTTTTCTCAGTTCCTTTAATAGTGAGGACCACACGATATTTTCTCTTTCATTGTCAAAATTTTGACAATTGTGTCACGGGCCAGATCGGACAGTCAGTCGGCCAGATTTAGCCCGCGGGCCGCCAGTTGACAATCGCTGAAGTAAAGTAATGGCAGAAATCATCTTCATGATCACACGGCTACCTCACTGCTACACTTAGCCTTGCCTGAGCGAGTACAGTCGGGGATTTGCCCGTGGGCCCTGAACTGTACATACATAATTAACGAGATCTGCGCGAAGATATCGTGTGAGCTTAAGCCCCTTAATACATCAGATGGTTTTAGTTGAAACCCCTTAGAGGTCATGCATTTTTAAAAGATGATTAATTATTCAAACAGTTTGATGAGGTCAGGTTAAAAAGTAACAAGTGATTCAAGCTGTGATAAACAGCAACAGGAAGGAGGAAAGAAAAGAAAAAGCTAAGCTACAGTAAAATGGTAAAAATAACTACAACAAAATGGCCTTCATTTCATCCGTTAGCAGAAGTCGTCTGTTAACACAACAGATATAATGTTCCAGTTAGTTGTTATTTAATATGTGTATTTTGGTGTCGTAACATTAACCGCTACTGTATGTTGGGAAAAAAAGTTATGAGATTTTTCTGATGTCAAACTTTCTTCTCTTTTCCAGTGGAAGCAAGGACAAGATATTCGTTGTTAAAATAAACCCCTTCCTGCCTGACAAACTCATCACGGCCGGTGTGAAGCATATGAAGTTTTGGCACAAGGCTGGTAAGACTCCCCACTTCTCCGCCCGGTAACGGCTCTAACAAGGAGGCGTGAGGCCTGGCTCTGACACGTCTGGCTGTGAAAAACCCGCTGCCTTGCTTTCAGGTGGCGGCCTAATTGGACGAAAGGGGAACATGGGGAAGACAGAGACGATGATGTGTGCCGTGTACGGCTGGTCGGAGGAGATGGTGTTTTCTGGCACCTGCACGGGGGACATATGTATCTGGAGGGACATGTTCCTGATGAAGACTGTCAAAGCTCACGACGGCCCTGTTTTCAGTATGCACGCTCTGGAAAAGGTGATTTTTTTTTTTATTGACCAATCAGAACCATCGTAATGTGACCAAGGTCCCCAATTATACCATGGGGGTTGGATACTATAAAATAAAAATACTATTGTTTTATAATTTATATTTTTAATATAGGGTCATAAATGATGGCATAATTGGGGACCTTGGTCACATTACGATTGATTAAAAAAATACTATTAAAAATACTATTATTTTATAATTTATATTTTAAATATAGGGTCATAAATGATGGAGATGACTAATAGTTTAATTTAACTGAAATTTAAATTAAATGTTTTTCCGTTGCTTTAGTACTGGGGCAACATGGTATTTTCTTACAATTTTGGACCGGTTTGGATGATTTACTGGGCCAGATTTGGCCTGTGAGCCACAAGTTGATAACCACTGTTTTACTGCATACTAATTAAAGTGATTTTTTTTTTTACTTCATCTTGTTTGCTTTCTTGACTTATGTAAGGTCATAGTCACTCCATTAGGTCTGTTTAAATGGGTTACAATTTTAAACGGTTCATTTAATGTCTGCTGATGCAGGGGTTTGTGACTGGAGGAAAGGATGGAATTGTAGCACTCTGGGACGACACGTTCGAGCGATGTCTCAAGACCTACGCCATCAAGAGATCAGTCCTGGCTCCAGGTTCTAAAGGTAAGAAAAAAAACCAAGGTCACGCCTTTCTCGGTTGTCCTCTTCTGACAGTTCAGTTCATATCCTGTCAGGCTTTTAGCTAAAGTGAAGAGCGCCTCCTATGCTGTCGTCCCAGTGGAGGACTCTGACCCAATGCTTTAATTCCCTGACTCTGCAGGGTTGCTGCTGGAAGACAACCCCTCCATACGTGCCATATCTCTGGGCCACGGCCACATCCTGGTGGGAACCAAGAACGGAGAGATCCTGGAGGTGGATAAAAGTGGTCCCATCACTCTGCTGGTCCAGGTAAGAACAAATGGCCCACTTTGTTATTGCTTCATCAGTGCTTTTTTTATCCATCATCTTTAGTGAATGTTTGAAATATTAATTTACAAAAGTATAATAAATATTTTACAGGAGGAATTAAAGCCAAATTTTGTGTGAATCCCAAATAGAAAATCAAATATTTCAAGAATATTCAGGCCAAAGATCTGTTTACAGAAAGAAGTCCAATTTAAAGATCTGTTTACAGAAAGAAGTCCAAAGAAGTCCAAGTCCAAGGTGCATCACCTTGTGGTGAATGAACAGAAGTGTTACGCCGCTTTAACCTACGCAAAATTGTATCCTCTTAGAATCCTCTGATGTGGCACTGACACGGTAATGAAATGAGTGTGTGATGAATGTCTAATCTAAGGGTGGTTTCACGTCTGTTGCAGTTCAATTACAGCAGTAAGTTTGAAGAAAATTAGGAAGCGAGGTCATTAAAATGTTTTGAATCATCATTGTTTTTTATCTGTTTTAATAAACAAACTCGTCGGCCTCTGACGTAAAGCTGCTCAGAGTCAGGAAGGAGACGTCTATAAACAAAGATGAATTACAGCTCAGCTACAGTCGTTAGGTGTTCCTCCAGCGTCTCCCAGGCTGCCTGGAGCTAATGCAGACAGAACAAATGTAATTAATTGTTGTTTTCCAATGCTTCAGAGTTAAACTAGGGAGTTGTCACAGACGAATGATGGAAGACCGGAGTCAAAGGTCGTCCCGATTCATTCATCCAAAATTGAAAAGTTTAATTACTGATGGTGTTTGCAGTAATAATAAAAAATAAAATTACATGACAAGCTGAGGAGGTGGTGCTGTGGCCCAGAGGCAACGTCTCTGTCATCGGTGTGGAACCCCAGGGTTCACCTCCTCGGCAAGTTTGAAATCCCAGTTAGGGCGGTTGGTACCTTCTAGTGGACTCACCACCTGCAGGAAGGTTCAGGGGGGGTTGGTACGGTGCAGTGAGATTTGGGTGGTGGTCGTGGCGACTGCTGCCCCCACGACCCGGTAATGGATAAGCGGATGAAAATGGATGGATGGATGGATGTAAAGTTCTTTAATGTTTATATGACGATGGATGGATGGATGGATGGATGTAAAATTCTTTAATGTTTATATGATGCGATATATTGCATGTTTAAAATGAGTATGGAAAAAATATATATGTATATTGTGATACATATATATTTTTTATTATATCATACGATTTTATACAATATATACGATGATATTTTTTTGCCTTCAGATGTAGCATCTCTTGGATGTTGTCGTCAAACTGAAATGAGTGACGTGTCTGTGCTGTTGTGTTTGACTGCAGGGTCACATGGAGGGTGAGGTGTGGGGCCTGGCCACTCACCCACATCTTCCTCTCTGTGCCACTGTCAGCGATGACAAAACCCTTCGCATATGGGACCTCTCTCCCAGCCACTGCATGCTGGCTGTCCGCAAACTGAGAAAAGGTGAGTCACGTCTCAGCGCTGTCATCTCACTGTGTGTGTTTTTTCATCCTCGTCACTGAAGTCAGTCTGACAGGACGTGTACCACATGGTGGGCTTTAATATTTACCTCCCGCTCTCCAGGCGGGCGCTGCTGCTGCTTCTCCCCTGATGGCAAAGCCCTGGCAGTCGGCCTGAACGACGGCAGCTTCCTCATTGTGAACGCAGACACCCTGGAGGATCTGGTGTCCTTCCACCATCGCAAGGACGTCATATCTGATATCAAATTCTCTCCAGGTCTGTCCTTTGACTACCTCATTTTCATCCTAATTTTCAAAGCCAAAAGGCCCCAGACTTAACGCTGTCCTCTGAAAGTTTGTGAATGAATAGACGTTAGGTGATCGCTCCTTCCCACGCACCTGTGCTCTAAGGACGGGGAGATGTTACTGCAGGCCTGACCCAAATTAATTACCTTCAGTAACAAGGCCAGACGGAAACACAGCGAGGGAGGAATGAGAAACAGTGGGTGGCTACGTAGAGAGAGCACAAGACAAAAGCTCCCTATTCCTCCTGGACGAGACACTGGAGATCCAGTTTCCAAATCCAAAACCAGAGAATTCCCTGAGTGTCGGTATCTCAGCCTTGAAGTCACTGCACTGGGCAGCAGTGAAATCCAGAGCTGATCATTACTCTGCTGTCAAGTAAACAATACTGCAGTGTTTCACTATTCAACCTTTTTAACATTGTATAGTTAGACTAAAAATACCAGTGCTTTATTATGGCGTCACCAGAGGTCAATTTCAGGGTCAACAAAGTAATTTGGAAAGGGTTTGCGGTGACCTTTAAATAATCTTTATTTGAAAATCTTTTTTTGATCTGTGGTTGGTGTCTGTAGTAAATGTCACGGTCATCCATTCAGTCTGTCTGTGGAAGATGGTGACGCTGAGTGAGCGTCAGCTCTACTGACATCACAGACGCATCACTGGTGATGAAAACGTCTACCTGTTGTCCTCTGGTGGAAACAACTAGTTCTTCTAAACTTGGTGTCTCAAACTCCCGGCTCGGGGGCCACATCTGGCCCACACACTGACAACATCTGGCTCGTACTTTATTTATTTACTCCTAAAAATGCTTTATTTGATGATGAAAAAATAAAAAGGCTTAACGTTTGCTGCTTGCACTGTTCTACCTGTTGTCCTCTGGTGGAAACAATTAGTTCTTCTAAACTAGGTGTATTACACAGTGTAACAATGTATTAATATCTGGGTTTGTTTGTGTGTACTGTATCATTGTATCAGCAGTAGTCTTCGACACAGTTACTACCACATATTTACATGTCTTCCTGTTCCGTAGTGTAGCGGCTAGCGCGCTTCCCACAAGAGCAGAGAGAGTCCTGGGTTCGATTCCCAGAGGAGCCACATGTTTGGCGCCTGCCAGAGGTAGCCTGTTACAGCAGGTTTACTGTTGACATAAGAATTTTCCAAATATGCCATCCATTAAGTTGGTTACATTCCTATTCGGGGGGGGCGGGGGGGAGTGACTAATAAAGAGGTCACTGGTTCGAGTGCTTGTACTGGTTCACCTCCCCAAAGAATTACAAAGTGGTAGAACAGCAGTTTTCAGTAGGTGAGGCGAGCCTCCCCTAGGAGCCGCCGAAGTGTCACAAGGAAAAAAAATAACCACGTCCTTATGAAGCTGTATTAATACTAGTAGTTGTGCGTGCGTGTATTGCTGTAAAACTATATTGTTTCATAAATCAGTTGTTATTGAAACTCATCATTGCCAGGAGCACAGAAGATGCATCTACTGCAGCGGCGTGTGTGGGTTAGGGCAGGATTTTGAGAAAGGGGGGGGGCTCGGGGCTCGGCTGTCCTTACCTACTCTATAGGGGAGGCTCACATTCACACAGTTTGAAAACCCGTGCTATAACCGTGCCCCCTCTCTCTCTCTCTCTCTCTCGTGTCGGGCACAGGTGCGGGGAAATACCTTGCCGTGGCGTCAGGAGACACATTTGTGGATATTTACAACGTGATGAGCAGCAAAAGGGTTGGAGTCTGCAAAGGATGCCTCAACTACATAACTCACGTGGACTGGGACAAGAGAGGTAAAACACGCCACCTCCGCCGCCTCGGGGAAAATCCTCGCGAATGAAACAGCTTAGGAAGCAACTGTGCATCAAATACGTGGCTCTTAAAAGCAGCGCTGCCCTGTGGCCTCCTCCTCTGTCTCACAGGGAAACTACTCCAAGTCAACACAGGTGCTAAAGAGCAGTTTTTTTTCGAGGCTCCTCGAGGCAAGAAGCAGACCATTCCTGTTTCTGAGGTGAGTGTTCGTTAGGGCACCTGGGCCGTATTGGTGTCTCTATCGCATGAGGAGATGGTGGGGACGGGCAGCAGAGCATTAACAAGACCCATTTTTACCAGAGTTGTTTCTAAATTTGGCTGTAAAAGTAAAACAGTGTCAAGTTCACTTTAATACAACTGCCAGACACAGAGTGGGAGTGTTGAGAAAATAAGAGTCAGAGACGAAGGGTCCTGCTGAGTCTGATGTCACTGGTGACTGGTATATATTTTTTTAAGTCTTACCCATGCTCAGTTTCCTCTTTGATTTTCTCCCGTCTCATACACCACTCTCTCCTGCACTCACCCACGGCTGCAGAGACAACATTCTGTTCTTGATCCTGTTTTTCTTTTTTTAACCAACCACTAAGATCAAGTCGCTCTCCGTTCACTACCTCAACTCTGTTTGAGAAAAAAATATAACGTTGTCTCTGAGTCTTGTTCTTTTTCCTACACTGAGGAAGATTTTTATTTAATTTTACTCAGCAGTTTGGCAGAACAACTCAGTGAACATTTGATAAAAAAGAAATCTTCAATCTTGTATTTGGTGTTTGATTTGTGACTGTAAACAAATAAAAAAACAAATACAGACCGGTGCTGAATATGACCTGGTACACACTATACATAGTTCAGCTGGGTTGACTTTGTTCTGCTTTCTCACCTGGTCCAGGTGGAGAAGATTGACTGGAGCACATGGACGTGTGTCCTCGGAACATCTGTTGAGGGCACCGGGCCTGTGATCAGCGAGGTCACAGAGGTGACCTCTGCTTGCCTTAGTAATGACAGGAAGGTGCTGGCAACTGGAGATGATTTAGGATACGTCAAGCTCTTCAGATACCCTGTCAAGGTAACACAAAGCTGAGATCAGGAGTTTTGTTTTTTTTGGGGGGTAGGGGGGTGGGTGCACCATTACAGTTAGTGACATAAAGATGCTTGTAATTTATTTCATTTATTTGTTTTGGAAATCACAACATCCTGTTCCACCATATATAGTCCAAAATACTACTTTAAAAAATAAATAAATAAATAAAAGCGTTGGAAGCTTTGGCAGTTAAGATAAAACAAAGTGTTGTTGGAAGACATTGATGATGTTAAAAATGAGAAAAGGTATTTCAAAAATTAATTTTGAATTATTTCAATATTTTTAAATTGTCAATTACCAGCATTTTATTATTATTTATAGAATATAATTTTATTTTTTAAAAGTCGGGCCATGTATAACCAGTCCTTGTACCACAGTAAGTCCATGAACCAGATATTGGACATGTCTGTCTGAGGTTAAGGGTTAACACACTTTGTGTTTCTCCTCTGGCACAGGGCAAGTACGCAAAGTATAAACGCTACGTGGCCCACAGCGCACATGTGACCAATGTGCGATGGACCCACGATGACAGCCTCCTGGTGACGGTGGGCGGAGCCGACTCGTGCCTCATGATTTGGGCCCACGAGGCCGAAGGTCACCGGGAGTACAAACAGTGTGACAGCGAGGAGTCCGACATGGAGAGTGAGGATGATGGAGGTGAGAGATGAGATGTTTTTTTTTCTCTCTCCAGAGATCGCTGCTAAAATGTTGCTAACGCCTTTAACACGTTTCTACAGGTTATGACAGCGATGTGACGAGAGAGAACGAGATCAACTACACCATCAAGGCCTTATCCACCAACATGAGACCCATGACTGGTGTGAAACCCCACCTGCAGTTAAAAGAGCCCTCTGTGGATGAAAGGTATACACAATTATATTATGTTTTACATGGCTGTTGTTTGATAAGTTGCCGTTTTTAACAATCATTTTTACTCAAATTTTACATTGAAATATCACAGCTCAAACACCAAACAAACATGTCCCCAAAACTATATAGAATAAAATACAACGATCTACTAGTATGAATTTCCTTACTTACTTACTCCATGTGGACCTGTTTATTTGAACACTATGCTGATATACGCACAGGAATTGAAGAAAGACAAAGATCTTCCCTAACACCTCTGAATATTTTTAAAAAGTTTTTATTGCCATCTGCTGCCATCTAGTGTAATAGTATTTAATTGTTCTGCATGTTCCTGTTGCATAGATGAGCAGAGACAAATTATTTTCAATAAATAATAGTATTAAGACAAATTAAGTGAGATAAGATTAAATTCCATGGCTAATTTGCCGCGGAACTGGTTGGGAATCACGGAAACACTGCATTGCATGACATGCTGACAGTTGGGTAGTCCACAACTGCAAGATCTGGGACACAAACCGGCCAAAGAACTGCTGGTGTCAACTATGTATAGTCTTAAAACACACATCATATTTTTCTCATTTTTTCTCATTATTTCATTTACTTGTGACTTTTACAAGTAGGTCCATTTGTGCTTAAATCCATGTGGGCCAGATAAAAATTGCTGCCCAAAGTGGCCCACACTTTTATACTATCTGGGCTGGAGGATTTAAATAAGCAGCTACCAACATTGAAATGCCACTTACTGACACAAAGGGTCGATTGCTGAGAGACATGTGGCTCTAAAACCGTTTATATTTCTGTACTCTCTTATGTACCTTTCTTGCCACAGAAGCAAACTTTTCTGAAACATTTATATCCTCTATTTCTCTTTCTGACATTTCTCTTTCTGTATCTGCCCTCTGGAAATAACCTTTCATTTTCTGCTCTTCTTTTCTTTTCTTCCACGGCTCTGTGTCTGTCTCTGTCCTGACTTATTCTTTTTCTTCGTGAAGACAGGGGGTGGTCAGGTGAGTGTCTGTTGATGCATGTGGGTGTTTTTTAATGGAAGATTTCCATCTGCCCCCAAAAATGCCATGTGTATGTGCACTCAAAAACACTAGTACTACAGTACAAGTGCTACTCTGACAGCACGGTGGTTTGAAATCTGGGATATGAAAGATTTTATTTTTCTCCTCAGGAGAATAATATGAGAAGTTGAAACCAGTAGACAGTGTATAAGAAATGGATATGACCAAAAGGTGCAGTTGACCAGGGTTTCCCAAACTTTTCAATGCCAAAACCCAGCAAAAAGCATTAGCCAGTTTACATGTTTTAGGATTCAGGACAAATGATTATGATGTTTTGGGTTTTTTGGGGGGTTTTTTGCATTTATTTTTCTCACTATTTGAGAAGTACTGCTCTAGAAGGAGCTGAACCATCATTTCAATAGCATGTACAGTAACATTGGTGTACACATACAGTATTTTTAATATTCATGAATTTCAAAAAGAGTGCAGCATCAATGTACGTGTCGTAGTTACTGACTGTTCTTTTAGGGGTCGTTTTGTGGAACAGGTCTAAGAACATCCATGTATCGTCTCAGCTGCAGTTGTCATAGTGATACAGCGGCGGTCGTCATGGTTACACTGCTGCTGACTGCTGTGTTTTGTGTCCTCGGTGTCCCGACTCTGTGTTATGTGTGTGCAGCAGTCAATAGTGGTCATGGCAGGAAGTTCGCTCTTATTAATTCTCACTTCTTCTCTCTTACTGCTGCCGTGAAGAGGATCCAGGTGAGATTATCACTGGGGTCGACTTTTATTCAGATGTCTGTAGCCTTGGACTGGAGTTTTCTATTCTATAAAAAAGGTTCTATAAAAAAAGTTGAATTTTAATTGATTTAATATCCAGAGAACAATACCAGACATTTAAGATGTATTATGGTCAGAATAGCTCAGAGTGGCTTCAGCTTTATACTCCTGTCATGGTGACCTTCAGTGTTGGTCAGTCCATTACTGTAGAGTCTAACACTAACCATAAATAAACGGGCAAACCAAGGCCCGGGGGCCAGATGCGGCCCATTCAGCTTTTTTATCCGGCCCTGCCAAACTTTTCCAAATTAGATAATTGATTTATACACATTTATACTTCTGCCTCACTTTTCCAAATTAGATAATTGATTTATATATATTTATACTTCTGCCTCTTCCCTGCAAAACCCACAATTCCCCAATAGATGGTGTAGAAAATGATGAAAGCATTTCAGTATTTTAGCCTTTATGCATGACTTTTACATGTCATTTATTACTCAGTTCACATGAACATCTATCTGCTCCTGACCCGGCCCCCCCGTTCAATTTTAGGACCACTTGTCCAGTGTCTTGTAGTGATGAACTGCAATCGATGAGCGCGGCTATATTTTCAAACGAGATTCCTGAGTCTAATTTAAATTATTCTTGATGGAGTTGTTTATCAGGTTAGAGACAAATTATTTTCAATAAATAATAGTATTAAGACAAATTAAGTGAGATAAGATTAAATTCCATGGCTAATTTGCCGCGGAACTGGTTGGGAATCACGGAAACACTGCATTGCATGACATGCTGACAGTTGGGTAGTCCACAACTGCAAGATCTGGGACACAAACCGGCCAAAGAACTGCTGGTGTCAACTATGTATAGTCTTAAAACACACATCATATTTTTCTCATTTTTTTCTCATTATTTCATTTACTTGTGACTTTTACAAGTTGGTCCATTTGTGCTTAAATCCATGTGGGCCAGATAAAAATTGCTGCCCAAAGTGGCCCACACTTTTATACTATCTGGGCTGGAGGATTTAAATAAGCAGCTACCAACATTGAAATGCCACTTACTGACACAAAGGGTCGATTGCTGAGAGACATGTGGCTCTAAAACCGTTTATATTTCTGTACTCTCTTATGTACCTTTCTTGCCACAGAAGCAAACTTTTCTGAAACATTTATATCCTCTATTTCTCTTTCTGACATTTCTCTTTCTGTATCTGCCCTCTGGAAATAACCTTTCATTTTCTGCTCTTCTTTTCTTTTCTTCCACGGCTCTGTGTCTGTCTCTGTCCTGACTTATTCTTTTTCTTCGTGAAGACAGGGGGTGGTCAGGTGAGTGTCTGTTGATGCATGTGGGTGTTTTTTAATGGAAGATTTCCATCTGCCCCCAAAAAAAGCCATGTGTATGTGCACTCAAAAACACTAGTACTACAGTACAAGTGCTACTCTGACAGCACGGTGGTTTGAAATCTGGGATATGAAAGATTTTATTTTTCTCCTCAGGAGAATAATATGAGAAGTTGAAACCAGTAGACAGTGTATAAGAAATGGATATGACCAAAAGGTGCAGTTGACCAGGGTTTCCCAAACTTTTCAATGCCAAAACCCAGCAAAAAGCATTAGCCAGTTTACATGTTTTAGGATTCAGGACAAATGATTATGATGTTTTGGGTTTTTTGGGGGGTTTTTTGCATTTATTTTTCTCACTATTTGAGAAGTACTGCTCTAGAAGGAGCTGAACCATCATTTCAATAGCATGTACAGTAACATTGGTGTACACATACAGTATTTTTAATATTCATGAATTTCAAAAAGAGTGCAGCATCAATGTACGTGTCGTAGTTACTGACTGTTCTTTTAGGGGTCGTTTTGTGGAACAGGTCTAAGAACATCCATGTATCGTCTCAGCTGCAGTTGTCATAGTGATACAGCGGCGGTCGTCATGGTTACACTGCTGCTGACTGCTGTGTTTTGTGTCCTCGGTGTCCCGACTCTGTGTTATGTGTGTGCAGCAGTCAATAGTGGTCATGGCAGGAAGTTCGCTCTTATTAATTCTCACTTCTTCTCTCTTACTGCTGCCGTGAAGAGGATCCAGGTGAGATTATCACTGGGGTCGACTTTTATTCAGATGTCTGTAGCCTTGGACTGGAGTTTTCTATTCTATAAAAAAGGTTCTATAAAAAAAGTTGAATTTTAATTGATTTAATATCCAGAGAACAATACCAGACATTTAAGATGTATTATGGTCAGAATAGCTCAGAGTGGCTTCAGCTTTATACTCCTGTCATGGTGACCTTCAGTGTTGGTCAGTCCATTACTGTAGAGTCTAACACTAACCATAAATAAACGGGCAAACCAAGGCCCGGGGGCCAGATGCGGCCCATTCAGCTTTTTTATCCGGCCCTGCCAAACTTTTCCAAATTAGATAATTGATTTATATATATTTATACTTCTGCCTCTTCCCTGCAAAACCCACAATTCCCCAATAGATGGTGTAGAAAATGATGAAAGCATTTCAGTATTTTAGCCTTTATGCATGACTTTTACATGTCATTTATTACTCAGTTCACATGAACATCTATCTGCTCCTGACCCGGCCCCCCCGTTCAATTTTAGGACCACTTGTCCAGTGTCTTGTAGTGATGAACTGCAATCGATGAGCGCGGCTATATTTTCAAACGAGATTCCTGAGTCTAATTTAAATTATTCTTGATGGAGTTGTTTATCAGGTTTATTTATAACTAACCATCATCATCATCTGCGGTGAGTCGGTCCTCAGCCCACCCTCGTATCCCATCTGTGTGTTGCAGGCCTCCAGTCAGCCGAGCGCTGCCACAGCCAGAGAAGCTGCAGACCAACAACGTGGGCAAGAAGAAGAGGCCAATCGAGGTAAGAAGAACGTCACGTCCACTCACCGCACGTATGACGGAGCCGGTGATGAGTTTCATGACAACGGAGCAGAAGTCATCTGATGACATCTGAGTTGGACACGCTGTGTCCAGACGGACTCTGCGGGTTCTGAGATCATTCTGTAATTGAATAATGAGGCTGTGCGTCAGCCGACAGCTGCCGCTGGACATCCGCGTTGTCATGGCGTTGACCTTTCTGACCCCCACCCATCTTGTTCGGACTCTCCCACAGGACCTGGTGTTGGATCTGGTGTTTGGTTACCGTGGCAACGACTGCCGCAATAACGTGCACTATCTGAACGATGGGGCCGACATCATTTACCACACGGCGTCCATAGGCATCGTGTTCAACCTGACGACCTGTAAGTCCGCAGACTGAAGCGAAGGACGTGCTGCGACTGATGGTTACAGAAACAAGTAACTGTGTGTGTGTCTTCTTACAGCCTGCCAAAGTTTCTACGTAGAACACAGTGATGACATTTTGTGCCTGACAATCAATCAACATCCCAAATTCCCCAACGTGGTGGCAACAGGCCAAGTAGGTATGTTTGTGAAGAGTCGACTTCCTGTCTCCACAGCTGACTGTAGACCGTGTTGTGCAAAAAACAGAAGAAGAAAATCTGATATATATATTTATATAATTTAAGTAAATATATATAAGTAAAGTAAATATATATATTTTTGTGTATACATATATACTATATATATATGTATATATATATATATATAACAAAGAAATATAATAAGAATATAATGTTATATATAATATTATATTATTATGGCGTAGATTGATCATTATTTCTTTTCATTTTTTCAGCACACATTTCAGTATGCATATCTAATTTTTTCCTACAGCTGTTACAGATACAAAGAATTGAAAAATATAAAGAATGAGTAAAAGATCATTTAAATGAAAATAAATAAGTACTCAAAAATATGAGAATATTTAAAAATTAAAGAGTTAAAAATGATTCATCTTGATTAATCGAGGTTAATCACCCTTCATAGATTTGACCCTTTTTTCTGTTTATCGCAGTAACAGAAAGACAGAATAACAGCATAGATGTATGTTCTTCACAACTTTTTATTAATTTGATTCATTTTCACAATTAAAATGATAAACATGTTCATTTTGACAGTTGTAGATATTTTGTTTTTATTCTTTATGTATTAACTCCCCACAAACTGTTAAAAAAAGAAGAGTTTGATGAAACAGCAAATTGGTTTCAATAAGTTCATCTTTTTTTCCTTCCCTCCAGGTGACACTGGTGACATGTCAGGTGAGAACACGACAGTCGTATGGCTTAGTAAAAACTCAGTTTTAAATCCTGATCCTCGAACCCACACACAGCCACGTCACTGCGTTCTCTCTGTCCTCAGCCACGTCTCCGTCCATTCACGTGTGGGACGCCATGACCAAGCAAACTCTGTCGGTGCTGCGCTGCTTCCACTCAGGCGGCGTGTGCTCTGTCAGTTTCAGTGCCACTGGGAAACTCCTGCTGTCTGTGGGTCTGGATCCTGAACACAGCGTCACCATCTGGAAGTGGCAGGAAGGTAAGAACACACTCTGTGCTCAAACAGGGGTGGAACCTAGACCCCACTTCAAGGTCCTAATGTCGTGGGGTTTTTTTTTTTTTTTTTGTTCTAAAGGTGCCAAAGTTGCCAGCCGCATAGGCCACACCCAGAGGATCTTTGTGGCCGAGTTCCGACCGGACTCAGACACACACTTTGTGTCCGTCGGCATCCAACACGTCCGGTTCTGGACGCTGGCCGGTCGAGCTCTGCTCAGCAAGAAGGGAGTGCTGAGCTCCATGGGGGACCCTAGCCCCCACTTCAAGGTCCTAATGTCGTGGGGTTTTTTTTTTTTTTTTTGTTCTAAAGGTGCCAAAGTTGCCAGCCGCATAGGCCACACCCAGAGGATCTTTGTGGCCGAGTTCCGACCGGACTCAGACACACACTTTGTGTCCGTCGGCATCCAACACGTCCGGTTCTGGACGCTGGCCGGTCGAGCTCTGCTCAGCAAGAAGGGAGTGCTGAGCTCCATCGAGGACGCTCGCATGCAGACCATGCTGTCTGTAGCGTTCGGCGCTGTAAGTCCCGGCCGCTGAGTCTTTTTCACCCCCCACGTGACCTTTGACCTCACTGTATGCATTCGGTGTTTTTGCTGCCTGTGCTCTGTTAGGCCACTAGATTAGTGCAGATTTGTTTTCTTTTCAGAATAACTTGACATTTACAGGTACCATAAGTGGGGATGTGTGTGTGTGGAAGGAACATGTTCTTGTCAGAATAGTGGCCAAGGCCCACACGGGCCCAGTGTTCACCATGTACACCACACTGAGGGACGGCCTCATCGTCACCGGGGGCAAAGAAAGGCCGTGAGTACATTCATCTGACAACCAATAAGAAAGAGTCTCTCTGACATCATCGCAGCTAATATATCAGCAATATGTAATGTGAACTGGAGTAAAAAATACTTTTTTACTGATATCTGATATCTGATATGCCAAACACTTAGTTTACAATTCTGATATCACCAGATATATATATAAAGCAAATTTTATGTTTATTCGAGTTACAGATATTGTTCATTGCTGCGTAATAAAAAAACAATTTACTTTAAATTAACATTTAATTTATCAGGTTAAGAAACTCTGCTGCATGGACTTTATTAAATGCTTTTTAAGCTCCCACGCTTGGCGGGCCGCATTTGGCCGCATTCGGGCCACATTTGGCCCCCAGGCCTTGAGTTTGACACACGTGATCATTGCGTTATCAGGTTTGCATTATCAAAGGAAAAACTGATAATGATTCTTAGCGCAATTACATAATTATGCTAATATCAGCCGATTATATCGGTCGTTGTTATCGGACATCCCTAGGAAAAAAACACATTAATTTAAAAGTGTTTTTTTTTCTTCAACCACTGAGTGAAGCTGATCATTTTTTCTTCCACAGATCAAAAGAAGGCGGAGCTCTGAAACTCTGGGACCAGGAGCTGAAACGCTGCAGAGCTTTTAGACTAGAAACTGGACAGATCATTGACTGTGTCCGCTCCGTCTGCAGAGGGAAGGTAAATAAGAGGTCACATGGTCAGGTGTCTTTACTGTAAATTTACTTTTATTTATTTAGCATTAATTCCAACGCAAATGAAATGATGAAATTCAGAATCCATTCAATAAAAGCAATTTTAGTTTTATTTGAGGTCTAAGAAATACCAGAAAAAACTGTTCTGTATGTTCAAGTTTATAGAATTGAACACACTCTTTACAGCTGTCTTTTTTTATACATGGTTCAAATAAGATTGAAAAATCTCTGAAACATTACGTTGTTGCCTAAACAGGTAAAGAATTAGTGCAACTTTAAGAACTTGAATGTGAGGTGAAAATCAAGGTCAGAACGGTGGTTTGTAGAACCTTGGTAAATGCAACAGTGCCATCTAGTGGAGTGAAGCAGTACATGACTGGGGTTTACCAACCGTGTTGTGTAAATATACAGCACAGTGATGAGTAAACGATCCCATTCTGTAAAATTAACTACTCTGTGACTTCAGTCTTCATTTTTTTTTATCTTTCTCTCTCTGTTATTGTCTCAGGGTAAAATCCTCGTAGGCACCAGAAATGCAGAGATCATCGAAGTTGGGGAGAAAAACGCAGCTTGCAACATCTTAGTGAACGGACACATGGATGGACCCATCTGGGGTTTGAGCACACATCCGTCCAGAGACGTGTTTCTGTCGGCGGCCGAGGATGGAACGGTCCGTCTGTGGGACATCCCGGAGAAGGTCGGTGGTGTTGACTCGGCATTTTAGAAGGCTTCTTCACAGCTGGTGGTGATGTTGTGATGCCTTGTGGGTAAACAGAAAATGCTGAACAAGGTGAACCTGGGCCACCCGGCCCACACCATCAGCTACAGTCCTGAGGGAGACATGGTGGCCATCGGCATGAAGAACGGAGAGTTCATCATCCTGCTGGTGGCATCACTCAAAATCTGGGGCAAGAAGAGAGACCGACGCTCCCCCATCCAGGATATAAGGTACTGACGGAGCCAGGACTGCTCTGTGTATCCATGTAGTTGTAGTTGTTCCCTTAATAAAAACCCAGCCTCCTGCTAAACATCACCAACCCCAGGTCAGGGTGGAACCTTTTTCTCTGAGGTGTGGGGAGTTAACATCCTCACAGTTCATTACGGCGACTTAACCTTTTTCTTGACCTCCGTGTGTGTTTTTTTTTTCAGGTTCAGTCCAAATTCTCGATACCTGGCCGTGGGATCCACTGAGAGCGC